>NC_071506.1:246272350-246579612 GCF_027887155.1 Malaclemys terrapin pileata
GCAAATTGAGATCCAGAATATTCGTTCCTGACGAAAACAACAGAATTAAGCCACAGGGCTACAGAAAATTGCTTTCATATTCAAGCAGTGCTACACATATACAGCCACCTCGCTGATGATTTTACTGCCCTGAAGAAAATATATTGCTGCTGCCACAACCCTGTCTTTTGGTACTTTGTCACTTACAAGTGATGATAAAATTGCAACAAAGAGACTTCTTTTTAATCTTATAGGTCATCGTTTGTACTCTGGACAATCCTCCCTTTTGTCCTCTCATTTAGTGTAGATAAGGTGGAAAATTCCTTTTAGTTGCCTCTAAAGTTCTTTTAAGCAACAGTGAACCAAAACTGAGCCTTCTGATTAACGTGCCCTGAAGTTGTTTAACACAGCAATTTTTTTTGTTTACATTTTTCTTTTAAATTGAGAGTTCTGGATGCATCTTAAATAATCGTTAAGAAACCGCATTACAGGTACACTTTTGATAGGTTCACATGAAGCTCTCAATGTTAAGAGAGCAGCTTAATCCCTTTAATGCCAGGAAAACCCCAATATCATAGAATAACTGTACTACTGAGTTTGGGACCATTATTATAACCATCCGTTACTGCTGAACATGCTCATAAGAATTTCTATTTTGTGCTATCCAACCTTGCACTTCAGAGGTGCCAGAAGGAATGAAATAGAAAGAGTCGATTTCTGAATAAATTCTCCATTACCCAGAATACTGAGTCTTTTAAAGGGGGACTTTCACACTGAAGCACACTTGAAAGAAAAAGAGCATTTGTAAAAGCAGCTATTTATTTGGCCATATTCCTTTCCCTTATTTTCTGCATTTGAGAAGAGCTGCTTTTCTTTCAGGCCAGCTTTTCCTTCAGCTTTGTCCCCCTCTGAAATCATAAGCCTGTGTTTGTGATATAACAAAAGTCTGTTGCCATGGAAATGCGATGCCACAAACTCAGTATTATGGGGTATCCATTGCCCTCCACTCTGAGGTGCGGAAGGGGACGAAAAAGGAGCTGGGAAGAGCAGAAGGAGGTAGAGCTACCACTGCAGCATGCTCTCCCCTCCTCAGATGCCATTTGAAGTACCTTGCAGCCATTCTGTGCATTTGAGGGTCTGTGAGTTGGGCAAGAGAAGGCGATTGGTGATAGGAAGGGAGAGAGGCTGGAGAGCAGATGCCCTATATCAGTGGTATCCAACCATTTCAGCCTGAGGGTTGACCATATTCAGGGCCGGCTCCAGGGTTTTGGCCGCCCCAAGCAGCCAAAAAAAAAAAAAAAAAAAAAAAAAAAGAGCCGCGATTGTGATCTGCAGCGGCAATTCGGCGGCAGGTCCTTCGCTCCGAGCAGGAGTGAAGGACCGTCCGCCGAATTGCCGCCGAATAGCTGGACCTGCCGCCCCTCTCCGAAGTGGCCGCCCCAACCACCTGCTTGCCAAGCTGGTGCCTGGAGTCGGCCCTGACCATATTTCAAAACCATCCTGGGGCCGTGATCACTGTTTTGGGACAGATTTTCTGCTCTGTTTCATTCCCTTTGCATCACTCAGGCAGTGTAAAGGGAGCAGAAATCAGACGCAAGGAAGGCCTCTGCTGGGGCTCCCCGCCTCTCCTGTGGAAGAGTTGCCAATGGCTCTAGAGAGCCAGCAAAGTCAGCGCCTACACATCCTTCATTGCACCTGGAACAGGCCCAGTACTACCAGGAATTTTGTCCCCACAAACAATCTTCAAAGGGCTCGAAATTATTGTTAGAAAGGCCAAAATATGGCCACATACAAAGTTATCTGGTGTTATCAGCGGAAGTGACAATGACAAAATACTGACACTGTAGCCAAATTCTACTTTCTTCAACCTTACAATCCGAGGTTTCAGAGTAACAGCCGTGTTAGTCTGTATCCGCAAAAAGAAGAACAGGAGTACTTGTGGCACCTTAGAGACTAACAAATTTATTAGATCATAAGCTTTCGTGGACTACAGCCCACTTCTTCGGATGCATATAGAATGGAACATATATTGAGGAGATATATATACACACATACAGAGAGCATAAACAGGTGGGAGTTGTCTTACCAACTCTGAGAGGCCAATTAATTAAGAGAAAAAAAACTTTTGAAGTGATAATCAAGCTAGCCCAGTACAGACAGTTTGATAATAAGTGTGAGAGTACTTACAAGGGGAGATAGAGTCAATGTTTGTAATGGCTCAGCCATTCCCAGTCCTTATTCAAACCGGAGTTGATTGTGTCTAGTTTGCATATCAATTCTAGCTCTGCAGTCTCTCTTTGGAGTCTGTTTTTGAAGTTCTTCTGTTGTAATATAGCCACCCGCAGGTCTGTCACTGAATGACCAGACAGGTTAAAGTGTTCTCCCACTGGTTTTTGAGTATTTTGATTCCTGATGTCAGATTTGTGTCCATTAATTCTTTTGCGTAGAGACTGTCCGGTTTGGCCAATGAACATGGCAGAGGGGCATTGCTGGCACATGATGGCATATATCACATTGGTAGATGTGCAGGTGAACGAGCCCCTGATGGTATGGCTGATGTGATTAGGTCCTATGATGATGTCACTTGAATAGATATGTGGACAGAGTTGGCATCGGGGTTTGTTACAAGGATAGGTTCCTGGGTTAGCGGTTTTGTTCAGTGATGTGTGGTTGCTGGTGAGTATTTGCTTTAGGTTGGGGGGTTGTCTGTAAGCGAGGACAGGTCTGTCTCCCAAGATCTGTGAGAGTAAAGGATCATCTTTCAGGATAGGTTGTAGATCTCTGATGATGCGCTGGAGAGGTTTTAGTTGGGGGCTGAAGGTGACAGCTAGTGGTGTTCTGTTATTTTCTTTGTTGGGCCTGTCTTGTAGGAGGTGACTTCTGGGTACTCGTCTGGCTCTGTCAATCTGTTTTTTCACTTCAGCAGGTGGGTATTGTAGTTTTAAGAATGCTTGATAGAGATCTTGTAGGTGCTTGTCTCTATCCGAGGGATTGGAGCAAATGCGGTTATATCTTAGAGCTTGGCTGTAGACAATGGATCGTGTGGTGTGTCCTGGATGGAAGCTGGAGGCATGTAGGTAAGTGTAGCGGTCAGTAGGTTTCCGGTATAGGGTGGTATTTATGTGACCATCGCTTATTAGCACAGTAGTGTCCAGGAAATGGACCGCTTGTGTGGATTGATCTAGGCTGAGGTTGATGGTGGGATGGAAATTATTGAAATCATGGTGAAATTCCTCAAGGGCTTCTTTTCCATGGGTCCAGATGATGAAGATGTCATCAATGTAGCGCAAGTAGAGTAGGGGCGTTAGGGGACGAGAGCTAAGGAAGCGTTGTTCTAAGTCAGCCATAAAAATGTTGGCATATTGTGGGGCCATGCGGGTACCCATAGCAGTGCCGCTGACTTGAAGGTATATATTGTCCCCAAATGTGAAATAGTTGTGGGTGAGGACAAAATCACAAAGTTCAGCCACCAGGTTAGCTGTGACATTATCAGGGATACTGTTCCTGATAGCTTGTAGTCCATCTTTGTGTGGAATATTGGTGTAGAGGGCTTCTACGTCCATAGTGGCCAGGATGGTGTTTTCTGGAAGATCACCGATGGACTGTAGTTTCCTCAGGAAGTCAGTGGTGTCTCGAAGATAGCTGGGAGTGCTGGTATGCAATCTAGACACAATCAACTCCGGTTTGAATAAGGACTGGGAATGGCTGAGCCATTACAAACATTGAATCTATCTCCCCTTGTAAGTATTCTCACACTTCTTAACTGTCTGTACTGGGCTAGCTTGATTATCACTTCAAAAGTTTTTTTTCTCTTAATTAATTGGCCTCTCAGAGTTGGTAAGACAACTCCCACCTGTTTATGCTCTCTGTATGTGTGTATATATATCTCCTCAATATATGTTCCATTCTATATGCATCCGAAGAAGTGGGCTGTAGTCCACGAAAGCTTATGCTCTAATAAATTTGTTAGTCTCTAAGGTGCCACAAGTACTCCTGTTCTTCTTCTTACAATCCAAGACTTTCCAGGGGCTTAATTAGCCCCTGGACTCCTTTAAGTTTTTTTTTTTTTTAAATAGTGACATCTAGGGCCCCCAAATACCAACATGTCCATCCCCCCCAGTAATGGGACCCTAGAACTGGCCCTGACCAGGATCTGCACAGGGCACATTGTGGATGTGGGGGAGGGGGCAGGGGGTGGCGAAGAGGAAGAAATGGAGATCATGCTCACTCCAGGTGAGTATTGTATCTAGGAGACTGTTGCCAGCTGATGAAAGTTAGAGCAGGCTCCATGAAAATGAAACTGTCATTAAGATGGAGTGAAAGCTGGGAGTACACACTAACTTAGGGGGAAAGTAATACAAGAACTTTTTCGTTATTAAAACAACCCCAAACTTTTGGAAACGCAGGAAATTCAAAGCTCCTCTTAAGAGAAACCCAAGCATCGGAAGTGCAGAAATGGATACTTACAGCACCCAAACCACCATTAAGTCCAAGCTCCCTATCAGTGCCTTAGAGAGCCACTCCCATTGCCCCCGTTGAACCACTTGAAGAGACCTTTGATTCAGTCCAGGTGCTACTAAAGTCAATAGAAAGACTCAAAGTGACTTCACAGGGAATTAGACTAGGCCCCTGTGAGTAGACCTTCATTGGACCCGAGTCTCTTGTGAGTCACACTGGTTAAATCAGTATTAGCTTCTCCAATACACCAAAGCAGTGTAGAACAGGTATAGGTGAAAGCTGAGTAAAGCATGGTGAGTATTTTAGCTCCCATGCAGGGTTTTCCCAATACGGTTGAAGCTGAAGATGTTGGACCACATTTATCAAGTTATTACAATTTACTCCTTGAAAAAATTTGTAATAAGAAAAGTGATTTAAACCTATTCAGCACAAAGGTGTTCAAAGATCAAAGAAAGGATTGCCCTTGTTTTGCCCATTGCTAATTTATCTTTTGTAAAATTGCTGATCCTTCCAGCCCATGCTTAGATTTGCATTGTTTATTTTCCTTTCATACTAGAAGTTTATAAAGCAAATACAACCAAATCCTCTCCTTGTTCAAGATTTACATGATAGTTACTTTTGTGACTTGGTAGTTTAAAAATAAGTGATTTAGGAGAGGAAGAACACATTTTTGAGACAAACTGAAGAAGAACTGAAGTGATTTACAAAGTACTACTGCTGGAGTGTACAATGTAAATCTTAGGTCCTAAGAAAATGATACAGTAGAGTAGCTTGTAGTGGAGAAAGTGACATTTTATAGGAATTATTAAGCCTGAAAACATTTTGATCCAGGACAAGAAAAAAAAAAAGCAGCTCCTCAGAAGAGAAGTAAATATTGTTGGCCGCAAGACTTTCTCAGTTACACGATGTATCTCAAAAATATAATAAGGATGATGGCATGTTATTTTTAAAACAAGTTCTCTGTCTTTCAAACTGTTGCATTACATGATTCAACTTTTCCTGGCCATATGCTGGTTATGTTATAAGATTTTATAAGGTATAAAAACATAGTTGTTCCTCAACGCAAAGAGTAAAAGCAAGAGGACTTCTTCAGATGCAAAATACAAAACAGAGGCACAAAATTATGGAAAAAAAGATTTCCAAGATAATGAAAAACATAAACCAGTTTAAGACTCTGATCGAAAGGCTCCTAAAAGGTTGAGAAAATTCCATCAAAGTGGTTTGTACATTTCACAGCAGCCATTCTATAACTCTTGCTGAAAACCAGGAGCGGAGCCAGGGTTTTTGCCGCCCTAGGCGGGGGTCCTTCCGTGCTCCCGGTCTTCGGTGGCAATTCTGCAGAAGGGAGTCCTTCCGCGCTCCCGGTCTTTGGGGCACTTTGGCGGCGGGTCCCGGAGTGAGTGAAGGACCCGCCGCAGAATTTCCGACGAAGACCCGGAGCGCGGAAGGACCCTCCGCCGCAGAATTGCCGCCAAGGGCGGCAAAATGCCGCCCCCAAAATCCTGCCGCCCTAGGCGACCTAGGCGGTCGCCTAAATGGAAACACCAGCCCTGCTGAAAACTATAATTTAAGGCTCTATTCACACTATGGGCTCAGTTCTGAACTCAGATACAGGGTGGGCATTTGTTACAGGGTATTATCTCATAAAATCGATTGCTTGCACGTTGAGACATGCCTGTTTATTGTACTCATACACACATGCATGTGTTTTCACACGTCACAAAACGTATCAGAACAGCCTGACTAGTTCAGGTTGGCCTGTCTCACAGAGACCTGCAAAAGGTGCCATGATTATGCTTTATCCACAACTCAGAGCAGCTGCTCTGATTCAAACTGGCTAAAAATGTATCATTTACTCAAACACTGATGTAACTTGTGGCACAATTCTAAACCCATGCAGGTGGACATATTAGTGCCAACTGCAGAAGAAATGCTGCTTTTTTCATAGCACTAGTGGCAAAGAGGCTCTGAGATCCCAACCTGGGACAGACATCACATCATCATGCCCACCATGGAAGAAATTAAGTCTTCACAAGGCAATGAAACAGGGAGAAATATGAGCATGCCAGGGGTGTGGTGTGTGGATATGATCACAGAACAAATCCACCTTTCCCAAATCAACATAGAAGAGAGCAGGGAGCTGCAGCTATATATATCCAGCAGCAGCTGGAAACATTGTACTTCCATGTGGGGCCTGGGAATTGCATCCTGCAAGTTGGGTGCCTGAATGCACAGTTCCACATGAGCACAGTGCTTCAATTGGTAGTGCTCATTTTCAGGATTGGGCCCATAGTGTAAATTTTGAGAAGTACTATGGACCTACCACTTGGTTTATCCATCTAACTGTGGAGAGTTCTGCTTAGAAATAGATGACAGGATATCGGTGTTACTAACAGAAGCTAGTCTGTTTTCTTTTGAGATTTTATCATTACATTTACCCGTATGGGAAAGATCCATAGAAATTATGTTATATGATAATCTAGCTATATTTTTGAACCAGACTATCGAATGTAATACAAAACTTTATCCCTATTATAGACAAGAAGATTCAGAAAAGCGGAAATTCTCTATTAAATTCTATAGGTCTTTACAGTAATTACTGAATATAACCTTATTCAATTTCTATAGAACCCTATTGGGTTTCACCTATATTCAGTTCTATAGAGTTTTCCCATATGGTTAAGTGAAACAAACCTGTTGCATACAAATCTTGCCTGGTTCTCTTTTCAGCAAGGGTCCTATGGTCTCTTACTACCCATCCAATCCCATTACCACTGAATCTTGCTTAGTACTTTAAAATTGATATTCAGGAAGAAAATATTGGACTATATCAGTCACAAAGTGAAAGCTTTCTCTCTTTTAGGGTATTACACAAATTGTTGCCAATTGCTGAGACCTGAGGGGAAGGTGCGTCTGACTGGCTAAAATTCCCTACAGACCACAAGGCTGTGCTACTGCGAATTTTTAAAACTCTCACTATGCTCATCTAGTTCGAGCTACTGTTAAGGAATCTAAGTCCATTTTCCAGTTCCTTTTTGGCTTATAGGGTACTTTAATTGTGTTGCTTTGTCAGGGTCTAAGTTGGGCAAGGTAACATTTTCTGAATGCTGGAATAGTTACCTCTTTCCTCGAGATCTATTGCTTCTTAAGAGAAATCCTGATAAAAGGTTGCAAAAGCTACTGAAAATTTTTTCTGCTCTGCAGGCTGTTTTATGGGTCCCTGGATATTTTATCTTGCTTACAGTCTATGAAGCGTTCTCTTTCTGTAACTGAAAGACTATGTGTCTACTTGCCCTATTTCCATATTCTACCTGTGTGTGCTTGCATGCACGCATGAGGAGTGGGGCAAAGTGTGCAGAAAAAGAAGTTTCACAAAAGCAAAATCTTTTTGATTCGAAAATGGCAAAAAGCTATTTATTTTTTTACCATTTCACAATATTTTTATGTTCCCCCAAAATCTCACCCACCACCTCAGCTCTTTAGTGAAATAATTCTCTGTTGCTTTTGAAATTCCCCAAACACAAGAAATGTCTTCCAGGATTGGGCCCCTGGTAATGACCAATACTCAATAAGCCGGAAGTGAGGCAAAGGGGCGTCCACAATGCAACAAGCCAATTGTACAGTGCTATCCATGGGAAAGAATTTCTCACCTAGGCAGATATGGGGTGGCAAAAAAAAAATCTCATATTGTTCTCATAAGATTGAATATTATTGATATTTTTCATCCACGGATCTCAAATACACTATTATGTCACCATTTTGCCTATGGGTAAAGTTAACCACTGAAAGGGTAAGGGGCCAGAGTCTCAGGTACTCCAAGTCCACTTTGCTCTATGTAAGCACTGCAAAGTGGATTTAAATGGCTAGGGATGGCTAGCAGAGAATTCCCACTATGCAGGGGAACTCAGCGGCAGAGAGCTACTAGAGTTGGTTCCATTGCCACATATGCCTGAGCTCCCTTTATAGGACACAAAAGGTGTCTCAGGGGCAAGGCATAGAAGGGCTCCGCTACACCCAATCCTCTACTGACTTAAGGTCTCTGAGGTACTTATACCAGTGGTGTTAGTTAATGCTGCTACTCTGCCATTTTCATAGAATCATAGGACGGGAAGGGACCTTGAGAAGTCATCTAGTCCAGTCCCCTGCATTCATGGCAGGACTAAGTATTATCTAGACCATCCCTGACAGGTGTTTGTTTAACCTGCTCTTAAAAATCCCCAATGATGGAGATTCCACAACCTCCCTAGGCAATTTATTCCAGTGCTTAACCTCCCTGACAGGAAGTCTTTCCTAATGTCCAACCTAAATCTCTCTTGCTGCAATTTAAGCCCATTGCTTCTTGTCCTATCTTCAGAGGTTAAGAAAAACAATTTTTCTCCCTCCTCCTTGTAACAACCTTTGATGTACTTGAAAACTTATCATGTCGCCTCTCGGTCTACTCTTTTCCAATCTAAACAAACCCAATTTTTTCAATCTTCCTTCGTAGGTCATGTTTTCTAGACCTTTAATCATTTTTGTTGCTCTTCTCTGGACTTTCTCCAATTTGTCCACATCTTTTCAGAACTGGACACAATACTTCAGTTAAGGCCTAATCAGCATGGAATAGAGCGGAAGATGTGAGCTGGGGCAGGGCATCTCTGGATCAAGGAACCACAGCTGGCTCCTCCATGGTCCCCCCTCTACCCTCTGCCCTTGCTACACCTGAGCAGGGCTCAGATACAATCCAGAATCTGCCCCTAAGGTCACACAATGGGTGAGTGGCAGAGCTAGTAACAGAATCACAGCCCTCATGCCAGCAACTAGATCATACTAGTTCAATCTCTCCCTTCACCAGCACATTTCCATCAGGTTTACAACGGGCATGCATGTGAGTGGCTCTCTGAACCTCTGTTTGCTGCACATTGTTATTCCCTGCAGTTAGAGATAGCCACTATATAATCATGGGTGGGCAAACAGGGTGGTTGCCCAAAGCACCAACATTCAGGAGCACCAAATCATTGGATTTTGGGGGTGTCAAGCCCCTGGGGGGTTGCTTTGTTTTTGATTTTTTGCTTGACAGTTTTTTGTGGGGGGTTTATTTTTTTTTTTGGTACCTTTTTTGGGGAGGAGGCAACAAAAACATTTTCTATTCTGGGTAAAAAAAACACTGGGGGGTGTGTGTGTGTGGAGGGGCAGGGCAACTCCTTTGCCTCAGTGTTTCTCCCATGGGTAGCAGGGGGCCTGAGTAAACCAATCAGACTCTGGAGGGTTTCTCTCTTCACTCAGGTTTTAATCTTCCCTTATTTATATGGTGAGCCTCTAGGTAATTCCAAAAAGTTCTCTCAAGCAAAACAAAAGAAATCCCCAAATTCACAGGGCAAATAAATACTTTTCCCTGCTCTCTCTTCTGGGGTGTTACCCTACTATGCTGGCTCCTAGTTACCAGTGTTTCCTCAAGCAGCTGTTATCTTAGTTTCTTTCCCTGTAAGGAGGAGAGATACCCTTCCCCCCACGGAAAACCTTTCCTGCTCCTGCTGCTACCACTTGTCTCTCATCTCTCCCCTTTCCTTTCTCACCAGAAGAGGGGGTTTCAAAGGTCACTGACAGCCCTTAACTGGCCTCAGGTGTCTCCAGTTAACCTGAGGTAGCCCTTTTTCAGCTCATAGAGAACAGGGCCTTCACCATTCTAGAGCTGATATATCTGCCCTCCCCCACTCTCTTATATCTGTCAGGACTGACTTTGTCAGAGTGTGTATATATATATTTATATATATCAGTATATATATACACACACTCCCTGTGTATGGTACCTAAAGCTCTGGAAATATATCTCAGTTTCCATGTCTCAGTGTAGGGAAAGGGTGTCAAAGGTAGCAATGAGCAGCTGGGTTTGCAGGTGTAGGAGTCAATGAGGCTGAAAAAAAAGTGTTGTTTGACAAGAAATACAGCAGAAATGAAGAAGAGAACAAACTTGTAGTGGAGGAATTCCCATGTCAGGCCACTCCAAACTTAAATTCATTTGTCTGCAGAAGGCCCCAACACTGAGCCAGGTTCTGCTCAGTTACACTGGTGTGAATCTAAAATAAACCCACCCACCTCAGTGGAGTTATACTGGATTTACAGCAGTGGAAGTGAGAGCAGAATCTGGCCCACATGGAATTTTAATAAGAGCTAAGACAAGTCTCTTAACATATTTAACCCTTTCTAAAACTCAACATGCTGTATACAGCTACATTTACTTGACTGAATGCTAGAGGCAGATTGATAGAGCTAGAATGCTGCAGTGTCGAAGGGCCACACTAATAAGGCCACATGCTACTTTAAGTTACACCTGTACAACCCCATTGAAATCAATAAGGTTACATGAGTAACTGAGGGAAGAATTTGGCATATCCAGTCAAACTGCTAGAGTATTATATTGCTCTTTACAGGGTGGAATTCTGGCCAAGTAACTTTTTTTGGCACTTTGCACAGCACTGAAATGGATATATAAATTGGGATCATTAGAGGGAGCATGCCTTGTATGCTGGAGCACAGAGATATTGCTGGCAAGTTATAATCTATTTCATTTTAAAATTACATTCCAGGGCATTCTGAGAGCCAGGGAACTCATCCTATGGCTGTAGAGAATGTTTGCACCAAACTCCAAATCTGCCATAAGTCTGGGTTCTGTTTATTTTATTTATTTTGATTTTTAAAAATGTTCTTACTAAGAGCCTCTAATAGTTTTTGTAAAGTACTTGTACAGAAACAATTCTAATCAAGGCAGAACCAACACCCATATCAAATCCCTCCTGACATGCTGGCCCCAATTGCTCTGTCTCAGGAAAAGCCTTTGAGGACAGATGAGACTTGCAATGTACCTTTAAGATCAAGAAATTTGATACACGAGGCATCAGGAATGACCACTGCTCCCACATTCTACAGGGGGCTGCAGGGCACCAAGATTTCTTTCTCCAACAGGGCAGTGGGAACCAGTAAACAATCCTGCACTTCCTGACAGACACTGGGTTACTGATGAGGGGTAAGTAGTACCCTGTAATCCTTTGCTTCAGGCTGCAGCAGGGCTCACATAATGCTGCTTCAACAACAGATAATTCACTTTAAAACTGGGCTAATTTCAACTGGAAATAATTGGCAGGCATTGCTTATCACTGAAATTCCTTGGCAGAATACAAACATCTGTTCTGTGACCATCAGATAGTTACAGACCTTTACTGCCTTATGCCTATAAACCTACTTTACATACAAGGATCATTATTCTGCTCTTAATTATATCCGTGCTAATCCATTCTTGCATTGGTATAACTGAGGCCAGAATATGGCCTATAAACAAAGATAGAAGTACATAAGAATGGCCATACTGGGTCAGACCAAAGGTCCATCTAAGTATCCTGTCTTCCAACAGTGGCCAATGCCAGGTGCCCCAGAGGGAATAAACAGAAAAGGTAATCATCAAGTGATCCATCCCCTGCCGCCCATTCCCAGCTTCTGGCAAACAGAGGCTAGGGACACCATCCCTTTTCATCCTGGCTAATAGCCATTGATGAACCTATCCTGCATGAATTTATCTAGTTTTTTTTTTAATCCTGTTATAGTCTTGGCTTTCACAACGTCCTCTGGCAAAGAGTTCCACAGGTTGACCGTGCTTTGTGTGAAGAAATACTTCCTTTTGTTTGTTTTAAACCTGGTGCCTATTAATTTCATTTGGTGACCCTCTAGTTCTTGTGTTACAAGAAGGAGTAAATAACACTTCCTTATTTACTTTCTCCATACCAGTCATGATTTTATAGACCTCTATCATATCCCCTCTTAGTCGTCTCTTTTCCAAGATGAAAAATCCCAATCTTATTAATCTCTCCTCATAAGAAAGCTGTTCCATATCCCTAATAATTTTCATTGCCCTTTTCTGAAACTTTGGGGCGAACACATCTGCATGCAATATTCAAGATGTGGGCATACCATGGATTTATATAGAGGCAATATGATATTTTCTGTCTTACTATCTATCCCTTTCTTAATGATTCCTAACATTCTGTTAGCTTTTTTGACTGCCACTGCACATTGAGTGAATGTTTTCAGAGAACTATCCACAATGACTCCAAGATCTCTTTCTTGAGTGGTAACAGCTGATTTAGACCACATCATTTTATATGTATAGTTGGGATTATGTTTTCCGATGTGCATTACTTTGCATTTATCAACATTGAATTTCATCTGTCATTTTGTTGCCCAGTCACCCAGTTTTATGAGATCCCTTTGTAACTCTTCGCAGTCTGCTTTGGAGTTAGCTATCTTGAGCAGTTTTGTATCATCTGTAAATTTTGTCTTCTGACTGTTTACTTCTTTTTCCAGATCATTTATGAATATGTTGAATAGGACTAGTCCCAGGACACTGCTATTTAGCTTTCTCTATTCTGAAAACTGACCATTTATTCCTACCCTTTGTTTCCTGTCTTTTAACCCAATCCATGAGAAGACCTTCCTTCTTATCCCATGACAGCTTACTTTGCTTAAGAGCCTTTGGTGAAGGACCTTGTCAAAGGCTTTCTGAAAATCTAAGTACACTATATCCACTGGATGCCCCCTGCCCGCATGCCTGTTGATCCCCCTCAAAGCATTCTAGTAGATTGGTGAGGTATGATTTCCCTTTACAAAAACTATGTTGACTCTTCCCCAACAAATTATGTTCATCTATGTGTCTGACAATTCTGTTCTTTACTACAGTTTCAACCAGATTGCCTGGTATTGAAGTCAGGTTTACTGGCCTGCAATTGCTGGGATCACCTCTAGAGTCCTTTTTAAAAATTGGCGTCACGTTACATACCACAGTTAGAAGTTCTGCAATTTCACATTTGAGTTCCTTCAGAACTCTCGGGTGAATACGATCAAGTCCTGGTGACTTATTACTGTTTAATTTATCAATTTGTTCCAAAACATCCTCTAATGACACCTCAATCTGGGACAGTTCTTCAGATCTGTCTCCTAAAGAATGGATCAGGTTTGGGAATCTCCCTCACAACCTCAGCAGTGAAGACTGATGCAAAGAATTCATTTAGTTTCTCTGCAATGGCCTTATCGTCCTTGAGTGTTCATTTAGCATCTCGATCGTCCAGTGGCCCCACTGATTGTTTAGTAGGCTTCCTGCTTCTAATATACTTAAAAAATATTTTGCTATTACTTTTTGAGTCTTTGGCTAGCTGTTCTTCAAATTCTTTTTTGGCCTTCCTAATTATATTTTTACATTTCACTTTCCAGAGTTTATGCTCCTTTCTATTTTTCTCAACAGGATTTAACTTCCACTTTTTAAAGGATGCCTTTTTGCCGCTCATTGCTTCTTTTACTTTGTTATTTAGCCACGGTGGCAATTTTTTGGTTCTCTTACTGTGTTTTTTAATTTGGGATATACATTTAAGTTGAGCCTCTATTATGCTGTCTTTAAAAAGTTTCCATGCAGCTTGCAGGGATTTCACTTTTGGCACTGTACCTTTTAATTTCTGTTTAACTAACTTCCTCATTTTTGTGTAGTTCCCCTTTCTGAAATTAAATGCTACAGTGTTGGGCTGCTGTGGTGTTTTCCCCGCCTCAGGAATGTTAAATTTAATTATATAGTGTTCACTATTACCAAGAGATCCAGCTATATCCACCTCTTGGACTAGATCCTGTGCTCCACTTAGAACTAAATCAAGAATTGCCTCTCTTGTGGGTTCCAGGACTAGATGCTCCAAGAAGCAGTCATTTAAGGTGTCAAGAAACTTTATTTCTGCATCCTGTCCTCAGGTAACATGTACCCAATCTATATGGGGATAGTTGAAATCCCCATATTATTATTAAGTTATTATTATTGAGTTTTTTATTTTTATAGCCTCTCTAATCTCCCTGAGCATTTCACAGTCACTATCACCGTCCTGGTTAGGTGGTCAGTAGTATATCCTTAATGGTATATTCTTATTATTTCAGCATGCTTTTACTATCCATAGAGATTCTATGGTACAGTTTGGTTCATTTAAGATGCAACAAAGAGTCCTGTGGCACCTTATAGACTAGCAGACGTATTGGAGCATAAGCTTTCGGGGGTGAATACCCACTTCGTCAGATGCATGTGGTGGAAATTTCCACCACATGCGTCTGATGAAGTGGGTATTGGCCCCTGAAAGCTTATGCTCCAATACGTCTGTTAATCTATAAGGTGCCACAGGACTCTTTGTTGCTTTTTACAGATCCAGACTAACACGGCTACCCCTCTGATACTTGTTCATTTAAGATGTTTACTTCATTTGATTCTACGCTTTCTTTCACATATACTGCCACTCCCCCATTTGCATGACCTGTTCTGTCCTTCCAATATATTTTGTACCCTGGTATTACTGTGTTCCATTGACTATCCTCATTCCACCAAGTTTCTGTGATGCCGATTATATCAATATCCTCATTTAATATGAGGCACTCTAGTTCACCCATCTTATTATTTAGATTTCTAGTATTTGTATATAAACATTTTAAAAACTTGTCCCTTTTTAGCTGTCTGCCATTACGTGATGTAAATGAATGGGACTCCTTTTCATTTGACTGTTCCTTATCAGATCCTACCAATATTTTATCTTGCATCCTCTCCTCCTTACTAGGACATAGTGAATCTCCATTAATAATTCAATTTTGTATGTACTTTGTTTCATGTTTTTTGAGTACACACACACACACACACACACACACACACACACACATATATATATATATATATATATATATATATATATATATATATATATTCCTGGTTTTGAGGGGGGAAAATCAACCTTAATGTTAAAAATACCTGTTCTTTAATTTGCTCCAAATTATTCAAGAATAAAAATACAGTATGTGAATTTTGAGGTGTAATTTAATTATAACATTTGCCAGGAAAAATTAACAATGAAATTTGAAGCCATGAGAAGTAATTTTCTTGATTTGTATTAGACTGAAAATGTCTCTGACAGGTATAATTACCCCACAAGCACATGACTTTGATGAACTTTAGGGGGGAGGGATATCTCAGTGGTTTGAGCATTGGCCTGCTAAACCTAGGGTTGTGAGCTCAATCCTTGAGGGGCCACTTAGGGATCTGGGGCAAAATCAGTACTTGGTCCTGCTAGTGACAGCAGGGGGATGGACTCAATGACCTTTCAGGGTCCCTTCCAGTTCTAAGAGACAGGTATATCTCTATATACCTGTATTATAAATTTATAAAATAAGGAACACAGAAAAACAATTATTTTTAAGTGGATAGGATGCAGGCTGGAGAGAAATCATAAGCATTAAAATATAATATAGTGGTATGTGAGAGATTTGCTTTTAGGCCCTTCTTCCAAACTGTTGTACAGTGAAAGATGAATATGAGACATTTATTGCTGCTCTGGGACTCACTTGAATGTCTGTGATTGGCCTGAACTGAGGCTTTGTTTGAAGGTTATGCGAAGACTTTGTCATTCAAAGTCAGCACCTCTGACAAGCGCTATCCTCAGAAGAGGTTGACTGAATTCTGCTGGATAAACACAGCTAGATTAGCTAGGATGTGGGAACCTTTCACCTCTTTGCTTTTACTCATTAAGATCTGGGATCCATGACTTGTGCTGCACTCTGGTCAAGGTCTTTGAACATACAAGTGTTTATAATCAATAAACACTTCAGTGATCACATGTGTTGTAACATGTAATTACAGAGACAGATATAGAACAAGGATAGGCTCACAGTCACTCAGGGGGCATGTCATACAGCCGCAAGTGTTTCATAGCCTATAACTTGCCATATGTATAGAAACACCAGTAGGGGAGCTCTATTATTCCAACATATTCCAACCTTTCCAATCCAACAATTCTATGATTGTCAAGTCCTTCAAAGAATCAGTACAATGCAAAACAGACAATGTTCAAGGTATAAGGCAAGAAAAGCCTTTCTTCAAAAAGCTACAATGCAGTGAACCATGTTGATAAAGTAGATGCACTCTCAGACCATGTGCATACAAAGGCATGGGGAAATTGTCATGAAATGATAGTTTTGGAACACAAATGCAAATATATGATCATTGATTTGAAGTGTTAGTGAATACGTTGGGATGAAAAATATAAATATCCACTGTCTTGGGGTGCCAGAAGCCATGAAAAATCATGATCCAATAAATCTTACTGGGGAAAAAATGAGATCTTGGCACTTCTAGGACTGAATGCATAAGATTACCTGATTTATGGGAGCTCTGAAGTTACAAGGTGGCACTTGAGAAGCCCAAGGCAGGGAGATGTGTAGGCAGAAGGATAAATAGTGACTATATTTGATTTTAGAGACTGAGACAGCACGAAGGAAAAAGTTCCACCAAGTCTCAATCACTCTGAGATGCTGCGCTGAAAACAGTTTTTTTTCTGTATACACTCGCAGTTAAACAGTTTTCAATACCACTTCAGGGGTTCTAATGCTGAAAAACTGTTGGCAAAAGATTAATTGCTTAGTGTGATTGGGGGCTTTTACATGGTTAAATTAGTGGGAATTTTGCTTGAGTATGGCTTTCAATTTTGACTGCATGGTTCTGGCCCAGATGTCCTATTGTTGCAGAGGAAACACAAAGCCCTGAATTCAAGATCTGCCAGCGAAGTGAAGGAAGAACTGATTTTACATTTATAAACACATAGATTTGTAATTGTTAAAGCTTCCTTTTAGACTTAGCTAGATAATGAGCGAATCCTGCTCATCCTCCTCATGGAAGTAGTCCCATTGCGCCAATACCCGAATTTCTCATTCAAAGTGATATACTAACATCTGATTAAAGTGCTAAGTATTATTTACTCTAAAGTTAGGCACCTGAAGGAAAATGGCCTGATTTTCAGGGATGCTTAGCACTGGCAGTTCCCATTGAGTTCAGTGGGAGTTATCAGTGCTGAGCACCAACAGAAATCAGGCCACTATAATTTAGGTGCCTAATTTAAGGATCCTGAGTTTGGAAATTTGGTCATTATTACATGCAGAGCTAGCAGTGACACTTAGAATAAATTTGCCTAATACTTTCCATTTTAAGACCCTGTTTTAAGTAGTTTATAACTTTGTCAAATTTAAACTATTCAAACCTTAATTTCCAATGCCAGGTATCTGCCTTAGGCTTAATTTTTTTATTGATTGATTTGTTTTTAAGTTTAATCAAAAACAGTTCAGCTATTTCCAAGAACAAGATTAGGAGGAAAAATATGCTATTTTGCTGATGTTAAAAATTTCTTGCAACTATTTCATTGAGAATCTCCAGCAAGAACTTAACTGGGGTTTGCACTGATGTGAGGGATGTGTCTTGTCCTCCCAGACTTGGCCAGTTTATAAACCTCTGAAAAATCAGTGTGCACATGCTCAGTAGAGGTTTCTTAGAGGCTGGAAGTATTATTCTGTGATTCTGCCTGAACTGAGCATACTCAATCTAAACACGGCTCCTATGTGCTGATCAGACAGTGTATGCACCACGTCCACAGTAGGCCATTTCTGGGTGCAAGGGCTGAGCAGAACTTGCCCTGCAATTGCTACTCCTGATAGCTGGAGGTCATTGTGCTGCTGGGCACCAGATATGAAAGCAGGGAGACTGTCTCTCTTGTGCTCTCAATGACACCCTGCTGGTGCCCAGGCAGCATGGAGGAGGAAGTTGACTGAGTAAAATGCAAAGAGGTGAGGAGCAGAGGGAGAGAAAAGCAAAGTGGGAGTGAGAGGAGCGAAGGGTGGAGTGGGGGGGGGAATGAGCAGAAGTTTGAGTAGGAGCCAGGGAGTGGGGGCAGGAAGCCTTTAATGGCACTCCAAAACCTGAAATTGAACCCAAGAGTCCCAAGTCTCAGCATTCTTCTACTATTACTGTCTAGCCAGTGACTGAGAATCCCACTGGAAAAATGTGTGTCTCTCGTCCCCCTCTAGTGGCTAGTCCACATAGAAGATAACAGTTTACTACTGTCACCAATTAACCCATTAGTGTAAGCATTAGAAGACTGTGTTGTGGATCTAAGGGTCCCAACCCCACTCATGAACCTTGTAGGGGTCAGCATGGTTCCACATGAGAGCATTTCTGTTCTTTGAGTTGCTTCAAAAAACGAACAAACAAATGGAAAAAACCACCTTACGAAATTACATAAAAAGCTACATTAAAATGTTTACATTACAAAGTCAAGCACTCAGAAGTTAGGAAATGTCAGCATTAAGGTTGCCAGTGTAATCTGAATCCATCCCTCTTTTGTGTATGCATTATGATACAGATCTTTAATTACATGTTCACATATTATTTTTGCCACAGGTCCCCTATTTGTTCACATTTAAATTACACATTGAACAGGTAGTTTAAAAAAAATTACTGTATTTTTAAACCAATTATTCTGATTTTTTCCTTCCGAGCAGAATTAAATTTCCCAGAAAAAAATAATTCATTGAGTTCAACTCTAAGGCCTGAGAATAATAATCAGAAACCTTCTGTGCTCCCTCAATCCTAATGAAGTTTAATGAAAGATGGAAATTGTCCTTTATTCCTACAATTTTGCTGACAATCTAGTGCTGAACTTTATTAAACAATGTTTTGCTTACACCAAGTAAACAGCTTACAAGATAAGCTGTACAGCTAGAGATTTTTGCTAAAAGATCCACTTGTACGGCTCATGAATATTTTTGGCAGGTGAGGTCCAAAAGTACTGTGCTTTCCATGGGCACCTATGTATAAATTTACAATGGACTTCCACGGTAACAACATGGCATTACTGAAGATTTGCCTTGAAAGATTTATCATACTCTCTGAAAACAAGTCATTAGATTTATCTCTTTCAGTATCATAGGTCTTCATTGAGTCAAATAAACCATATTTTGTTTACCACCCTGGAAAGATATAAATGCTAAATACTGTTTAACTTTATTTTATGGGAGTGAATATTATATTCTTCTTCCCAGTGACCTTTTATTGCCTTGTGAATAAAAAAATAATTTACCAGACAGAAATAACAGCCAGAGGAAGGTGGGATTTATGAGCATGCCAACTCCACTAAAACCAAAGGATAAAAATAATAGTCTCAGAGTAAAAATAGCGAATTATCTAGTGCCCTGTTCTCAAAACTTTGAAAAAAACTTTACTCAGAAAATTAAAGCTTTACTCATTTTATCTTCTCAGCAGGAAAAAAGCACAGATTCAGTTTTTCCTCTTTTCAATTTCTTGTGTACTGGTGTATGTCATTAAGTTATATTAAGAAGTACTTTTGTGTCATAACTTCATAGATTCCAAGGCCAAAAGGGACCACTGTGATCATATAGCCTGACCTCCTCTATAATATCGGCATCGAAGTTCCCCAAAATAATCCCTAGAGTAGATCTTTTAGAAAAACAGCCAATCTTGATTAAAAAGTTGGTAGTGATGGAGAATCCGGCACAACTCTTGGTAAATTATTCCAATGGTTAGTTACCCTCACTGTCAAAATTTTACATCTTAATTCCAGGCTGAATTTGTCTAGCTTCAATGTCCAGTCACTGGATATGTTATGCCTTTCTCTGCTAGATTGAAGAGCCCGTTATTAAATATTTATTCCCCATGTATATACTTATAGACTGTAATCAAGTCACCCCTTAATCTTCTCTTTGTTAAACTAAATAGATTGACCTTTTTGAATCTACTACTATAAGATCTCTTTAAGGCATCCTGTAATAGTTCTCGTGGCTCTTCTGAGTCCTCTCTAATTTATCAACATCCCTTAAAAACTGACTGCATCCATGAATTGTCAATTAAGACTCTAACATCTCATTTGATAAAATCAGTGGAAGATCTCTAATCTCTGAACAGAGCAGATCTCAATATTCTATCATAACAGAAAGTACTAAATAAATATTTCTTTGCTGTAAGCAATTGTCTGAACTTACTGCTGCTTTTCATAATGTACTAAAAGACCATTTGACACCTATTAACCGCTTTATTAAAAAGGAAGGTCTAACTCCGGAGAATGACTATGTAAAATGGCACCTTTTTATTCAGGAACTCTACTTTTAGTAACCTGTCTTTGATTAGAGGGTAGGACTCTTTCAGGTAAGGGACTGTCTTTATATGCATGTACAGATCCTAGCACAGTGGAGCCCTGATGCTAATTGGGGCATTTGGGCATTACAAGATATATAACACACCTAAAAAACCCAACCCCTACATTTAAAAGAATGGTAACATTGCAAGTACTCAAAAGTAGGAAATGCCAGAATTAAGTTGCCTGTGCCACCTTAATTCTGCCCCCTTCTGCACTCTAAGATAATGTATTGGATAACAAAAGCCATATAACAAAACAATTCCCGGTTGCTGCTGGCAGTTGCACAGCAGCTGAAGACTGTGTAGGGCTGTTTCTGGTCCTGGTAAACAAGCAGTGACTGGTGGGATTGCATCATTAAGCAGTTGATGATGATGATGATGATGATGAACAGTGCCTGCAGAACTTTCAGATGCAGAAGGCCACATTCCAGGAACTTTGTACAGAGCTTTCCCCAGCCCTGCAGCGCAGCGACACTAAAATGAGACCTGCTCCGACAGTGGAGAAGCTAGTGGTGATCGCTGTGTGGAAGTTTGCAACACCAGACTGTTACCAGACAGTGGGGAATCAATTTAGAGTTGGTAAATCCACCGTGGGAGCTGTTGTGATTCAAATTTGCAGGGCCATTAATCGACTTCTGCTAAGAAGGGTAGTGCCTCTGGGAAATGTGCAGGATATAATGGATGGGGTTCCCTAGCTGCGGTGGGGTGATAGATGGCACACATATCCCTATCTTGGCACCAGACCACCTTGCCAAAGAGTACATAAACCGAAAGGGACACTTTTCAATGGTGTTGCAAGCGCTGGTGGATAATAGGGGGCATTTCACTGACATTAATGTGGGATGGTCAGAAAAGGTGCATGGCATGTGCATCTTTAGGAACACAGGCCTGTTCAGAAAGCTGCAATCAGGGACTTTCTTTCAGGATCGCAAAATAACCATTCATGAAATAGAAATGCCAATAGTGATCCTGGGACATCCAGCCTATCCCTTGCTCCCGTGGCTCATGACCGGTCACCTGGACAACAGTAAGGAGTGGTTCAACAATAGACTGAGCAAGTGCAGAATGGTGGTGGAATGTGCCTTTGGACATTTAAAGGGTCACTGGCACAGTTTGCTTACGAGGTTAGACCTCAGTGAAAGCAATATCCCCACTGTTATCACTGCCTGCTGTGTGCTCCATAATATCTGTGAGGCAAAGGGAGAGAAGTTTCCCCAGGGATGGGGCATGGAGGCGGATAGGTGGCAGCTAATTTTGAGCCGCCACATACCAGGGCAATAAGAAGAGCCCAGCGAGGACCTCTCTGTCTCTGGGAGGCTTTAAAAACTTGTTTCCGTAATGAGCCACAAGTAATGTGTGCCACTTATCTGTGTTGTGCTTTCCCATACCATCCCCTCCATTGCATCAGTTTCTCTGTACCTCTCCTTTCCCCCCTCCCCAAACTCCCATGCTTGGAATAAATAAAGAGTATTTAATTCTTGCAACCTTGACTTTTATTGTACAAACATAAAGAAACTGAAAGACCAGGAAAATAATTTAACCTTGGGCAAATGGTGTAATAAAATTGGGGAGGGAGAAACCAAGTCAGCTTGTCCATATAAGCACAAAAGTCTTGTCATCGGAGGTCTTTGAATGGCCACCTTTTGTTCTTAGTACCCTCCCCTGGTGTTGAGTGGAAAAGATACTGCACATTTCCTCCCCTTTCCTTTCCCCTTCCCTCCCCTCCCTGGCCCCGCACCTCCTGGAATGTTTGTGGGAGGGGGATTGGGAATACAGCGATGTTTGCAGGCCATTGTAGTGGGGGAAAAAGCTCCTGGCTCTTGGGGAGAATGGATCCCCCACTCGCCTGACTCCAATTCTCCTCCTCTTCCTCGTCCACAATGTCTTCCTTGTTGTTGCCTGAGGTGGCCCAGGACTCAGACTCTTGTGAGTTATTCATGTTGTGGGGTCGCCACCAAGAATCACAAGCAGCTCACTCTAGAAGTGGCGTGTCTGTGGTGCAGAACCAGAACAACTGTTCACCTCCCTTGTCTTCTGGTAAACCTGCCCAAGTTCTTTGATTTTCACATGGCACTGCTGCTTGTCCCTGGTGTAGCTCTTGTCCCCCATGCCCTGCATGATCTTTTTGTAGATGTCCAGGTTTCTATGGCTGGATCGGAACTGTCCATGCACAAACTCTTCTCCCCACAGACCAATAAGATCCACCACCTCTTGTGTACTCCATACTGGAGCGCATTTGGGGCATTGAGTCACCATGATCAGCTGGGCTGGCGAGCGCTCCACACTGATCAAACAAGAAATGGGAATTCAAAAGTCCCCGGGGCTTTAAGATAGGAGGGGCTGCTTCCTGTGTATGTGGCTGCTGTGCAGCAGAGTTGAAAACAATCACCAGAGCCATCACAGTGGAGCATTGTGGGACCTTCATGGAGGCCAATTCAGTAAACTTAGACAACGCTGCGTCTATCAACATCATATTAAGCGCTTGCATCTCACAGAGGTAGAGTAATTAAGTAACAGGCAAGTTAGGGACCTGGTAACGTAGACACACTCATTATTAGGTTGACATAAAGCGGCTGCCATCAACCTAAGTTTGTAGTATAGACCAGGCCTGAGAGAAGCATTTGGCCTTCAGAGTCTTTATTACTAGTGATGATGCACAAGAGAAGACAGCTTAACTTTCAGATCAGGTTGAGGTTGCAGGCCTCACAGAATCCCTCCCCACATTTTTTCACTTGTAAACTGAGCACATTTGATATGAATATTGTGGATACAACAAATGTAGAAGCCTGCAATGCACTTTTCACAACAGCTGCTCTTTAGAGCAGACCTGCACTGTAATAGTTCTCTTTTCCAGCATTTCTTTATTCAGCACTAGTTAAAACAAAATGATTAGCAGAACGACTGAGAGAAGTGAAGACTTCCTGATCATTTACATAGTGCCATATTTTTCTAGAAGAACAGTATACTGCAGATAAGTTGCCAGTATTAAGGGAATGAAGAACATTACTGATTTTTTGGGAGCGGGAAGGTTTTTTTGCTTTGTTTTTGTTTTTTTTACTAGAGATGGTGGAATATTTAGAAAAAAATTAAACAGACACAAGCCTTACTGAATTCCCCTAAATGAACTCTGCTACAAAGAACCATTTTGAGGTTTGAAAAAGTACATTTCTAATAAGTTTTCCCCTACTGTTTTGTATTTTATATGCATCTGCACTTGCTATTTTTTGCTGGGAGAAGATTCTAAAGAGTGAAAATACCACGGGAAAGTCCTGTAATGATACAAGAACAGTCTAAAATTAGGAAGCAGCTCAAGTGCTACAGGAGAGCCTGTTCTTATGAGATTTCTAGACCCTTTTTGCAGGCCACATTGGTTTAGATTGATTTGATAAGCATATAGAACCAAATTCAGATCTGGATAGGCAGGTACAACTCCAAGGAAGTTAATGGGGATCCACTTGCTTACCCCCAGGCACAATTCTGTCCCCAGTCCTGTAGGTGTTTATTCACACTAAACCTCTGAGAATTTTGTAGTTCATCCATCTCTGCTGTTAATCATGAATGTTCATTGTCACAGCAAGTCACTAGACTTGGGCTAAGCAGCAGCAGCAGATAGAGAGTAGAAGACTGAAGATGGAAATATAGCCTGGAATCCTAAATTGGATAATGAGCCATGAAAACTGAGGTAAATCAATGGTGTACTGATTCAGTGCAAATGAGTACAGGCATCTCCCGACCCATGTCTAGCAGTACTGTACACAATTCTTGATTTCTACTTATGTGTGTCTGTCTATTCTATATATGGAATATGTAACTTGTATATCTATAATATGCAACCCCATAAAGTCGATACATGTATTTTCATCTTCATCTCTTGCTCTGTGTTAAAGATAATTGGCCAAATTCTGACTTTATTGGATTGTATGGATATACATGAAAGCAGCTTTGGCTCAGTATATCTTTAATACGGAGTAAAAGCTGTGGATAAAGACACAGCATAACTGTCTAAACATTATATACACCGCTACCTCAATATAACGCCATCCGATATAACACGGTAAAGCAGTGGGGGGGCGGGGCTGCGAACTCCGGTGGATCAAAGCAAGTTCAATATAACACGGTTTCACCTATAACACGGTAAGATTTTTTGGCTCACGAGGACAGCGTTATATCGAGGTAGAGGTGTATTGAGAAAGCTGCACCTGTGTCCTCAATCCCCAAAAGTTTAAAGAACACAGAACAATTTGTCTTAAGGCCACAATGTATTCTGTTACATCTCATTTTCTAGCTCTGCTCTTTGGAAACTAGATCCGTGCCTGATTATCTTTTCATTCATCCCAGTAAATCAGGATCACTGCAGTCAGTGGAGTTATCTTGGTGGAAGACTGGAGTAAGCGAGAAAAAATTTGAGCCTAGCATATTTTTCAGAAACAAATGTATCTATATCTGAGTATTACACAGAATATGCTAGTTTTAGGATCACTGCAGAGTGACAAAGGAATCAGGGTTGGTAAGAGGTGGAACTTCAAGTGAATTATGATTTAAGGCCCCTTCCTCACTCAGATGAAACTAGCCTTCCACTGCGCACCATTTCATATATTGTTTATTCTTAAGGGATTTTTAAATTAATGACAAGAATTCTTGTGAAAAAAGTGTCTGCTTTACACCTGTGGATTTGCCTGCAATAGCAGCTCTGTCAGTTTCATGTAGGTGACAGGCTGACAAATGGAGAGATTACTTCTGTTCCTTCTTTCATTTGCAGAGTCATAAATCTGAAAAATGTGGAATTTTTTTGTATTTCTTTGTCATCTTTTAAGATTTTAAAGGAAGGAATTAATTCACCAGCGAGAGTATCCAAGATGGCAGAGGGGGCAGGGTTTCAAAGTGTAAATGAAGGTGTAGATTGGTGCATCTGGCTGTCACACATGAATTGACAGCCTTTTGGTCAAATCAGTGGGTGGTGCTTTGTTGAACTTGACAATTTATTCTGATTCATATAGTATAGTGAGTGGATATGATGAAAAAAACCCCACAAGGATGTTTTTATATTGTCATTGAGAAAAGGCATGTTGTTAGTACTGTTGGTATAAAAAACCAAACCATTTAACCTTTGCTCATTTTAAATCAATGTCAGTTTTCATATTTATACAATTACAATCTTTGCACTAGCAGTGTCAGGTGTTATCAGTTACACCGAGTGTTTGTATAACCTCATTTAACTGAAGGCACATTTATACTCTCCTTTATTTTAAGGAGTGCACACACCTATCCCATTGATAATAAACTTCACAATAAAATATATACATTGTGAATAGTTAGAGCCCAAACCTTACCATTTCTCAATGGCAATATAATTATCAGCCAAACTAGGTGTCTGATGGAATTTCAATAGTAATTGGGCTCTACCTACTCATGTTGCTGGTAGGGTCAGGGGCTTTTCTCTGGAGGTGCTTCAGACCACATTGTTCTATGGATGGCGTTTTATCTAGAGCAGTGGTTTTCATATCACAGTTGTCCAGTTGCATGGAGTTCTCTTATGGGGCTTGAGATATGACTGTCCTGATGCAGTGGTCGTCCCAAGAGAAAAAAAACTGTTACTTTTAACGAAAATCATGGACTTGCACATCTTTATGCTTGGACAGACACAGTCAGTGGGGTTAAATCTGTATTTGAGCTGGTAGTTAACAAAAAGCCAATGAAAATATCACACTGAAACACATGGCAAAATATTTTCAGGAATCAGTGATGTTAGTATAACTAGACTTCTCAAACCTGGTGACAGATTTTGAATGCCAGATCTCTCCCTGAGCCTTAAATAACTTGGCTCAGATTTTTACTTTATTTGGCTATTTTCATGACTGTGTAAACCAGTTCTTAATGGTAAAGTAGTCATTTGCTTTATAGTTATATTTAAAGAACATAGGTACACATTTATTTTTCTAAAGCATTTTTAAAAGTCATCCATCAGTGTATTAAAGGTCATGTTATAATACAAGATTTATACTTGTCTGGTTAGTTTGAGATGTCCTTTTTATTCTTAGTCTAAAAATGAAAGCCAGGTTGCATAGCAGTGTGAAGGTCCTGGTCTTTAGCTGTCTGATAACTTCTCCATCACTGGAGGTCCTCCTTGTCCCCAGCAACTGTAAGGGCACTGGTGCATATGGATGGGCCGTCGGGCCCTCTGGAGAACCATGTATCTTAACTCTCAGTAAGGAGCATTGGGATGTAGCAAGACTGACTCCTCCTATCTTCTCTCTGGGAGTAGCAATGTCAAGATCAAGAATTCCTTCATACCACCCCCAAAAAGGTAATAGCACCTTATCTTTGCCTTGTCCTCCTACTCTGTACATTGAAGGTAAACTTCATCCTGTGCAGAGGGCCAGCTCAAGACTTATGCACCACTTAAGTCCCTCAAAGGGTTGTTTTTTTTTTTTTGAGGGCTTACAAGCTGTTTAAGTGGTGCATAATTCTTGCACTGGTCCTCTGCCAAGGGGTAAACAACAATAAGTTACTTAAAGTATTATCTGTAACAGCAGCATCCTATTGAGAGCACAGTGCCTTGCTTGGCACTTCCCCCTAGTTATGCTCAACATCCCCCATGCAGACCCAGTGAGATGGAAGAGGAGCTGAGTGATTTTTATGTTGCTCCTCGCCAGCATGTCAGCCCACTAAGGAAGATGCAGAGAACTATCCTGTCTCACATGTTCCACTGTTTGGCATGCTTCTTCCCCACGGAGGATGCCAGTTGCATTTCCACCTCAGAAAGGAGGAGGGGGACAAAACTGCAAACAACATATAATAGTTCTAAGTGCTTTCATTTTTTTTTTTTAACATTCCAGAGACTGGAAGTTTTTTCTCTTCTTCAAAAATTCATTCTGTATGATCTGACTGAGCCAGCCAAGGGAAAAATAGAAGAGAAAAACTTTTGATTATAAGTGCAATAGACCAAAGATCAGTGACACAAGACAGATTCAAACAGACTGAAAAAGAGAAAGTTGCAAAGACAAAGTTACCACCACAGTCACTTCCAACTCCAGCCATGCAAGTCCCATGTGAAGAAAACCATTGTCCCCTCAGGTGGGCCAATCACAGAGTCTCATTCAAAGTTAATGATCTTGATGGCTCTCTTACACAGACAGTCCTCGCCAAGGTGTCCCATGCTCTTCCTATGCAAGGTAATGCCCGCAATGGATTGACCTTGTCAGGGACAGGTTGTTTTTTCAACACAGAACCCAAAATGGTAGATGTGGTACAAAAATGCAAGTCCCAGAACATAATGGAGTTCACAATTTGATGCAGACAGATCCTACTCTGTCACAGTACCCAAAGTTATCTATTATCTTTGCACTAAGAACAAACCTTAGTAAATGTAGGATCTGCTTTACACTTTAACTCCCAAGCAGTGCCATGGGTTGTGGTTGCATGCATTGTGCAATCAGCTTACAAATTAACCACTTTGTGATCACAGCGTACATGCCGTCACCATCTAACCTCTCACATCTGCCACTCGGCATGCAATTCCTGAGTGCCAAAAAACAGGCCTCTGCCACTTGAGCTAATAAGGACTATTTCCATTAGCCAGCAACAGTATCTTTGCAGGCCTCTACCTACCTGAGAGCGGCTAAAAATGATTTAAAAATTACATCAAGCTTACTGTATCCTGGACACTGAGACTGACTGAACAAAATTGTCACTGCCTCTATGAAGCTATGCAGGGAAAATAAGTCTGCCTGGGAGTATGGGATAAGGAAATCAGGCACCACAACAGATTGCTCACTTCTACCAGAATTGCCATCTCTCATAATATTAGGGTTTTTTAATATTTCCCATAATCTCATGATTTCTGACATCAAATTCACAAATTTTTTATTATTCAAAATGTTTGTCATCACCCATTGCTTTATATGGGGCTGAACACAAGCTATCTTTAATCAAGATGGCCACCAATTGCCCTTCAGTCTTTGTACGCGGAAGTGAGGCTGCCTCTAGGAAAGGGGGTCAACTCCCATTGTTTGAAATGAGATTGAAGCCATGATTCTCCTCTTTCATCGGCGGCCTGGATAGGAAGATATGAGGAAACAGGGGACCATGTAAAGAAAGAAGGAAGATGACTAAGCCCGGGAGGCTGTGGGGGGTGGAGGCAGGAGGTAAAATGAGGGAGGGACACAGGATATGAGGCATAAGGGAGAAATGAATGGGAATGTGGTGAAGGAGACTGAGCTGAGCATAGGGGAATGTGAGGAGCTGGGTGGGGGTTGAAGGGAAATGTGGGGAGCAGGAGGAGACTGGGCATTTGTAGATTAAAATAAGGGGTGGTAAAGAGGGAAAAATGCAAGAGATAGGATATCATATAGGAAAAGGGAGAAAAATTGTCAGGGCAGGTGTTCACTTCTCAATATCCCTGTGAAGTAAACGTGTATTATTATTCTTACTGTACACACTCGTAGCTGAAACGCAGAGCAGTTAAATGACTTGTCCAAGGTTACCCTGGAAATTAATGGCAGAGCCAGGTATAGCCACAGGAATCTTGAAACCTCATCCACTCCTTTAACCAGACCCTCTTTCAGGCTTGTGTGTAGGAGGGGTTGACAACTCGAACTCACTGATAATTTTGTATCTGAATGGTTTTCCGGCAGAAAACGCCCTTTGTGTCAAATCAAAATTTTCAATGGAAAATTGCAATTTTGCAGAAAACAATTCGGTTTTCCATCAGGAACACTGACATGACAGCTGATGCCTTGTTCTGCGGGCAGAAAGTGAAATTGATAAGTGCCCTCCAGGCAGCCAACCAGCAAGCTGAAAAAATCCATTATGGTTTTCCCAAAAGAGCGTTTTTTTTTCTAGAAATCCCTTCCAACAAAAAATGTCACATTTTTGACTTTTCGTCCTGATTCAGGACAAATTTTTTTTAAAAAAAATACATTAAATGTGTAGCAGGAAGGGATTTCCATTTTCTGGCTGCCTCTCTTGACAACGCTGGTTTTGGTATCCTCCCACCATTGGCTAGCTGTGGTGAAGAGGATGAGGAAGCGGCAAAGAAGGGGCAAGCCCTAGTGGGAGATGGCTGTTTAGACCTCTCCTCCTTCCTCTGCACTGGCCACCAACCAACCGCTGACCTGAGCGTTTTGATGCAATTTTGTTCCAGTAGCCTGGCTGGATTTTAAAGAAGACGAGAGTTAAGTTTCACTTGCTTGTGGGAGAGAGAGGACAGTGCAAGCAGAGGCCGGAACACTGCACAGATCTGCCTGGGGAGCCCTTAGTTCTGTGACATTTCATAGCTGTATCCCTTGTTTTCTCTGTGTGGCCACAAAACAATCCTGCTCCTGTCTGAGGGGATTTTGCAGTGAAAACTACTCAGAGTTTAAGGGTTGGGGCTGGGGCTTTTCCCTTTATGGCACTTGCACAGGCGCTGACTTTTATTTTTCCTGGTGGGTGCTCCACCTCCGCTCTGCCCTGAGGCCCTGCCCGCACTCTGCCCCTTCCCGCAAGGCCCCGGCCTGCTGCTCACTGCTCGCTGCCCTCCCCCTGGCACCTCCTGCCAGCTGCCAAACAACTGATTGGGAGCCTCATCCAACAGCTGTGACTAGTGGGTGCTGAACACCCCCTATTTTTTCCATGGGTTCTTGAGCCCTGGAGCACCCATGGAGTTTGAATCCCAATGTTTGAATCCCTAGTTCCTAAAGCCATGTGTGTGGCAGCTTTTCCCATTGGACAGGAGGACTTTGCCCAGTATCTTTTATTGCCATACATAAAGCAGTGTGTGCATGGGGGGGGGGGAAGAGTGTACCTTTATGCTAATAAAATATGTTGGTAAATAACTATATTAATCAGACTTACTATACATAATTACAGTTTTTGCTTTATTTTGTACCCTTGCCCGTTAGTATGACCAACAAAGGCATAAGTACTGTATCTCACCCCATAGCATGGCTGGTATGAAATCATATTGAGAATAAGCAGTGCAGTGGCACATTTGGTTGTTTTGAAAAAACTTACTGAAAGCTCTTCCATCAATTTTGGTCAATTCTGAGAAATTCAGAGCACTGTTTGAATTGTGGTTTCACATCATTGTCTGTGGTGTTAGAAATCTTGCACTTGTGCCTCTTGTCCAAGGAGTTAATGAATACACTGAAAAGAATAATTCTAAGACCAGAAAAATCTGTTTATCATGAACTGGGCAGTTATCAGCTTTCTTATTTATTTGACTGTGATCAGGGCTGATGCAAGGAAGTTTCGCGCCCTAGGTGAAACTTCCACCTTGTGGCCCCCCCCATCCCTGCGGCAGCTCCCCCCTCCCCTCCGCCCTAAGGTACCCTCCCGCGTCAGCTTCCCCACCCTGCCCTGAGGCGCCTCCCCCCGGTGGCGGCTCCCCCCCCCGTGGAGCTGTGCGGCAGCTCCCCCCCCAGCTCACCTCTGCTCCGTCTCCTCCCCGAGCACGCCACCCCCGCTCTAATTCTCCTCCCCTCCCAGGCTTGCGGCGCCAAACAGGCGGGAGAAGTGGAGCGGCGACCGCGTGCTCGGGGAGGGGGCATAGGAACGATGTAAAAAAAATTTGGGGGCACCGCTTTTTGGTGCCCCCAAATCTTGGCGCCTAGGCAACCGCCTAGTTTGCCTAAATGGTAGCACCGGCCCTGACTGTGATCACTTTCTCATTATGATTGCTTTCATCTCACAAATGAGTGTGTCTGGGAGAGCTTTACCTGAAATGTTTGAATCCCTAGTTCCTAAAGCCAGTTCTCAATCTGCAGGTGGTTAGACATCTCTAAGGTGCTATCAGCAGGCCTAGTCATAAATCATGGAGCCTTGCTGTTTACCACAATGACTGATCTCCAAAAACAGGATCAATGCAGTTCATTTCTGAAAGCTGAAAACAAGTATATATAAGAGAAAGTGTCAAGAAAGACAGTATTAAAAAGGTCAAACCTTAATTCACCTTGGTTCCCAGAAATATTCCTTACAGCTGCCTGATGAAAATAATTTCATAGTCTATGAGGACTGTGTTATATAGGTGACCAGACAGCAAATGTGAAAAATCGGGATGGGGGATAATAGGAGCCTATATAAGAAAGTCCCAAAAATCGGGACTGTCCCTATAAAATCGGGACATCTGGTCACCCTACCATTTACATATAGTTACCTGCTCATTTTTATTCTAAAAAAGTCTTTTTTTTACTGTGCTGACATCCCTTTTAGCAAACAAAAGCAAACCCCTTGTAACTTAGGGGACTTAAATTTAGCTTCTAATTGTACTTTTGCTGCTTTTAGGTTCATTCCTGGCTTGCCACAAGCCCATGGCTGCACTGCCCCAGGAGTTGTAACTCAGAAAGTTCCCCCACAGCTCCACAGAGGGAATAAACCGTGCCAGGTCTATACACAGGGCAGCATGCATTCCCCTGCATACCAGTGCAGGTGCACCGGCTGGTGCATTGGAGGAAGGAAGGGTAAGGCCACCCTGACCCTGACTCATACTGCCGCCTCCCACCCACCTGCACAAGGGGGCGACATAGCAGCTCTATAGCATCTGCTTCCCCTCCCATGCTCCTATCTGTAATGAAAGGGGCAAAAAAAAAAAGGGCCTTTTGTACCCTCCTTTTCACCTCCGCACTGTTGTGCTAGCTGAGCCACAATTTGGCCCTTAGTGAATATACTGTGCAGCTGCTACACTGAAGTTTTTTTTTTTTTTTCTCTTAATTAATTGGCCTCTCAGAGTTGGTAAGACAACTCCCACCTGTTTATGCTCTCTGTATGTGTGTATATATATCTCCTCATTATATGTTCCATTCTATATGCATCCGAAGAAGTGGGCTGTAGTCCACGAAAGCTTATGCTCTAATAAATTTGTTAGTCTCTAAGGTGCCACAAGTACTCCTGTTCTTCTTTTTGTGAATTATATTTGCTCTTTTTGGATTTGATTCTGATCTAAGTTATGCTGGTGGAAGTCAAAAGTAACTCTAAGGAAGTCAAATGACTTACACAGCTTTAAACCTTGTGTAAGTGACATCAGAATCAGGCCCTTTCTTTTTTGCCACACTGAAATTTGAGGGGTTTATTGGTACAGCATGTGGGAGAAATCTTAGGCAATGGCGTGTCAGAGTCTCCTCTTTTACAACACTCACTAATAATACATTAATACAATAACAATACATTAATGGGAAACTGTTGACATTGCAGCATTACTCTGGATTTTCGCTGGAGCGTGAGAGAAGGAAATCAAACCCCTTGTCTTTAATCTGAAGTAGGATAAAAGATCTGACAGGTTTTACAACCTCAGATCAGAACCCCTGGTGAGAGGTATGAGCCCATCATTATTCAAAATACCAGTGTTGGACAAAGTTCATGGGCCTGAGACATGCTGATTTCCAGGATCTCAAACTTTAGCACTTCCAACTCCTACACAACAACAAAACTTTCAGGAATAAACACGTGGACTGATTTTCTAGTTAATTTAATTTATTTTAATTAGCTTTACTTAATTATCCATACAGCTGTTCAGTACTTTTAACATAGCTCAGGGGACTATTTAAACTGCTTAAGTCTAAATGTCATGTTTTAGCACAATGTACAGCAGAATATTCATCTTTTTGGGAGATGAGGGGATTGGAAGGGTCTTCCAGGATCCTCACTTTATATTGTCCCCAACATTCCCACAAGAGACCCTCCTCCTGTGAATGGAGGGGAATATGTCTCCCTGGTAAGCCCACCAATGCAGCATCTTCAGTAAGCCAGGGGCATTTCAAAGAGCAGCGTGTGCCATTCCCTCCCCAAATGGTGTATGTGCTGTCTGTAGTGGCTCCCAGTCTAGCCAACCTAGGGAACATAAAGATAAGACTAAGTCTGGTCCTAAAACTTAGCTTCCCTTGTTGCGCTACCTTTAGACCACTTAGATGCAGAGGTATTCTTAATTCCTGATTGTAGTTAGGATGTGGACATCCTACATGGAACAAAGTACAAATCTATTAAGGAGATCGTCAAATGACTGTCTTTAAAATAAAGATTCTCATAAGAACATTTTTCAGCCTGTTCACAAAGTATTCCCCTGCCCCTAAAATTTGTTAATAAGCACTCTGTCTAATCATCTAAGTGAAAACCCCAGCATGATTTCAGCTGGTAAAGCACTTAGGTGCATAAACAATCACCTGGACTTTTCCACTAGGCTTGAATGGTTTATTAAAAGTAGGTAATGATGATATCCGAGATTGGAATTTTAATCTTTTCTATCAAACAGGGCTGTCAGAGGTCACCTTCACTGTGCATTCAGAGGCTCACATGTATATGCACACACATTGCATTTGTTTGGTAACAGTTAATTCTAATTCTCTCTCCCCTTTTTTACTGGCATCTTAGCTCTAATGCATTTACCTATTCATTTTGTCATACTTTTGCAAACAAGATAGGGAAGGTACGAGAACATCTTGGGGATAATTACTCTTCAACCAATTTGAAGAGTAACGATGATATTCTAGTTTTTATGGTGCAGATGTTTTATTAATATGTTCTTTCCTTTGATATTTTTCCTGATGTCAAATACTTTCCAGGTTTACTTTTTGAACAATTCCTATACTGTACATCCTGTACCCCAAAAGAAAGCATTTATGATAATAATCTAAAGACCAGATGCTGCCCTTTAGAGGAAAAAAGTACTTAAGATGAAAACTTTAGCAGAACTGTGTGCACAACTAGTGCAGGAAAATGTCTAGCAGATTGTGCCCTTTCACAAACCCAGATCTCAAAGTATGGGTTCTGTCTAATCATGACTTACATCACCATAGTATCCAAGCACCTTACTCATTCTACAAGTAAAGACAATAGGGTCCTGGGTATCTTTCTCCTACCTCACCAGTTCGTGACTTTTTGATTGATTAGTCAATTGTAGATTGTGGTTTGTTTTGTTGTGGAAAGATTAGGTCAAAGGTGAGGGTTTGACATGTCGATCTTCATGCAGTAGGTTTTGTGGTAGTTCTAGATACCACAGGATCACATACCATAGTGACAGACACTGTACAAGAACTTAAGTAGAATAGAATTGTAATCTCTCCTGGAAATGAGTTCCACAGTTATGGACCAGCTGCTGAGAATCCTTGTAGGACTTGTAGATAAGAACCAAAGGTCAAATTTCCAAAGATATTTAGGTGTCTAAAGATGCAAATAGATACCTGCTGAGATTTACAGATGCTCCTGTGTGAGTTAGGTGACCAATTTCTATTGACCTTGATAGGAGTTAGGCAGCTAACTTGCTTAAAACCTTTTGGAAATTCCACTAGACATCTATCTGCATCTTTAGGTACCTAAATACCTTTGAAAATCTGTCCCCGAAAAACCTTTACCTTGGCATCCAGTGGGGAGCCAGTTGCTGGGTGGTAGGTTTAGCTATCTTAGGCCCGTATATGGTTCCCATTACCATAGTATCAGAGTGCCGCACAACCTCCCAGTGAGGTAAGAAAATACTATTTTACAGATGGAGAAATGAGGCACAGAGAGGCTAAGTGACATGTCCAAAGTCACACAGAAGTCTGTGGTGGAGCAAGAACTTAAACTCAGGTCTCTGAAGTCCTCAGCCAGAGCCCTAACCATGCTTCCTCTCAAGTTTAATAAATTTGTCATGCTAGCGGCATCAAGCAACGGCTTCTTAAGTAGTAGCCAGACTAATGCATACTTCAAAGTGAGTGGTAAATCATTCCCTTCAAATGAAGTGTTGATGATCTCTTGTACATCAGCAAAGAAGAGCATGGAACTGAATGTCCTGCAATGTTCCTGTTATGCGAATAGGCAGACTTCTGAGGAGACAGGTACCATATTATTGACCCTGTGTTCAGTGTGCGACTCTTGATGTTCAGTGGTACCGGCTTTATGTAGGTGATAGAATTCTCCATGAAGTAGACTAATCATTTCTCAGAGAGATAGATACTGAGCTCTGGAGTTAAATAAGGCATTCTAACTGACAAAGTGATTCGCAATACAGAAAAGTTCAGTGTAGTGTAGTGTAGCTGTTGTTATGATGGAAGAAAAGTAGGATTTATTGGCCTCTTCCATGGATCATATGTAGATTTGTAAGAATTCCTTGCACCAAACCTACCTGCGACTGCTCATGTTTCTCATCATTGATGCTGGGGTTGTTCTTCCAGCTTCTTCTCTTGTAGGTTGTCAGAGAACTGCAATGGACCTTCTCTGTCTGGAGGTGGTGGGAGTTCCGATTTCAGCCTGAAGGAGGTGATGTTCTGTGCCCCATAAAAGATAGTTCTCACATTCCTCAGACCCACGCCCAGTTTGAAGATTAGATCCAATGATGTGATTGGTTGAGTATCTGTAGAACTGGAGATTACCTGCAAGACTCCTACAGTGGAAAGTGTAGATAGATTTTGGGCCATTGTGTCAGTGTAATTATCAGTGTTAGGGTTGAAACCTTTCAAGAGGATAAATCTTGGGGATTTCATCATTATGGGGGACAATGCTGCTTTTAGCTTCTTTGGAAAACATTTACTGCATGGAGCAAGATGCTTTGAGTTAGTCTAGTCTCTGAACTTGCAGATTGAATGTCACTTTCAGATTTATTTATTTTAAAGGAGCACTCTGTCATTTGAGGCTGTATGGGATTCAGCCACAGGAAGGATACACAGATCCCCATCTCAGAAGCACATTGCTAATGTTCAGACAATAGGTAGACCCTCTACATAGGAAGAGCTATAAAAGTGTTCTCTGCTCATCCAAAGTGCTTTGTTCTGACTTTGAAGTGCATATTGGGCTCTTAGTGATTATCTAAATTATCCTCCACTGGCAACAGCTTTGTCTGTACAGTGTCTAAGAGCAAAGGCTCTATTACTTGAAAATGGCACCTATAAAGTGGAGTAAATTGAAAGATTTTTTAAAAGAATGAATCTTCAGACTCTCAGAAAAGTTCCTTGCTGTCTGAGGAAGGCCAGATGTCATTTTCTTCCTCATCTGACAATGAATAAAATGTTGGAAGATGAGTACTAATGAAGAAGTTATTTCACTGGAATTTGTTCACGGACCCTCAAGTTAAAAAGAATCCAGATTTGAATAAATACAGTGTTTTGTGTTTTAATACTTGTCAGATCTTCAGCCCTGCTTCACTGTACAAGAACTTAAGTAGAATAGAATTGTAATTTCTCCTGGAAGTGAGTTCCACAGTTATGGACCAGCTGCTGAGAATCCTCGTAGGACTTGTAGATAAGGACCAAAGGTCAGATTTCCAAAGATATTTAGGTGTCTAACGATGCAAATAGATACCTGCTGAGATTTACAGATGCTCCTGTGTGAGTTAGGTGACCAATTTCTATTGACCTTGATTGGAGTTAGGCAGCTAACTTGCTTAGAATCTTTTGGAAATTCCACTAGACATCTATCTGCATCTTTAAGTACCTAAATACCTTTTGAAAATCTGTCCCCGAAAAACCTTTACCTTGGCATCCAATGGGGAGCCAGTTGCTGGGTGGTAGTTTTAGCTATCTTAGGCCCGTATATGGCTTCCATTACCATAGTATCAGAGTGCCACACAACCTCCCAGTGAGGTAAGAAAGTACTATTTTACAGATGGAGAAATGAGGCATGGAGAGGCTAAGTGACAAGTCCAAAGTCACACAGAAGTCTGTGGTGGAGCAGGAACTTGAACTCAGGTCTCTGAAGGCCTCAGCCAGAGCCCTATCCATGCTTCCTCTCAAGTTTAATAAGTTTGTGATGCTAGCGGCATCAAGCAACGGCTTCTTAAGTAGTAGCCAGACTAATGCATACTTCAAAGTGAGTGGTAAATCATTCCCTTCAAATCAAGTGTTGATGATCTCTTGTACATCAGCAAAATAGAGCATGGAACTGAATTGGAAGTTCAAATGTCCTGAAATGTTCCTGTTATGTGAATGGGCAGACTTCTGAGGAGACAGGTACCATATTATTGACCCTGTGTTCAGTGTGCGACTCTTGATGTTCAGTGGTACTGGCTTTATGTGGGTGACAGTATTCTCCATGAAGTAGACTAATCTTTTCTCACGGAGAGAGATTACTGACCTCTGGAGTCAAATAAGGCATTCTCAGCTGACGAAGTGATTCGCAATACAGAAAAGTTCAGTGGGGGGTAGTGTAGTTTTTATGATGTAGGAAAACTAGGATTTATTGATCTTTAGTCCTGCCTCAGTGTCTCCACTGTCTGTATAATGTGGGATACACTAAAGTGAGAAGCCCAAAGTACTGGAGGGAACTTGTTTCCATTAAGAACAACCTACTATCATAAGAACATAAGAATGGCCATACTGGGTTAGACCAATGGTCCATCTAGCCTAGTATCCGGTCTTCCGACAATTGCCAATGCCAGGTGCTTCAGAGGCAATGAACAGAACAGGTAATCATCAAGTGATCCATCTCCAATCGCTCATTCCCAGCTTCTGGCAAACAGAGGCTAGGGACACCTCTAATAGCCATTGATGGACCTATCTTCCATGAATTTATCTAGTTCTTTTTTGAACCCTGTTATAGTCTTGGCCTTCACAAAATCCTCAGGTAAAGAGTTCCACAGAGTCACTGTGCGTTATGTGAAGAAATACTTCCTTTTGTTTGTTTTAAACCTGCTACCTATTAATTTCATTTGGTGACCCCTTGTTCTTGTGTTATGATAAGGGGTAAATAACACTTTCCTATTCACTTTCTCCACACCAGTCATGATTTTATAGACCTCTATCATATCCCCCATTAGTTGTCTCTTTTCCAAGCTGAAAAGTCCCAGTCTTATTAATCTTTCCTCATATGGAAGCTGTTTCAAACCCCTAATTATTTTTGTTGCCCTCTTCTGTACTTTTTCCAATTCCAGTATATCTTTTTTGAGATGGGGTGACCAGATCTGCATGCAGTATTCAAGATGTGAGTATACCATGGATATATATATATATATATATATATATATATATATATATATATATATATATATATCAATCCACCAATGTACATTTGTGGCATCAGCATTTCCACCACTTAGAGCTAGTTTTGACAAGTGGTGAGCTGAGACTTCTGTCTCATCCTCCCTCACCCTGTTTGTCTATGCCACAGGTGGGATCCTGTCTGACACCTAGATTGTAAGTTCTCTGGGGGCAGATCCAATGGCCCTTGATGTCATTTGAAGCCTTTCTGTTTACTGCAGTGGGTGCTGGATCAGTCTCTGGCAGAGGGATGTCTTTTGTGTTATTTGTCTGTACAGTGTCTAAGACAAGGGGCTGTGGACTTTGAGGTACTATCAATATAGAAATAATAACACTGCTCTACAGCCAAAATGCTTCTGAAATAAATGTAGTCAAACTTTACTAATTCTGGGTCACTGAGAACGAAAATGATGCTTAAAATTGTTGATTGGCTCTAGTTTTCAAGATATGCTATTGGGTCAGTATATACGACCCTTGACTTGGGAATGGCAGAGGATAAGTGAGTTATAAAGGGAAGGGATCTCAATTTAAACCAGAAATACATCTTTGACTGGATCTATGAATAAATCTATGACTGGTTTGGACAGTACTTGCTTTTTAGGCAAAAGAATGAATGATGCAATTTGAAGCTGGTATTGCGTCAGACATGATATGAATTGCATCATGTTATTCCTAGAAGTCATGGATGATGCAATCATAACGAAGCTTACATCACTCTGCTGAACAAATTGCCCTATATCAGCTCTAGAAATCATACAGTGTCAGTGTTTGATTTTGCAAAGGGACACATTTCTGTTTAGCCAAAGTGAGCAGAGATGCCTCGTACTTGTGTGAACAGTGCAGATAACTTCTGCTATGTTTGTGGTGAAGTGAATTTTGATCACAAAAGCACAGTATAACCACTGTGGTTAAGAAAGCCTATCACCTTTATTTTGGCTGCAAAATTGGAGATCAGGACAAGAGGTGGGCCCCACACATATGCTGCAACACTTGTGCAACAAATCTTCAGCAGTGGTTGAACAGGAAAAGGAAATCTATGCCTTTTGCAGTGCCAATGATTTGGAGAGAGCCAACAGATCATACCAGCAATTGTTACTTCTGCATGGTGCCTCCAGTTGGGAAAGGTGTGTCAAAGAAGAATAAGTGAACTGTGCATTATCCAAACATTCCATCAGCTATACACCCAGTACCCCACGGAGAAGGACTGCCGGTTCCTGATGCACCAAAATCATTCTCACTTGAGTCAGATGAGGAAGAGGAAGAGGATGAAACTTCTGGTCCTGAACCATCAATGTCACAGGACCCACATTTTCTCCCATCCTCCTCCTCTGAACCACACCTCATAACACAAGGTGAACTGAATGACCTTGTCAGGGATTTGGAACTACCCAAGAGTAAGGCAGAGCTGTTGGGCTCCAGACTACAGCAGTGGAATCTCCTGGCAGGTGATGTTAGGGTTTCCATGTTCCGTGACCGTCAAAAGGATCTTGTCCCATTCTTCTTCATGGAAGGTGATCTTGTAGCCTGCAACAACATCGATGGTGTGATGGCAGCCCTCAACATCGTTCATGATCCAGATGAGTGGAGAGTGTTCATCGATTCATCGAAGACGAGTCTTAAAGCTGTTTTACTGCACAATGGCAATGTTTTGCCATCAATTCCAGTTGGTCATGCAGTCCATATGAAGGAAACCTATGACAACATGAAACAACTTTTGAGGTGCATAAACTATGACCAACATCAGTGGCAGCTTTGTGGCGATTTGAAGGTTGTTGCTCTCTTGCTTGGTCTGCAGACTGGATACACAAAGTACTGCTGTTTTCTCTGCGAATGGGATAGTCGTGCAAGAGATTCCCACTACATCAAGAAAGATTGGCCACTCCGACAGTCATTGGAGCCTGGGAAGAAAAGTGTTCAGCATCCGCCACTTGTTGAATCAAGGAAGATTTTGTTACCACCCTTACACATCAAGCTGGGTCTGATGAAGAACTTTGTCAAGGCCATTGACAAAACACAAGCAGCTTTCAAGTACCTCCGTGGAAAATTTCCAAGGTTAAGTGAAGCTAAGATAAAGGAAGGTGTCTTTGTTGGTCCTCAGATTCGTGAACTTCTTCTAGATGATGCATTTGACCATGCACTGCGTGGCAAGGAAAAGATGGCATGGAAAGCCTTCCAGTTAGTGGCAATAAATTTTCTCGGAAACAACAAGGCAGACAACTACAGGTTGTTGGTGGAAAACCTCCTCGAGGCATACAAAAGCCTTGGTTGCAACATGTCACTAAAGATACATTTTTTGCACTCTCATCTAGATTTTTTTCCACCAAACTGTGGAGCAGTGAGCGACGAGCACGGCGAGCGATTTCACCAGGACATTGCAACAATGGAGAAATGCTATCGGGGCAAATGGAGCCCATCAATGCTTGCAGACTATTGCTGGACAGTGACAAGAGATGCTCCATTTAAGGAATACAAGAGACAAGCCAAGAAGCGCCGAGTAGACACTGAATAGGACTAAACTATGTACATAATAGCTTTTTGCCTTTTGTTTCATAATACATTTAATTTATATAACCCTTTTGCTGATTTTTAAAGTGTTATATAAACAGGACAGGTGAAATATTATCATATAAAGCAACCATAAACACATGAAAAAACCTAGGTTTGCAATTTATGATTAAAATTCTACTATCTACAGAATATACATAGACATAAAATGTACAAACTTAAATATCTTAGAAACAGTAGCCAATCAGTTGTTTTAATTGTCATATTTGAATTCAGCACATCAAAATACATAATAAATAGCACATTTTATCTCTGAAGCAGACAACTTCTCAAAAATTGTAGACCAGTGTAATCAGTTTTCTATGCAGCAGGGCTTTGGCAGAGGATTGTCAAACTGGTAGTTATTCCAGTCAAAATTTCAATACACTGAGATACGGAAAAAAAAATGTTCAAGTGCTTTTACTATATTGCTTTTGAGCATACAGTATAAAGTGATCTGCTTGGTAACAATAAAATAAACACATTTTAAACATTTTTTAAAACCACAAACAAAACTGAGAGAGAAATTCTAGATCTAGTCCACATATACCCAACAACTGCTTCCTTTTCAAGGGCTTTACGAAATCTTTCAGGCAAACACAGTTCTAACTAAATAATGCTGATTGTCTATCTTCTCAAGAAGAAGTAATTGAAAGGAAACAGCTGATACATGAAATGAATGGTGCCCTATCAGAGCAAATGGTGATAAATAGAAACACCTTGCTGTTGCTTACACTCACACTCATGTGAGCTGGTCAGTATAATTTATAATTATTTTTTACCTTTTGCACACTGGTGCTTTGTACTAGCTCTAATATTAGAGTGATAAATTAGGAAGCGGCAGATTGTGTAATCAGCAGGCGGGCAGCAATACATCAAAAATCCCAAATGAATTTAAACTGCTACCAATTTTTTTCCTTTTGGTGTTCTCTGTTAAGGTAGAAAAAAATATTTGGTCTGAAGTTGCAATCCAAACTATATAAATATCTTTTTTATAAAGGTCTTATATAATAGACCTCCATTTTCTGATATGCACATGCGTAGACACTGATCCTCGAAACACTTATGCAAGCGACATTACACAAGTAGTGTCACTGACCTCAACAGGACTGCTTAGAAAAGTAAAGTTACTCAGATGTGTAAATGTTTGGAAGATTAGGGGCACAATCTGTATGCACAATTACTATGATTGTGTGCACGGTTATAATAGTTGCACATGTAAGTGACTAGTTGTCTCTGTATGATAGAATCATAGAACTGGAAGGGATCTCGAGAGATCATCTAGTGCAGTCCCCTGCACTCAAGGCAGGACTAAGTATTGTAAGTATTACTGCATGTGCAGTTATATGTTTACAGATCTGAAAATTTTGGAAAGCTAACTGAAGCCAATGGAAAAACTCCCATTGATTTTGATGAGTTTTGGATCAGGCCCTTAATTCCTCTTATTTTAAAGATACATTTTGGGCTTTTAAAAAAACAAAAGAAACAAAACTCTGTGAATTCACCAATACAGGTATAGAAAGAGGTTGTTTGGCGCCTTTTGGGAAGAATCTGCATCTCAGTGCTAACTAGAGCTGAGTGGAAAATGGTTTTCCCATCTCATGAACATTTTTGAGATTCTGGTTAAAAATCCATTTCAAATTGGGATGAAAAGCAATATTTTGAAATGATTTGCAAACCAAAAATTAAAAAAAAGTCTACTGAGGTAAATCAAAACATTTCAGTTTGATGATTTTAAAAGTTTCATTTCAATTTTCACCTTTTTATTTTAAAAAAACCCGCAATTTTTTATTTGTAAAATGTCAAAATTTTTCTTTTCAAAATTTGTTGACCTGAGGAATTTGTCAAAACTGACCCCCTTCACAACTGGCATTTTTTGATGAAGAAAAGCTTCATCAAAAAATTCCCCAACCAGCTCTACTGCTAAACTCTGCATGTCGCCCCTACAAGTAGCATGATCATGGCTGGAGCAACATTTGCCCTGATCCTCCAGGTTACTCGCCGGGTGCTCTGCTAATTAATGACTTGGAACAAAATCAAATGCACAAATACAAAATGGGGGATAATCGGGTAGGGGTACTACTGATTAAAAGGATCTGGGGGTGATAGTGGATCATAAATTGAATATGAGTCAACAATGGGATGCAGTTGCATAAAAGGCTAATGTTCTGGGCTGTATTAACAGGGGTGTCGTATGTAAGACATGGGAGATAATTGTCCCACTCTATTCAGCCCTGGTGAGCCCTCAGATGGACTATTGTGTCCAGTTCTGGGTGTCAGGTTTTGCTGCATTACTACTCTCTACGTTTACTACTTGTCCTAAAGGACATGTACCCTGTTAAGTTTTTCCCTAGGATTTAGTAAACCACCATCATAAAACCAAGGCAAGGGAACAATCCTGAAAGGCACCAACCATCCAAAACTCCCCCTGGATGTCAGCAGGTATTTAAGGTGCTCAGCACTTGCAAGAGGAATCGCTAGGTAAACCTTTGAGTGAAACCTTTGCCAGATGTAAGTTAGCCTTCTACATTTGTTCATACTCCAGGTGCTATTCTTTCTTTTCTTTTATGTCATCTATCTTAATGACTGAAAATAGGCTATTGTGTGTATTTACAAATTACACGTTATTTACTGTGGGCTTCCTATTAATAATGAACCATAAACTAATTAAAATGTTCTCTATGTGCACTTTGGCTCTCTTGCTGCTGAGTAAGCTTCTGCGGCTACATACTGAGAAGATTGGTATAAGTGCAGGACCTTATTGCCAAGCACTGCAATATATTTTCCCCCCACTGGCAACAAGCAGCCTTTTCTTGCATTTAAGTTACTTGATAGCACGCTCGTTATTTCAAATTGATGGAAAAGGAAAGGAGCCCCAAAAGACACCAGATGAAAGCAGCTACAAGTCCTGTATTAAAAAAACAATCCTGAACACAAGGATTTACCAGTTAAAGCCATCCACTTTATAGTTCACTCCTCACCATTTCCCAAATCCCCATTTATCACAGCAGAACTTATCTACCTATGGCCCCCATTTCCATAACATCTGAGCCCCTCACAATCTTAATGAATTTATCTTCACAACATCCCTGGGAGATAGGAAAGTGTTATTGCCACCATTTTCCAGATCGGGATCTGAGGGATTAAGTGACTTGCCCAGGGTCATAAAGTCTGTAGCAGAGGAGAGAATTGAACTCAGGTTCCCAGACTAGCACCCTAATCACTGGGCTGTTCTTAACATACTACATTCTAGTGGTCTCAACTGCAGGCCCCTGTGGTTGCTTATCAAATTTGTATTGCTAACAGGAAAAGATCAGGGTGGATGTTAAAACCAGGTTTCAGAGGGTACTTAGACATCTAACTCCCTTAGACTTTCAATGGGACTTGTGTTCCTAGCTCACTTTGGTGTTTTTGAAATTCCCATCTGAGCATTAAAATGAGAAATTAGCCTGAATAGACCAGTAACCTCAAATCAACCCCAAGAAAGTAGCCTGATTAAGTTAGTGGATATACAAATGTAGCACAAGCTTCTAAAGAGTGAGATCAAAGTTCTGGTTTTTCATCAGAAGTGAGATTCTTCATAAATTCTTCAGTTATTAGAAATGTCCCATTGCTATTTGTTCCGATAATAATTATAACTCAGTTTTAGAAGGCCTTGGGGTTGAGATTCAACGATTGGAAAACAGAGGTCATTCAAATCAGAGAACTCTTCAAACTTCATCAAGGCCCCTGAACCACGTTTTACTAAAATATTTGTGAAATCCTTGCCAGCCGAACTTCAACGGTCCACACAGTCTGCTTGCATTGAATGGGGCTAACACACAAGATATGCAACAATGTATATAAACCACACCTTTGACATGGAGATTTGGTTATTTCAGAGATGTTCATCAAGTCCTAAAGATTCATAGATTCCAAGGCCGGAAGGAACCATTGTGATCATCTGGTCTGATGTTCTGTATAATACAGGCCACAGAACTTCCCCAAAATAATTCTTAGAGCACATCTTTAGGAAAAACATCTAATCATGATTTTAAAATGGTCAGTGATGGAGAATCCAACACAACCCTTGGTAAATTGTTCCAATGGTTAATTACCCCCTCTCTGTTAAAAAATTATACCTTATTTCCAGTCTGCATTCATCTAACTTTAACTTTCAGCCATTGGATCATGTTTTATCTTTGTTTGCTTCATAGAAAAACCCATTATCAAATATTTGTTCCCCATATAGGTACTTACAGAATATGATCAAGTTACCCCTTAACCTTCTTTTTGTTAAGCTAAATAGATTGAGCTCCTTCAGTCAATCACTGTAACACATGTTTTTCAATCCTTTAATCATTTTTGTGGTTTTTCTCTGAAACTTTTCCAGTTTATAAAATTTTTCTTGAATGTGTGAACACCGGAACTGGACACAGTACTCCAGTAGTGATTGCACCAGTGCAAAATTCAGAGATAAAATAACCTTTCCACTCCTATTTGAGATTCCCCTGTTTATGCATCAAAGGATCACATTAGCCTTTTTAGCCACAGCATTGCACTGGGACCTCATGTTCAGCTGATTACACTGGTCTACAATTTTTGAGAAGTCATCTGCTTCAGAGATAAAATGTGCTATTTATTACGTATTTTGATGTGCTGAATTCAAATATGACAATTAAAACAACTGATTGGCTGCTGTTTCTAAGATATTTAAGTTTTTACATTTTATGTCTGTATATTGTGTAGATAGTAGAGTTTTAATCATAAATTGTAAACCTAGGTCTTTTCATGTGTTTATGGTTGCTTTACATGATAATATTTCACCTGTCCTGTTTATGTAACACTTTAAAAATCAGCAAAAGGGTTATATAAATAAAATTTATTATGAAACAAAAGGCAAAAAACTATTATGTACATAGTTTAGTCCTATTCAGTGTCTACTCGGCGCTTCTTGGCTTGTCTCTTGTATTCCTTAAATGGAGCATCTCTTGTCACTGTCCAGCAATAGTCTGCAAGCATTGATGGGCTCCATTTGCCCCGATAGCATTTCTCCATTGTTGCAATGTCCCGGTGAAATCGCTCACCGTGCTCGTCGCTCACTGCTCCGCAGTTTGGTGGAAAAAAATCTAAATGAGAGTGCAAAAAATGTATCTTTAGTGACAAGTTGCAACCAAGGCTTTTGTATGCCTCGAGGAGGTTTTCCACCAACAACCTGTAGTTGTCTGCCTTGTTGTTTCCGAGAAAATGTATTGCCACTAACTGCCACTAACTTTGACACACCTTTCCCAACTGGAGGCACCATGCAGAAGTAACAATTGTTGGTATGATCTGTTGACTCTCTCCAAATCATTGGCACTGCAAAAGGCATAGATTTCCTTTTCCTGTTCAACCACTGGTGAAGATTTGTTGCACAAGTCTTGCAGCATATGTGTGGGGCCCACCTCTTGTTCTGATCTCCAATTTTGCAGCCAAAATAAAGGTGATAGGCCTTCTTAACCATAGTGGTTATACTGCGCTTTTGTGATGCAAAAGTCACTTCACCACAAACATAGCAGAAGTTATCTGCAGTGTTCACACAAGTACGAGGCATCTCTGCTCACTTTGGCTAAACAGAAATGTGTCCCTTTGCAAAATCAAACACTGACAAATAAGAGAGCACGACACTGTATGATTTCTAGAGCTGATATAGGTCAATTTGTTCAGCATAGTGATGTAAGCTTCGTTATGATTGCATCATCCATGACTTCCAGGAATAATATGATGCAATTCATATCATGTATGACGCAATACCAGCTTCAGATTGCATCATTCATTGTTTTGCCTAAAAAGCAAGTACTGTCCAGACCCAGTCATAGATTTATTCATAGATCCAGTCAAAGATGTATTTTAGTCATTTCTGGTTTAAATTGAGATCCCTTCCCTTTATAATTCACTTATCCTCCACCATTCCCAAGTCAAGGGTCGTATATACTGACCCAAAAGCATAACAATTTTAAGCATCATTTTCGTTCTCAGTGACCCAGAATTAGTAAAGTTTGACTACATTTATTTCAGAAACATTTTGGCTGTAAAGCAGTGTTATTCACCGTGACCCCCAGACCTTTTTCAGAGTCATTGCTTCCCAGGATAGAAAGACTAAAGTCATTTCTCTGTTCTTACCTAGGAAAATCTCTCACTGCAGAAAGCAGGAATTTTGACTGAGTAGAAATCAAGAAAGTTTATGGGATTTGGTCTGCAATAATTTAGCATTATTATTATTGGTATAAGAGTTCCTGATCGGGACCTCATTTTGCAGGATGTGTACAGACCATACCTGCCTCAAAGGGTTTCTAATCTAGTTAAAGACAAGATTCACCAGGGGGATGAAACAAATGGATAAAGGCTGGAGGACAAGAGAATGAGATAACAATAGAAGCACATTTTTGCATAGAGTAGTTGTGTGCACAGTGTAGTTTGCCACCTGCTTAGCTGCTTTCAACTGCATCAGTGGTCAGCGTCCCAGAAGTGGTGAGTCTTATGGAGGGCTTGGAAAGAGAATTCTGAATGTGTTGCAGGATTTTGTGCCATAAAGCACAGGGGTGCTTGTGAGGAAAGTGGACTAATTGGCAGTTAAGGCTCGGGATCCTGGTGGAGTGAAGGTGTTAATCAATGATGCAATAAGTAATACATGGGATATAGCCAGTTTTCTTACATTTGCACAGACCCAGCTTTATTCTGGGAATATGTGATAATGTTCTCTCTGACTGGTAGTTTTCAGTTACAGAGACTGTAATTAGCTTTTTGATTTCCCAGGTACAGGGTTTGGGGGTTGTTGCTAGAAATAAATGGAGATCTGGGCATTCGGGGACTGAAAACAAGACACTAACCTATTTATGGTATCAGAGGGTAGGTCTACACTGCAATGTAAGTCCAGGGTTAGTGGGACTTGAGTCAGCTGACCCGTGTTAGGGAACTCTGGGCTTGAGCATCTACCTTGTATTTTAACTTTATGTTATGACTTTTTAAACTATGGTGATCAGACGTCCTGATAATATTGGGACTGTCCCGATATTAGGGGATTTGTCTTATATAGGCTACTATACCCCTTCCCCCCCCAAAAAACCCCAAACTGCCCCAATTTTTCATAATTGCTATCTGGTCACCCTGTTTCTAACCCATGTTCAAACCTAGGGCTTTGGCATCCACACTGCAGTGCGCAGACCCGAGTCAAAATAACCATATCCCAGAGTGCCTAGCTCCCTCCCCCCCCCCCCCCCCCCAAATGTGGCCACTCTAGCCTTAGGACCATGGTGCACATTTTGTGGGAAAACTTTACTTCCCGCCCTGCATGTTCCCAGGAAGCAGCTTGCTTTTGCAAAAACCTTGATCGGTTTGCTCTCCATTGCAAACCTAGGAGGCTCCCAGATAGTGTGCTTGTAGATTGGTGATTGGAAGAGAATGGGTTAACGGTGACCTGAGCTGCTGCCATTTTCACAATGGGGGGTGGTGAATTCCATTTTCAATACAGTAGATTGCAGATTGTTGGCATAGAGAGGACTAAGGAACTTGTCCCATAGAATTGTGGGATAATTCTGGATGATTCCCAGGACCCGAGTCAAGTGGGCCTGCATCTACACTACCAAGCAATAGTGCTCAGACTTTGGGGCCCAGCTTAACTCAAGCTTGTACCCTCCAGCTCTGCAGGGTCTGAGCCCCGGGTTAGTGTAATTGCAGTGTAGATACAAAGGGGGTAAGGCTTGACCCTCAAGTGAAGCACAGGCACCAGCTTCCTCCAGGACCCAGGGGTATTCAACCCCCCCCTCCATCTCCACCCACCCCTTCTTCCCCCCTCTGCTCTGCCCCAGGCCCTGTGCCCACCCCACCCCTTCTCCCAAGCCCCCACCCTGCCTTTTCCCACCACACTCCACCCCGCCTCTTCCCTCCCCTGAGCACACCTCATCCCCTTCCCCCGAGCGCCTCCTGCACACCACAAAACAGCTGATCGTGGTGGGTGGGAGACACAGGGAGGGAGGGAGGGAAGGGAAGGAGTTGATTGGGCTGCCAGCAGATGGGAGGCACTGGGAGGAGGGGGGTACTGGCTGCCAGTGGGTGCTAATCGCCTGCAAATTTTCTTCCGTGGATGCTCCATCCCTGGAGTACGGGCCTATGTTGCTGTGAAGACATATCCTGAGAGAAATAGCATTGTCCACAAATAGAAGCACATAAATTAATTGGCCTTTTCTATCTCCAACATTTTGATCATGCTTACAATTTGCCCTATGTAAATCTAGCTCTATTCACACGGCTCTCCTTAGGATTTCATGTCTCATTTAAGAAAGCACACATGAAATGATTTTCTTTTTTCCAACTGCTCTGAAGGAGAGCAGAAGTTTGCATTCAATTAGTGCCAGAGTATTTGCTACTCAGAACTAAAGTGCTCTGTTTTGCTGAGTTGGGTCACCAGTAAAGGGGATGTAACATCCATCTTGTAACCAACTTGAGTCAGACCCTTTAATTAATGGCCTGGCATTCTGCTTTATCTTTTAAAAGCATAAAATCTAATTGTGGTTCACATTAGACTGACTAATGAATGTGACCATGAAGCAATTGATCAAAACTAATAGGGGAAATAATTGTCCATATGTTAAGTAAACCTCGTTCGTTTTGCATAGGCACTTTAAGGGAGCATTGCTAGTGTTACTCATGCATTATCCAGTCCAATGGAAATGTATCCAATTACTTTGGTGTGGTTCAAAGAAGGGGATTTTAAAGAACATAGTCTAACTTCCTAGCACCAGGCATGTTGCTAACTCATCTTCCATTTAACATGATGTTAAAAAGGAAAGCAAAAGTGATTCATTCTGCTGTTTTGATCATTTCTTGAATTGTTCTAGCAAATTTAATTTTAATCTAATTTTTAAATCACTTTTTTTCAGTGGTGTTCCCAGGTTTCACGTCTGCAAAAAACAGCTCTCACCTATGGAAGTTTTCCTTCTTCTTATTGAAAACAAAAAACTGTCTCCTAATGAAGTGGAGCTGGAGGCCAAAAGGAAAACTACTTTCTGCAATATGTTAGTCATGACTTGAATCTCACCCAGATAACTGTCAAGAGTACAGACTCCACACGATGAGCCACACTATGGAGGAAGCTTAAGGCAGCCTGGATAAAATAATACCTCACAGTTACAGATCACAGTCTTTTATCCTAAAGGACCCAAAGCACTTTAGAAACAACAGCCCTGATTCTGCATTGTGACCTGCAGGGATAGACTGCTGCACAAATCATGATGAAGGTTGTGGCCCACAGGTCAAATCCTGGAATTCCTGCTTGGGCGATATTCAGACAGAACTCCCCTGGCCTGAGTAAGAACATAAGGCTATAGACCAGCATAAGGATTGTCCCATGTGGATGTGTATGGTCCTGACATTCCGATTCAGGGCTCTGACACTTCGATGTATTCTGATTTCAAAATAGCAGGATGAGAGCAATAGCACAAAATGAAGGAAATTAATAAGGGAAAATTCTCCTCAATTCCTCGGGTTTTGTGACAATGCTGCCTTTTTTTAAGAGTCGGACAAGCTTTTCAGGTGTAAGATTTATGGGGACTAGTACAGAAAATTCAATTAAGGATAATGACAAAGAGTTCCTCAAATGATAGTGCTTTTGTGAAGCCTCGTAGTGAGAACAGGCCACCTCCTCAAGATTAAGAAAGGAAAAGCTAAAGGGAAAACATAGTAGGAATTCAGAGTACTTACCGCCTGGAAAAAAGGCAGCAGACAGTTATGAAATGGCCACTTTGTGACTAACGCTGACTTCTCCTGGCAGATAAAAAGGACCAGCCCTCAGAAAGGCATGCAGGGAAAAGATTCCCCAAAACAGTGCAACCCTGCAGTGGAGGAGATTAGTAGGGAGCAGGCAGGAACAAAGGAAAGTGCTCCTGGAAATGGGTTGTATCACATTAATCAAACTGTGCATTGATTTTTTTTTAATTTCATGAAATTCCACAACAATGTTGCAATTTTAATGTAATTTTCATTGAGGAAAGCACAGCAGTGATGCCCAGAAAGGCAATTCAGTGTGCACAAATATCAAAAAATAGCTACCATAATTTAAACCATTAGTTTAAATAATTGGTTACATCTTTAAATACTGTTTCAGAAACATTCCTGAGGGAAGAAAAGTCATGCTTCCTTCTCACTGGGCTGGAAAAACCAACTCTTTTATAACATTCATATGGAAGCTATTAATGAAATAAAAGCTACGAATAAAAATGTCCATAAAGGAAGAAACTCCAAACAATGTGGAAATCAATGTTTTAAGTGGAGTGAGGACTCAATGGCTTTAAGTTTCAAGGGTCTGTTCCACACAGTCATAAATAACCATAAAAAGAAATGGGACAGCATTGATTCACTATGATCTGGAAAGAAATGAATATCCAAAGTACGGAACTTTCCTTCTGTAATGAGGAACAGATAAGAGGGATAGTATAGATTTTATATATATGCACAATACACACTTTATTCACATCATTGCAGAAAGCCAGGCCAAGCAAAGGAAATCAGAAAGGAACATATTTCACTTTTGCGCACAAGCGTCAGCCTCTAAATTATGAGATTCCAAAATAAGGGCAATGAATCAGCATAACAAGAAACAAAGAGGGAAGGCCGAATCTCCCCTCGACAATATAAGTGCTAGAATTGTGGAGAAGCGCTACATTGACAAATTGGGTATCTCATCAGAGATGTGTCTGTCACACTCTTTTTATTTGTTTGTTTAGGAAACTTTTGAAAATGACACTCATTTGTGTAAGTTGTCAGTTTTCTTTTAAAAAATGCAATTTATTTTTCACTCTTTATTTACAGCATTATCTTTCGTTCAAATGAAAATTGCAATGAAGTGGTTGCCGGAGATGAAGACTCTGGCTAACAAGCAGGGAACACATGCATGGGAAGCAGGGGTAAAGAGAAAGGGCTGGGTTTGCCCGCTCAGTGCATTGCTCTGGATATGTTTGAGACAGTGCCACAGAGCATGATGGTGCAGCCATTTTAATATACATCTTATGGTACATAGGATCTTATGTTTGCCCGGAGAAAAGGTGACATTACAAGTAGAAGAAAGGAGGCCATTTCTTTCAGCAAATAAGAAGTGTCTAATACTGGTGCTGATTCTACTCCCCTGGGCTTCAGGGGATCAGGATTGAGCCCTTAGAAAGGGTATCATCTACTGCCTGAAATCTAAAACCCATGTGCACTGGGGTATATGCAATTACCCTGACTCCATGAACAAACTGATTAATTGTTAAATGGTCAATTAGATGCCTAACTTTCTGTAAGCTTTTTCTCTCCATCAGAGGCAGCATTTTCACATTTTTTGTGAAAGCCTTGAAAAGACTGAGGGCCTGATTCTGATCCAACTTACACGGTAGTAACTAAACTGAATTCAAATTATTATTAAGAGGAGAATGCTTCTGATTTATACAAGATCAGAATTAAGCAGAGAAACTTTAGCTGCCCACATTTAAAATTGAACATGCAACCTCATGCCCAATTTGCACTCACAATTACAGAAATTGTGCATGCTAACTGTGTAATTGCACTGACAAATGGCCAGTTAGATGCAAACATTTTTAACCAAATAACTCTGCATTCTGTGTAATGTATATTATCCCAATTTATTTAATCTTACTGTTTCTGAGTCCAAAATATTAAACGTCCAACAATTTAAAAAATGGATGAACAACATCTGTATTAATACTTTGAATTTCAATAGTGTCTGTCATCTGAAGATCTCCAAGTGTCTTTCAAACATGAATTAATTAAGCCCCAGAATACTTCTGTAAAAGTAGCGAGGAGATCTTTACTGATCACTTCACCCTCCATTGAAATGCAACCAATGCAGATATAGAACATGGCAGCAATTTTGCAGCACATAGCAGCATTGCACAAATGTTTACAACAGGGTATGAGAATTAACATATGAAATTGAAAGTGCAGTGGAATTCATGTAGGAAGAATACAATTACCTTGGTGAAAATTTGACTGGGCATAAGGGTTAATGGAAATATTGACCATGGGATCTTTAATGAATACAAGAGCACCCCCAGCAGCATGGCTTACCCTAGTGTCTTGCTGGGGCATTGGTTCAGTGGTGACTCAGAAGGAAATCTCCTGCCAACCAAATTACTAATGCCATTTCCTGCAGCAGTTGGGGTTTCCCTAGAATGGTGATTCTTAAATACTGAGTTGAGCACTTACTGATGATTTGTGGAGAACTTCCCTAAGCTCTTTCTACCTTCAGACAATAACATATTAAATTAGAGCTTCCTGGGAATTGCAGCCTAGTCCAGGACTCCTTAGCTTTTCTAGGGGGAGTTATTTTATTTTATTTTTTCCATCAGCTAAACTAAAAACAACACATATTTTCTGCATCTTGCCTAGCCAAATCAGATCTTCCCCCTACAAGGGGTGCATAGCCACCAGCTCCTGGAGAAGGCCCAGTCAGATGGTGCCCTTCCCTGATCTGGCAGTCAGTCACCAGGGAGAGAACACCAGACCATAATGGAATGCAGCAGACAAACCTTTAGGGACGAGAGCCTCTGGGACTGAAGTGAGAGGACTGTACATTTTGACATGGAACCTATCTGACGTACGTCAGACAGTACAGTTTTCCCCTCCACCCCCTTTAGTTTTCTGTGTGCTTGTTAAACCTCACCATTCCCAACACCAATAGGGCACAATAAAATAACTCTTCGTACTTGATAACAGAGCTCACTCTGGCTCTCAACCAGCAGTTCAGAGCCACTATAAGAGCATGAGTGTCAGTGTTATAATTTGCTGCTGTGACATCACTCCTTGAAATGTGCTGGTGGATTTTCACAATTGTGAAATATGTTTTCATTTTAAATGGGGGTTACAAGGTGCTCAACACAGCAACAATTCATGTGTTTCATCGCCCCGTGATTCAAACATGTCTGCTCTTCATTCTATATTTATTTCATGCTAATAGCTGCTGTTGATATTACCAAAAATGCATTGTTGTGTCTTTCAACAAATGATTAATCTCCAACCAGTCACTTTGCTGACGAAAAGTGAGATTGCTTCTATGAGGTGCAAATTCGTGAGGTAGGAGTGAGAAGAATAGGATTGGGATCTAAAAGAGATTTGATCGCTGGCATCTCAACAACAGAATGTTGACAGCTAGAATAAATAACTTCTCAGGAGCAACTTGTTAAACTGGGTTAAAAAAGGATCTGTAATGATGTGGCCCACTCTAATACCTCCCGCCAATCAGATTATATTTTATTACTCAGCTGAACTGTACAGCATGATTCAGTTTGTGGTGAACTAAAGGGGGTCACAAGGTGCCAAAAGCTTATATTTCCTGAACAGGTTTTGGCAGAAACTGTGGATAGGAAAGAAAGTAGGCTGGTGTCAGGAGAAAAGACAAAGGGCTTCTGTAGAGTTATTTCACATTAGGAGAGGGGCTAGTCTGAAGTCATGCAGCTTTAGGTTGGCGTGTAATAAAAATGCTTTGCTTCCAAGGCTTACAAACATGAAATACCCCTGTGAGGGCGGCCAGGGGCATAATGGGCTCTGCCAGCCTAGCCCAGGGAATGGGGCCTGCATCAAGCAGTCAAGTATCAGAGGGGTAGCCGTGTTAGTCTGGATCTGTAAAAAGCAACAGAGAGTCCTGTGGCACCTTTAAGACTAACAGATGTATTGGAGCATAAGCTTTCGTGGGTGAATGCCCACTTTGTCGCATGCATGACATGCATCCGAAGAAGTGGGTATTCACCCACGAAAGCTTATGCTCCAATACATCTGTTAGTTTTAAAGGTGCCACAGGACTCTCTGTTGCATCAAGCAGGAATTTGTGGCAGCACAAGGCTCCTCCAACCCCAACTTCACACAGATCCCAGAGCCTGACAGCCAGAGCAGATAAATAAATGGGTTGGGGAGGGTGTGCGGGGCCAGGCCGGCCATGGCCCTTTTTGAAGTGATGTTAATGCCAGTGTCCTGTTCAAATTCAAATAAATTTGTGATGCCTCCCAGGTACCCACGACTGGGAGGCACTTGATTATCACCAACCCTTAGCATGAGGAGCCTTGTCTGTGCCTGCCAGGGGTTAGCTCCGCAACTCCACTGGTCACAGGCAACACAAGCACTCCCCTTCAGGCCTCCACAGGCCCCACTCTCTCTTTACAGATTAGCGATCGACACACTCCAACCCGCAAGCCCTCTGAGCCTCTCTCTGGAGTATCCAGTCCCTGTCCACAGATCTGTTACTTCCAAAGGAACAGAACACCCCAACTTACCAGTTACACCTTAGATCAGTGGTTTTCATCCAGAGGTTTGTGTACCCCTGGGGGTACACAGAAGTCTTCCAAGGGATACATCAACATCTAGATATTTGCTTAGTTTTACAACAGGCTACATAAGCAGCACTAGAGAAGTCAGTACAAACTAAAATTTCATGTTTATACTGCTCCATATACTATACACTGAAATGTAAGTACAATATTTATATTCCAATTGATTTATTTTATAATGATGTGGTGAAAATATAAGGGATTTTTCAGTAATAGTGCGCTTTGACACTTTTGTATTTTTATGTCTGATTTTGTAAGCAAGTAGTTTTTAAGGGTATGAAACTTGAGGGTATGAAAGACAAATCAGATTCCTGAAAGGGGTACAGCAGTCTGGAAAGGTTGAGAGCCACTGCTTTAGATTACCACTCTGCTTAACACAGAGCACCTAAATAAATTTGTAGTGAAATCAAGTGGTAGTTTATTTAACAAAAGATAAAGATTCTAATAATAACAAGAAGAAGTATTGAAAACAAATGGTTACATATAAAATAAAATCATAACATGCATTCTAGAACCTAAACTTATTTAACTAGATACTTTTATAACTTGTAGATCAATGTTCACCAACAGGCCGGTGGAAGTAGAGCACAAACTGACAGGGATTTGAAGGGGATTTCAATGCATACAGTCTCTTCTGTGAGCAAGAGTCAGGCTTGCTGTAACCCTAATAACACGAGATTTGTAGAAGCGAGGATTGTGTGAGGTGAGTGGGAAAGAACTGTGAGAGAAGTTGTTGCGACCTTGTGTAGATAAATATGGAATGTAGACTAAAGTCTAAATAGATGTGAAAAATAAGATATCAGGCTGACCTATGTATAAACAAAATGCAGCTGTTGCTCATTATTCTATGTAACAAAAGGTATAAATGCTTGCTGTAATTGTTTACCTAGAGAGAGACCTGCCTAGGAGGGGGAAACCCTGTGTCCTAGTACACTCTCTTCCTCTATGCAATTGTTTGAGAATAAAGCATCTGACTTTGCTGCACCCAACCAAAGAGAGTGAGAACTCTGTTTTTCTCTTACAGTCCTTACAGCGATTTACAGCCAGGTTAGCTGTGAGCTACCATTCATAAGACAAGTCATAGAATCATAGAAGATTAGGGTTGGAAGAGACCTCAGGAGCTCATCTAGTCCAACAGCCTGCTCAAAGCAGGACCAACACCAACTAAATCATCCCAGCCAGGGCTTTGTCAAGCCAGGACTTAAAAACCTCTAAGGATGGAGATTCCACCACCTCCCTAGGTACCCCCTTCCAATGCTTCACCACCCTCCGAGTGAAATAGTGTTTCCTAATATCCAACCTAGATCTCCCCCCCTGCAACTTGAGACCATTGCTTCTTGTTCTGTCATCTGCCACCACTGAGAAGAGCCTAGCTCCATCCTCTTTGGAACCCCCTTTCAGGTAGTTGAAGACTGCTATCAAATCCCCCCTCACTCTTCTCTTTTGCAGACTAAATAACCCCAATTCCTTCAGCCTCTCCTCGGAAGTCATGTGCCCCAGCCCTCTAATCATTTTCGTTGCCCTCTGCTGGACTCTCTCCAGTTTGTCCACATCCCTTCTGTAGTGAGGGGACCAAAACTGGACACAATACTCCAGGTGTGGCCTCACCAGTGTCGAATAAATAGGAATAATCACTTCCTTCAATCTGCTGGCAATGCTCCTACTAATACAGCCCAATATGCCGTTGGCCTTCTTGGCAACAAGGGCCCACTGCTGACTCAAATCCAGCTTCTCGTCCACTGTAATCTCCAGGTTCTTTTCTGCAGAACTGCTGCTTAGCCAGTCAGTCCCCAGCCTGTAGCAATGCATGGGATTCTTCCGTCCTAAGTGCAGGACTCTGCACTTGTCCTAGTTGAACCTCATCAGATTTCTTTTGGCCCAATCCTCCAATTTGTTTAGATCACTCTGGACCCTATCCCTATCCTCCAGCGTATCTACTTCTCCCCCCATGCTGTCAGCTTGTCCTCCCGGTGGAAGATGCTGTCTGTTTCCTTGAATTACTTGATATAAAAGAAATTAGTCTGGCATCTTAGTCATAAACAGGATATGCCCCTGCTGACTGTTTTTTCCCATAATCTGCTTCTTTTTGCCATTTTATGATTAGCACAGTGTTGTTACTGTGGCTTTAAGAGAATGAGTAGAAACTCCAGGGTTCAGGAGCTGACAGTGGGAGGAGGCAGCTGATTTTAGGTTAGGCTAATAGATTGATCTGAGTTAAGATGCTCTGTTAACTATGTATCTAATAAAGACTGTTGTTAAATTACTAGCAATGAATTATTACTAAGACTAGTGGATTACTTGAATGTAAAACAACACATCGTATAAGGAGTGAAGGAAGTGATAAAAGGAACTGGAAGAAGTTAAACACCCATGCACCTGAAGTAAGGGTTGCTCAGAACTAAAAAAACACATTTGAATGAAATAAGATGGCTCAATTAAGAATTCCCACATTTCTAAAAATGTCAAGAAATGCTGCAGAAAATTAGAAAAGGTTTAAACAAGAATTTGATTTATTTTTGAGGGCATCGGGATCTACCCATAAGGAAGATGAACAAAAGATTGCCATCTTTTTGAATATTGCGGGCGCTGAAGCAATTTCTTTATATAATTTATTTGAGCTTTATGTTAGAGAATGAGCTGACTAGGAGTTTGTCTTACAAAATTTGGGGAATACTGTTTACCAGAAAGAAATGAAAGATTTAAAGGATTTCTATTTCATTCAAGAAATCAAATGGAGGAAGGGACTTTTGAATATTTTTTAACAGATCTAAAGACAAGAAGTCAGGCATGTGATTTCCAGAATCTGAATCAATGATAAGAAATCTAATTGTGATGGGTATAGAAGATATCTTCCCAAAGACTGCTGGAAGAGTCAGATCTAAATCTAGAAGAAGCAGTGAGGATTTGCCAAACTGATGGGTTTATTCAAAATGATTGCACATTTTAGAAAGAAAACAAACTGATGTGACTAAGAAAGACATAAGAGAGTAAAAAACAAGTCTATGGAGGGAAATAGGATGAAAGTACTGAAGTTAAAACATATAAGCATAAGAATGTTCTACATGTGGAAGAGGCACCAACCTAGACAATGTCCAACATATGAACAAAACTGTCATATCTGCAAGAAACAGAATCATTTCACAAAGTTTATAAACAGAGAAGTCTGGAAAAACTTAGAAACATGCATTTAGTTCATAATTCAAAGAAGTCTTAGAAAAGATACTGTATAAGAAATACAGAGTTGATGTTACAGATGAAGAAAATTTGTTTCTGGGTATTTTGAAACAGTCATTCTGAGCTACAAGAAGGATTGGACAGTTACACTATCTAGTAATGGAGCATTTATTTCATATACAAGAGATACAGGTGCACAAGCTACGGTAATTTCAGAAGAAAAGTAGAACCTGTAGTAAGAGAACAAATGCATACTAATTTACAGTCTTATAGTGGTGAAAGAATTCCTGTTATGGGTATTTGTGAAGTTAAAGATAATTTAGAAGACATAACATTTGTAGTAGTTAAAGGGTAAGGTATTTCTCTTTTAGGTTTAGAAATATTAGCACTAAATCTAATTGGTAGAATTCAGACTATTCAGGATTCTGCAGATCTGGAAATAGAACAGCTATTTACAGAGTTATTCACTGGCATTGGTAAATTGAATACAATATATAAAAGAGAGTTAAATGAAACAAAGAAACCAATTATGCATGTGTAGTAGTTCCGGGGTGGGGCTCGTGCCTTCCTGGGGCGCCTGAAAGCCAGGCCGCCCCGCTACAAAGCGAATAACAGTTCAGGGCCCCGACCTTTGGGTAGGGGCTAAGCACCCAATTGATAGTTCAGGGCTCAGGCCCTTATGCAGGGGCTGAGCAGACAATTCACAGTTCTGAGCTCAGGCCCTTTGTGCAGGGGCTGAGCAGACAATTAACAGTTCTGGGCTCAGGCCCTTTGTGCAGGGGCTGAGCGGCCAATTAACAGTTCTGGGCTCAGGCCCTTTGTGCAGGGGCTGAGCGGCCAATTAACAGTTCTGGGCTCAGGCCCTTTGTGCAGGGGCTGAGCGGCCAATTAACAGTTCTGGGCTCAGGCCCTTTGTGCAGGGGCTGAGCGGCCAATTAACAGTTCTGGGCTCAGGCCCTTTGTGCAGGGACTGAGCACACAATCAGCAGCTCCGGCCCTGGGTCAGGGCGGGGCAGCACACCAATAGTCAGTGAGTGGCCCAGGCCTTGTAGCAGGGGCTGGGTCAGTTTGGGTTAACCCAGGCCCTAGGTCAGGGCAGGGCAGCCAACGGATAGTCTGTCAGGGGCCCAGGCCCCTTGGACAAGGAGGAGGAGAGACTGCCACCCGGCGCGGGGTGGCAGGGGGGGAACACAGGCCCACCCACTCCACTGTGTTCCAGCCCGGGGCCCTATCCGCAGCAGTCCATCTGCCGCGCAGTCAGTGGGGATCCTGACCGCAACACACTGACATGGGTTCGGGGTCTGCTATCCCCGGGCCACTTCCCATCTCCTCCTCCATGGGTACCTGCTCCTCCTGAGTTCCGTCTGCTAGGTCACAGATCATGGGCTCCTCCGGGCCCCGAGCACCAGGTAGGTCTGTCGCTCCCTCTGGGCCCTCGGCGGGGGGAAGCTCAGACTGCTCCTCAGGATACCGGGCTCTCGGCAGGCTCGGCCAGTCCTCCTCAGGGTACCGGGCTCTCGGCAGGCTCGGCCAGCCCTCCTCAGGGTACCGGGCTCTCGGCCGGCTCGGCCAGTCCTCCTCAGGATACCGGGCTCTCGGCAGGCTCGGCCAGTCCTCCTCTGGATACCGGGCTCTCGGCAGGCTCAGGTCCGCGGGAGCTCAGGCACCAGCGTCTGTCCTCTCCCGCTGCCGGCCAGCTACTGAGCGCTGGGGCCTGGCCTTTATACTTCCTGTCCCGCCCCTTGACTTCCGGGGGGCGGGGACAGGCCGTGGTGGCTCCGCCCACTCTGGCGGCTTTTCTGGCTCATCGCTTCCTGGGGCGCCTGGAAGCCAGGCCGCCCCACTACAGCATGCAACTAGAAAAATACTCTTAGCTTCTCCTCCCACCTCACAGGATCCTAAAGCCCAGGCTCCCACCCAAGCCCGGATGTCTACATTACATTTAAATAGTCCCTTAACCCAAGCCCTGTGAGCCCAAGTCAGCTGGCACAGGCCAACTGCGGGGTTTTAATTGCAGTGTAGACAAACCCTGTGTCACCACCTGCCCTATAACCCTGGGTGCTTCTGTGCTGGGTTGCTTTGGCTCCAAGCCCTGACACCAGCAACCTGCTCATAGCACAATGGTCTCACACAGCCTACTTATTCCTTGCAGGGTGATACCAGCTGCCCTTCCTGTCCAGAACCACCTCAAAACTGTCTCTCCTACAATGTCCAGTCCCCCTTACTGGACCCTAACCGAAGCTCGGTGCCTCCAGAGAGACAGAACACACCAGCCTGCTAGTTTGGCTCAGGACTCGCACTTCGGTTTAATACACAGCACCAAAACAATTTTGTGATAAAACAAGAGCAAGTTTTACAACAAAGAGCAACAATTTAACTGATTTTAAGTAAGAGGAAAAGGATAGGAAAGGTTACAAATAAAACAAACAAAACATGCTTTCTGGTGACTAAAACAATTCTAGCAAGCTACAAGCTTTGCCTAAGCAGTTTCCTTACTTGAAGCTATCAGCATCCCTGGCTCCAGACTAGGGGACCCAACTTTCATAGGCCCAGAGGGTGCTGTGCCCTATTGCCCCTCAGTGATGGATGACAAAACGGCTTTTTGCCTCTGCTTATATCTTCCCAAAGTTCATTGGCCCTGTTTCAAAAGGCAGAAAGGCTTCCTGGGGGTGCAGTTTCCACCCCCTGTCAAGACTGTTAAGTGGTCATCTTCCTGCACTTGCTCTCCTGATGCCTTTGTTTACCTTGCATGTAAATATGCTTCTCATTGTCTTTGGTCACATCTTGCTTAATTTATATTGGAGACACAGTCAAACCTGAGAAAAATGCTCCTTTGTCTAGGACAGGGTGGGCTTAGGCACTGCCTGCTAAACACACTCCAGGAACATATTTCCAGCACATCTCTGTAATTCTTTAAACACCGCCCGTACATACATCCAGTAATATTATCAACCAGCATGTTTACGAGTTTGCATATGGCACCTTACACAATCCCTTTTAGATACAGAGTATGACAATAGTGAGTTGGGGCAATGAGTGTGTCAGAACCAATGAAAGTTATGGTATGGGCTGCCCTCTGCCAGCTGGCGTTGGGGGGCTCCCTGCGTCACACAAGACATAGGTGCTCTTGAATCTAAGGCTAGGTCTACACTACCCGCCTGAATGGGCGGGTAGAAATCGATCTCTCGGGGATCGAATTATCGCGTCTCGTTGGGGCGCGACAATCGATCCCCGAATCGATGCTCTTACTCCACCAGCGGAGGTGGGAGTAAGCGCCGTCGACGGGGAGCCGCGGAGGTCGATTTTGCCGCCGTCCTCACAGCGGGGTAAGTCGGCTCCGATAGGTCGAATTCAGCTACGCTATTCACGTAGCTGAATTTGCGTATATTAAATCGACCCCCCCCCTGTAGTGAAGACCTGCCCTCAGTCTTTCCAATAAACAGAATAGTTGGTTTCCATGTTCTATTCGGCATTTCCTCTCAGACTTCTCCCCTCTACATTCACTTCCTCCATTACGCCTACAATAAAAGCAGGGAATTATATTCTCTCCTAATTTATTATCAGTTAACTGCTCATTTACGTAGAAGGAGAGGTGTAAACACCCCAGAACTGAAGCAGGAGATTGCTGGGGGGAAGGAAGATGAGGGAAGAAGAGAGAGGTCTGGTAGTTGCTGAATGTGATTAACCTCAAGACAACACTTTTCAAACTTATAAGTTAACAATAAGCCAAGTGCCACTGTTTGTGTGATCACTCTGCTGGCATGTTGTTACCCTTTTCTTCCTACTCTTAACCTATGCATAGCAGGGGTAATATCTTCCTCTGTATGGAAAATGCTGAGTATATTTTGGGCACAGCCACAAACTAAATAAATATACAATTCCTTTTGATTTTTGTGGGCTGGAGAAGAGGGAGGTGAGAAAAGAGACAAAATTAACTTCCGCAACCAGACTTGCTCTCAGTTTTTCTCAATGAGCGTCTTTATTTTTAAAAAATACCCACATTTGGAAGCCAGCAAAAAGTGGGTGCCAGAGCGGTGCTATCCCACAGAAGGTTGAGAGTGGGGTGCAGGATAGGATAGGTAGCATAGAGTGTGATGGGGCTGTTGAGGGGTGAAAAGAGAAGGTGTCTCCTGATCCAAATCCATCAGAATCTTTAACATAGTTTGTGTTTATTTGGGTGGGAGGAGGGGTGTTTTGGAGACAGGGCTGAAGTTTGGACTGGTTCATATTTTAAGCTCATCCCAAGTGAAAGTATACAGTGGCATTAATATCACTGTTCCTTTAGCTGGGAGGAGAAGTACCTGTATTCTTCCGAGAGTCCCCTCCCTCAGAAGTAAGTTATTAAGATTCGTGGTCAGGCTCCATTAGGAAGGAAACAAACAGCTAAGAGCAGACCTAGGTTTACAGAAAGAGTACGTGCTGTTGCAGGATGATGAAGGGGCTGCAAGTTCAATGAACTAATGTTTGTCAGTGACTAGTTAGCATTCTGAAGGACTCTGAGGGAACACAGTTAGGATCAGAAGTTGGAATGAAAGAGACTATTTATTTAGGAAAGTGATCAGCCCCTCTAGAGATCACTGCCGTGCTGTCTAAGCTTACTTTCTGTGATGCTCTGCAGAGAGGCACGGCACATCCCTTATAAAGCCCAAGATCCACTGGGTGGCAGACCATGTCAGTTGCACATAGTGCTGCTGTTAACCATATAAAGTCAAAAGTGCAGCGCAAGTGGCATCTTTAGACTCCACGGTTGAGAGCCCATTCAACCTCTATTTTAAACAAACAAACAAAAACGTTATGAGGAGAGTCCCTTTCTGAGCAAGTTTCAGATCAAGGCTATGACTACATGACAGCCTATGTCAGCATAATTTATGTCGCTTAGGGATGTGGAAAAAAAAGCCCTACTGAGCGACATAAATTACACCTGACATAAGCACTTATGTGCACAGCACTATGTTGGTGGGAGAGCTTCTCCTGCCAACATAGCTTCTGCCACTCACAGAGGGGGTTTTATTACATCAACTGGAAAGCTCTCTCCTGTCGGCATACAGCATCTTCACCAGACGCGCTGCAGCTGTATCCGTACAGCTGCACCACTGCAGCGCTGTCTGTATAGACATGGCCCAAGTGCTTTTACAGAGCAGTTGAAGGTTTAGGGACTCTTCATGGGTAATCTAAACTTTGCAAACTGCATTTCGGTAAACTCCCACTGAAATCTCCCCACCCCACTGAAGCTAGTGGCAAAACTTCCATTAACTTTGATGGGACCAGGACTTCATCCAGAGCAGAATGGGGCTGTGGTTTTTTTGTAAATTTATTAACAGAGATTCAATGGCAAAGCATTTTTTCTGTGTAATCATAAGCCAGTGCCATGCAAACAATCAAGAGAACTCATGAAAGATGAGCTTGTATGATTCTTGCACTTCTACCCCAATTTATCTTTCTATCTTAGGTACTTATGTGGCACCTCCCAGTCATTGCTGTATTTATCCTACCAACATCCCTTTGAGGTAGGGAACTGCTATCACCCCATTTTACACACAGGGAAGTGAGACACAGAGAGACTAGATGACTTGCCCCAGGCCACACCTGGTGGGTGTAGAGGAGCAGGGAACTGAATCTAGATCTCCCAAATCCCAGGCTAGCGCCCCTATCACTGGCCCATTCTTCTTCTCCGCATCACTAAGACCTACCCAGGTGCCTTAAGGATCTAACAAATCAATGTGCCATACAGGGGCTGCACATAAAATACACTACAATAAGTGATGAGGGATGTGTATTCCAAAGCCACTCACTACATTAAGAATAATCTAGCAACAGGGTATTTTATTGTTGTCAGCCATGACTTGGCTGTTATAAGAAGTTGTCTTATACATTTAAAGCATTTTTTTCTGACCCAGAATTCTTCAATGCAGGGCCGGCTCTGGCTTTTTGGCCACCCCAAGCAAAAAAAAACCTGCGGTGCGGCCGGAGCGTGGGTGCAGGGGGACCGGCTCGGGCGGGGGGGAGGGAGGGAGCGGGCGGGAGAGAGAGAGAAGGGGGCGGCCAGGGCTACAGCAGGGGTGCTGCCACGCGGCCCCTCCTGCTGCGTCGCCTCCTGCCGCCTGCCGCGAGGGCTCTGCTCTGGTCGGCGGGGAGGGAAGAAAGAGGACTGCCCTGCGGGGTGCTCTGGTTCCCCACGCCGCCGCCCCCTACAGAGCGGCCGGAGCGGAACAAGAACAACAACAACAAAAAAAGCGGCCGTGCCACCCTAGGATTGGGCAGAATGCCACCTCCAACAATCTGCCACCCCAAGCACCAGCTTGCTCAGCTGGTGCCTGGAGCCGGCCCTGCTTCCATGCAAGTCTATTTTTAAAGGTCCCTGGTATTTGTCCAGAGAAAGTCCTAACTGATCCATTATTATTTAGGGGCTAACTCATTTATATGTCTTGTTCGCTGATGAAAAACGGGAGAGACATTCAGGGTGGGCAGCTTTAAACTGTGGCCAGGGCTCTACAAGAATAATGAATCAGCACACTCCACAGGCAGGCTGGCCATACCACTTCCCTTTTAGCACCTCTTATTTTGGGGGGTAAGGCTAATTGGCAGCAGACACCCTAGTAGAGCAGGAAATTAAGAGCATCTTGTACCACTGCACCACAAAGGGGAGGAGGGGGGAGGTTCTTTGCTAGTGTTTGTTGTTGAACTGCTCTGTTCCCCAGCACACAAGCAGATAAATGCAATGGGACATTTACGCAGGGAACAAATCAAAACAAGCTATTATTCATTGCCTTTTCTACAGCATTTATCACTATGGTATCTGAGCAGTCCACATATGGTAATGGATTTCTCCTCACTACAGGTTGTGTGGAGAAGGGATACAGAAGAATGCCTGTTATAAAGGTGGGAAACTAAGGCAGAGAGAGATCCAGGGAGGAAGTCAGTCTGTGGCAGAGCTTGAAATACAACCCAGGCCTTCTGAGGCCCAGTCTAGTACCTTATCTGAACCATCCATCCAATCACCAGGTTAGGAAATACAGCCACCAAGCCGCGCTGGGGGAAGGAAAAGTTAGGGTTGACAGCACACATGGCAAAGATTGAGGGCAAGAACAGTTCAATCCAGCAGACAGTATGGTGCCTTTACTCATCCACCAGTTCACTTGTTACCAAGTCTCCAGCGTACGCTAAAGTAGAGTAAGGTTAATTTTAACATATGTTAGACATTCTGCATTTTCTGGTAGCAAGCTGGATCTCAAATCTTACACCGCTTGCTTTGCTGAACATCCAGAGAAAATTTACCTTTTGAGGGAAAGTTACAAATTCAAAACTTAAACTTACAGGAGCAATTCTTTTTTGACTCTGGCATTTTGAATGGAATTCCTCCCTGTGATTGTTACCAGCTGGGTCTACCATTTTACCACTTCCATCTACAACTGTCAGGGACAAAAGAAGTCCTGACAATGGCATTGGTCCATTGCTAGGAAATGGTAGAATCATCAATATTAATTCAGAAAAGGCAGAAGTGTTCAATAAATATTTCTGTTCTGTATTTGCAAAACTCCATTCCACTGGTATCTCTGGAGGATGTCAAACATCAGCTACTAAAGTCAGACATTTTTAAATCAGCAGGTCAGATAATTTGCATCCAAGAGTTTTAAAAGAGTTGTCTAAGGAGATCGCTGGACTGTTAATATTGATTTTCAATAAGTCTTGGAGCACTGAGCACGTTCCAGAAGACTGGAAGAAAGCTAATGTGTCAATTTTTAAAAAGGGTAAACAGAATGACTTGGGTAATTATAGGCCCGTCAGCTTGACATTGATCCCGGGCAAGATAATGGAGTCGCTCATACGGGACTCAATTAATAAAGAATTAAAGGAGGGTAATGTAATTAATGCCAATCAACATGGGTTTATGGAAAATAAATCCTGTCAAAGTAACTTGATATATTTTTAAAATAAGATTACAAGGTAACAGTGTTGATGTAATATACTTAGACTTCTTTAAGGTGCCACATGACATCTGATTAAAAAAACTAGAATATAAAATTATCATGGCACACATTAAATTGATTAAAAACTGGATAACTGATAGGTCTCAAAATGTAATTGTAAATGGGGAATATTCATTAAGCACATATGTTTCCAATAGGATCCTGCAGGGAGTGGTTTTTGGCCCTACAATATTTAATATTTTTATCCACAACCTGGAAGAAAATAAAAAAAAATTGGGGGAGTGGGAAATAATGAAGAGGATAGGTCTCTCATACAGAGCAATCTGGATCACTTGGTAAACTGTGTACAAACAAACAATATGCATTTTGATACAGCTAAATGTAAATATACACATCCAGGAACAAAGAAAATAGACCATAATTACAAGATGGGGGGACTCTATCTTGGGAAGCAGTGACTCTGAAAAAGATTTGGGGAGTGGGTAATCAACTGCCTATGAGCTCCCAGTGGCCAAAAGAGCTAATGCGATCCTGGGATGCATAAACAGAGGAATCTTGAGGAGGACCAGAAAGGTTATTTTACCTCTATATTTGGCACTGGTGCAACTGCTGCTGGAATAGTGTGTCCAGTTCGGTGCCCACAATTCAAGAAGGATATTGATAAATTGGAGAGGCTTCAAAGAGGAGCCATGAGAATGACTAAAGGATTAGAAAGTATGCCTTTTAGTCATAGACCCAAGGAGCTTAATCTATTTAGTTTAACAAAGAGAAGGTTAAGGGGCGACTTGATTACAGTCTGTGGATATCTGTGTGGGGAACAAATATTTAATAATGGGTTCTTCAATCTATTAGAGAAAGGTATAACATGATACAATGACTGGAAGTTAAAGTGGGACAAATTCAGACTGGAAATAAGGTATACTTTTTTAATAGTGAATAAAAAATTTTTAACAGAGGGTCATGATGCATTCTCCATTGCTGGTCATTTTAAAGTCAAGATTGGATGATTTGCTAAAAGATCTGCTCTAGGAATTATTTTGGGGGAGTTTTATGGCCTGCATTATACAGCTTGTCAGATTAGATGATCACAGTGGTCCCTTCTGACCTTGTAATCTATGAATCTTAAAGCCACTGGATTCTTGTAGCGTGTCAGAAAGATCACTATTTTGTTTTTTTTTTCTCCCTACTATTCCAAAAAAGAATGCAACTTTTTCTTGGATATGATAAATTTGCCATCAGTACCCATACCCTCCCATGCCCCCATGAATCTGGGTAAAAGGTTTGTTTATTTTAAGCTCCCAAAACTTAGGCCTCTAATAATTTGAGCAGCCCCTCACATTTACCCCCCCAGAGTTCTTATTGAGGCAATTCAGCAGCTTGGCAGTGGCTTCCACCCAGTACTGTTGGACAAAGAGCACTGTCCACACCCAATTTTTAAGCTTAGAGAATATTAAAGTTTTATTGAGTCATTTTTATGACAATATATCACCACCTTAGTCAAGCATAAAGCACAAATAAAACAAATAGAGCAGGATAGGATAGTGACCAGTTACCCAAGTCCTAAGGCACAGGTAAGGTTGTTTCTATCATGATCAAGTCCATACTTGTTTGGGTGCATAGATCCGTCCTTTCTCCACTGTGGTCAGTAACTAGCACTATTTGTCGACCATTATACACTTACATGACCTGTACATTCCACATGCCCTATCTTTGCTGTCGCATATGTTATCTAACTGATCTTTCATCACCCTTATCCATACCTGGCATATTTCATGCTATATACATGCTACCTTTTTTAATCACACACAACACTTTTCCTGATTAGGTGACATTTTCTTAACATCCCTTGGTCACGGATCCTACCACTCTGATTATTATCTACGTGACTTACATCATTGGCCTGGGCATTTTCCTGTTTTTCACCCATGTAATTTCCCACCCATGTAAACTGACTGGTGTGTTTGGCAGACATTATATCTAAAGGATTCTGGATAGTAGAGAGAACAGGAGACAAAGGGATGCCAGGATAGAAAAACTTTTGAAATACACACAGGCTCTGCAAAATGAGAAAAGAGGAGAGAAAAATCTTGTCTTTCCTTTTACCCTGTGTTTTGGCTTGTGTAGAGTCTTAAGTGCCATGAAAAACATTTCTAATAATAAGGTTAGAGGGTGGGAAAGAGAACTGGGAGGGACGGTGTCAGAGAAATTTTGAAAAAAGCCTTTGAATATAAATATAGCATTACACCTGCTGCCCGTTATGCCACTTGAATGGATAGGATTCCTTCTGCTCCCACCTGTCCTGTCATTACCATCCAATGTACCTCTGGACACTTACAGCACTATTATTGGTGCTGTTAGATAATCAAAGTGTTGGAGAGTCATGTAAAGATAACCACTAAACAGAAGTTCTATAAGTAGGTTTGCAACAATGGATGACACTATAGGTGCCTAGGATCATTACACCACACCCAAACTGTTGACAATAAGGACAAGGCCGGAAGAATACTTAAATATGTGAAAAACAGGAAAGAGGAAAATTGGGAGAAAATGAAAATCCAAAATTTTAGTTTTGAATCAAATTGAAATTGTTCATTTTGTTTTGCCAAAAAGTTAATTTTGGGGAAAACTTTTGAAAAAAAAATATACATTTTCCATTTCTTTTGAAAATATTAGTGGAAAATACTTACCATTCTGCACCCTTCCCTAGTTCCTACACTTATTTCCAACACCCAAAGAAGGAAAAAGTGTCTTTAGACCCCAAGAGGAGCCTTGTATTTTGACTCAGGATGTAAAAGCAAGTCCTATCAGGGAGTAAGCGTGTGTTTTGCCATGCATAGACAAAATGTGAGCCCCAACCTATATAACAGTTTCACTGTTCAGAACTTGAAAATTGCTTTACACTGCAACAAGAAAGTCTCTGGAAAATTGTATGTCCATGTACCATCTCTTCCAAGTTGGCATGATCTCAGCAAATGCAAGAGAGAGAGAGCAAGCTCTAACTGCATGAGGAGAAAGGCAATTAACTGGCCACCTAAAAAGAATAAAGAGCTACCCCTCTCACAGCTGGAGGCATATGCTGCTGTTATTTTGGGGGAAAGGCCTGGAACTGCAGGAGATGGAGGTGAGAAAATCAATTAAAATTAAACCAATTCATGATTTCTCCTGTTCTCTGCAGAATAAGTCTGTGTGCTTGCCTGGGAGTTGTAAACAGCCAGCTCCAAATTCATTTTTCAGATGTTGTTCATGCTTCAGCTTGGCATTTCTTGAATGTAGTCTTCCTCTCAGTAACTGTTGACAGGTCTAGCCCTGTAACCATCTGCCTTGTGAAGTAATGAGACCAAACCAAATGGAGCTTGAAGAAATTAACATTCTTTCTTTAATCTATTAATAACTGAAAAGTGTTGATTTTGGCGACAGCTAGATTCTTTATTGTGATGCATATTGGTTAATTAGAAGCTTCATAAGGAAGGTTATATGGGAATGTGTGTCCCTCCAGAAATACACATTTTAATAAGCAGGGTTTGGTTCTTCTCAAAGACTTATAAACAGTCACTGAAAATGTTGTGTGTGAAAAAAGTCAAAGGGAAAAAAAGCAAGACAATTTTCTATGCTTCTCTGCAATTGCTGTTTTACTATGGAAAACGTGTCTGTGTATTTCAGATACAGCTACTATTTAAATACATCTGCATATAAAAGGAAGCATTGGACACTTATAGGATCTCCAAACACCTACCCACTTTTTGTAATATTTAAGGTCCTGATGGGCATCTGCCCCCACCCAGTGGCGGATTAATGATTTTGCCGCCCCTAGGCCCTGAAATAATTGCCGCCACGGCCCCGCCTCTTCCCCCAGCACACCGTATTCCCCCTCCTCCCCCCTCCCTCCCTGCCCCGCAAAACAGCTCTTTCGCAGCGCAAGCGCTGGGAGGGAGGGGAAAGAAACAGGACACTGCCTTGGTGTGCGGGAGGGTGGAGAAGCTGGGGATTTAAAATCCACCCCTCAGTTCCAAGGTGAGGAGACAGAGCTGCTGTGAAGTTGCTAGTCTAATTTATGGGCTTATTGGTGCAGCGCCTCTGCACTAGTTCTATAGGGTTCTGGAACCACTGGATTCATGGCCCTGCCCCTGGCCTGCCACAATGGCTTATGTAGGACTGGTGCAGAGACCATTTCCAAAGAACATCAGGGTGCACAGACACCCCTCTGCAGCAGCTTCTCCAGCACAACCACATTTAGCCCCTCCATGGGCCTTATATTGGCCCACTGCATCACAAGTGAATTTCCCCTCTTCTGTTTTGCTGATGTAAGCAGGGTCTGAATGAATGCTCCCCTGACACCTAGCTGGGAGGGGGAGAGACTTGGGTGTGTTTGTGTAAATACAGTTTGCTTCATCTCTGCTTACATATTCAGCAGATACAGTGGTGCCAAAGTGATCAACTTTGTCTGGTGTTGGGTACAAATCACCTTAGTACTGAATGTAGGAGTAGTGAAATATGGTTACCAATATGGTTAAGGACTGTGCTTAACCTGTCCCAAACTGTCCCAAATGAGGGTGTCACCATCAGTTGAAAGAACCTCATTAAGCCAGGGGCTCGAATGTCATGAGCCCTATAAAAGTAAGAGGGGTGGGGACAGGTATCCCCAGCCAGGAGGCTGTATACCCTCAAGGATCCTCCCTAGACTGGTTTAACCTGTTCCTCCCCACTGTTCAAAGAATAGAGCTAAACAGGCTTCATTGGGAGCTTCTTTGTTATGTTAAATACCCAATCAGAGATGAAATCAATTGTGATAGGACTGTGCTTCTGCCCTGCCTGCTAACAGCTAAAAGTTGCTAAGAGCTAAAAACCACTGAGAGCTGAAATCACTTGAGATGGGGCAGTGTTTCTGTCCAGCCTATAAAGAGCTAAAAATTACTAAGAGACTGATGTGCAGAGGTCGCAGCAGAAGGCGACTGACAGGTGGTGAACGAGTGGCTGGTGCGGCGGGACAGCTTTAAAGGATATGGTATGTCCAGCTGTGAGCCCCATACTGACACTGATCACTGCATTTTTGTGATCTTTCAGCTGCTCTGACATCACCACACCTGGTTCTACTGCACAGCACCTAATCCTAGTTCCTTTCTCTGGGAACACATGGAAAGATCACAAGAAGTCAATGCAGGGCCAGGCCTGGCAATACAAGCCAATACTGCCTCTGGTAGTTCAGGACCCTTTTAAGGGCATGAAGAGGGTTGTCTACACTCTCTCTCCCTTGTCAACATCACACACTCTAGGGCAGGATTAAGCCTTACAGCATTTGTGATCCACCAGATGGTGCCACTGTGATAAGCATTCTAGAACAGAATGTTGATAACATTTAAATATTACATTTTAAAGTTCAGATTTTGATTATTAAGGCAGATTGGAAAGTGCCTTACATACTTATAATGTGCCCCCACCCTGTCCCCAATGAAACCATTTGTTTCTTTTGCAAAATGGCTGTTGCCAGCAGTAGGCTCAGGCATTTAAAAGTTATTTTTCTAAAATACAGTTTAATACAGGCTGAGAACAAAGTGTCCCTTATGCCCAAAACTTCCAGATAGGTGGGCTTGTGCAAAATGGTTGAAGTTTTCTTGTAAAGGCACCCACTGTAGAAACTTGGAGCTGAATTGTGTAGCCATTTCACATGTGGGATTCCTACGAATGTTCATGGGATTTTGGCATGTGAAGCAGCTACACTGATAAAAAGGTAGTAGCAGTACCAGTACAAGATGAGTGGCAGTAGCATCAGAAGTAATAATAAATGATAAACATCCTTGGCATTCAAATTGCTTCACTCAAATTCTTCCCAAAGACGTACTTCCTCTCCAAGGCACACAAATAATATCTGCGGAGATATAGGAAGAAGGGGACACACATCAGGGCCTAAATGGGGCTCTGGGTGATCGCTACTTCCCACTACCCAACACAGATGTAATGAGGTTAAGTGGTGTCCTTATAAAGAAATTAAAACTACTGATTATTCCTTAAGATAGGCTTTTAATGACTTACGGCTATAAATGCAACACAGACAGAATAGGAAAAGAAAAATTAAAGACCAGCATTGAATAAGGATTAATATAAATGACAAATTATATTGCAAACAAGCACGAGTACAAGTCAACTTTTACTACTATTTTTAATACTGCAGCATTAATATAACCTGAGATTAAATTATCCCAACACTACCATTTTTAATACTATACTGTCAGCACAATTTGAGATTAAAACAGCTCAAGCAACCCAGATTTTTTTACTCCGTTACCTTATTCTGCATGCTACCAGACTTTTTCTTTAAAACCTTACCCTGCTGAGAATACGTTACCCTTTAGTCGAGCGCTCTTTGCATTGGCCAGGTGCAGATAGTCGGTGCAGTTCAGGTTTCCTCGGTTCAGGGGGTGCGGGTCAGACCGATCAAAAAGAATAACTTCTTAGACCAAGATACACACACACACCCTCCTGAGGTTTTACACATTTACTCTCATCTGCCCGCCGTGCTTTGAAGCAGGTCAACCAATCAGGTTAGGCCAAATTTAGTGTTATCGCTTTGGCTGTATAATTTATGCTTACTTATTTTTTTGTAGCCAATTATTGTTTTAATTTTATAAGTTATGCTTAAGGAGATAGCTTATTTCTATATAGCCCACTGTCTTGACTGTGGTTTTTCTTAGTTTTTTAGGTAACTTACCTCTAAATGGGCTATTGGCTTGATTGTGGGTAAAGTTATCTTGATCTATGCCTAAAGGCCTAGCCCATCAAACCCACATAGAAATTAGTTCTTTGGCTGCGGCGTCTCTTAACCACAAGTTCCAAAAGTGGTTTTAATAAGCCATACCCAGGGGCATGACCTATTATACCATATAAGAGTCAGCATAAAATGTTGTCTGGTTGTAGGTGTCTTTTGACCACAAGTTGTAGCTTCATTTTGCAAAGCTTGCTTTTTAAAGATAATTTTGCAAAGCTCATTTTATAAAGCTTCCGGAAGTTTTAGGACTAACACTGGCAATACTGGTATTCATCTTAAGCTTGACAACAATCTTGCTCAAATTAATCACAACATCCTACTCACGTGCTGAATCGGGGTATGTAGGAAGAGGAAAGATGCGTAGAGCTGCCTAGAAAGTAGCACCCATCCCCTGAGGCACTCCCTGAGTGTTGTGTTGTACGTTCATTTAACACCGCAAGTTTCTTGTGGCAAGAGCCATAGCTAAGGCTGTGAGTTTGTCATGGAGGTCATGGAAGTCACTTTTTGCATTCATGAAAGGTAGATCCCAACCATGTGGTTGGAGATTCTGGGAGATAGTGTATCTCACCTAAAGCAACTTTAGACAAGGGTTTAGCCTGTTAAAGTTAAGTTTAGACTCTAGAAAGCAGGTTATACTTTTTGTTATATATAAAACATTTCTGTTTCCTTCATTGTCCTTATTCACTATCTGCTAGACCTTAGCCTTTACTAATACATTTATCATTGTTTTCACTATAACTATATCTAAGTGCTGTGGAGTTATATTGGAGCTGATCCTGAGCTGAACCAAAGAAGCTAGTGTGTGCACTGTTTCTTTGGGAACATGTACCTGGTAATTTCTGAGAGTTTCCAGTGGTTAGTGGCTGGACTCTATGGTGGAAAGCTTCCAGGGGGGGTTGGTGCACCTATTGTTAACCTGCAAGGCAAAGTAAGGGCTGGCAGAGCCATAAGGACAGTGCTTAGGGAGGCTAACAGACTGGCAACATCAGGGAGCTGAAACCCAGCTAAGCACCACCTAGTCCTCTTGCTGGAGGCAGGTGTGGGTAATAAGGTGACTCATGGTCCTGGGAATGCCAAGAAAGCATCACAGAGGCCATAACTCCATTACCCATGCTTCCTCGGGAATGCCACTTCTTTGTCCTTATTTGGTACCATTTTTTTAATCTGGAGTGCATTTTTTTCAAGAAAGGTGGATTGAAATCAGTGCCAGATCAGGACATTCACAACTGTGCCTAGTCTAGTTCAGATACATTCAAGCTGCCACAATGCCATTGAAAAGGTCATACACAGGGCAATTGCTTACAGATAAATACTGCAGTTTAGAACTGTGCCAAGAAAACGAGTTATTTTCATGCCATGGTGACCCATACAGGTCAGTCACAGATACCTGTTTGTTTTTGAAGAACCACCAAAAGGATTTTAAAAAAATGCATTTGGGGTGCATAGGGGGGCTCACAGGGAGACTTCCCTTAGCCCCTGTATGCCTCACATTAGAATTTCAATCCCCATACTCAGGAAAGGGCAGTAACTGCTTGCACCATGAGCCTACAAGGATGCACGTTACCCAAGGATGCAGAGAAGAGGTGGAGAGGCACCTGGACCAGGCTGGTGCACCACCTGGCAGAGGGGCCTGGCACAACAGGAGCAATACAATGCACCCCCTTAGACAGAATAACTCACTGGAGTGTTGCAACTCAGCACTGCCAACCGCACACTATTTCCTGTTCAAGTGAGCCAGGAGAAAGGAAATCAGGGCTCTCAGCTGATTGATAAATGAAGAGGTAAGCCAGGATCAGTTTGAATGATAATGAAACTGACTGAGGCCTTTGCCTTTCTCAGACAAGGGATAGATTCCCCTCTTCAAGTCTGTGAGTAACACCCATTAGTGCTAATAGGAATATGTGCAGGCATCAAGAGAAGAATATACTCCCATGAGCTCACTAAGCTGTACTGTTATCCCAACAAACTCATTCATATATTTCTAACAGAAGACTCTCTCTCTCATGGGATGGAACCCAGCTCTCTCTAACCTATGCAAGGGAATGAATTGTTTTCATGCTTACATATATACTGCTCTACTTTGCTCCTTCCCCCTTCCCTAAGCTCCTTTCTATAGGAGGATGAGACAAGCCATTTCCCCATTTGCGCCAGAGCCTAGGCAATGTTTTGAAAGTGAGTAGCAGCCTGTTAGAGCATCACGCTCATCGGCTAGGTTGCTCTGTAGAGCTGGTTGAAAAAGTTTCAAAGGTCCAGTTTGTGGCCAGAAAAGGCAGGTTTGTGAAAAATGAGTGTTTTGCAGGAATGTGTTGATTTTGACTACATTTTCTGTAGGAGAAAAGTTGAAATGAATCATTTTGACTAATTTCAATAATGTCTAAGCATTTTGTTTTGATAATGCTGATGTGTTTCATTTCAATTAATTTCATTTAGATGATTATATGTACATATTATATTGAATATTGTATATATACACATTTAATATCATATATGCATATAATGTTTCAACATTATCAAAACAATTTGCTGTTTCCAAATCAACATTTTGTTATCTCTGAACTACAAACAACTTTCAAATGGTGACTTTTTGTTCAGATTCACAATTCAAATGTTAAAATATCAGAATTAACATCTCCTCTAACTTCAGATACTGCAAATCCCAAGTAAACAACATAGAAAAAATAATATACTAGCTAGAAACAGATCAAATAGCTCGAAGTAGTAACTGGTCTCTCACAATTAATTCTAGGCACTGAGGCCTGAGACATCTGTACCTGAAAAGAGAAATAAATGGAGGATTATGACTACAAATATGTGCACGCTTTTCTAATACAGACTGTGGTGCTCCTAACTGATCTGTTTACATGTTGCCCAGTGTTTGCTTCTTATTTAAAAGGGTCATGAGTTGTTTACACATATTTTTGCTTGTTTTCATAGTGAAAATACAGTTGGTCAAAAAAATTGACAAAACTTTTTCCTTCAAAATAGAAATTCTTTGTCGAACTATATAGGTTTAGATGAACATTTCATCAGAGGTTTCTCAAGTCTCGGATGGCATTTGAATGGGGAGGATGGAAGGGAGAGAAAAGGAGAGCAAGAGACAGAAAGAATGCAAAAGAGAATTTCTCAGGTCCAACATGGAATTTGAGGAGGGTGGGGGAACAGAGAGATACTTTCCCATTTAAAAAAAAAATTGAAAAGAGTTTTGAAATTGTCAAAGTGTCCTGTTTTGACATTTTCTAAGCAAAAAAACCAAAAAACAAAAAACAAAAAACCCCACCTTTTTTCAGGTTAAAATGATTAGTTTTGTTTCAAATTTAAGTTAATTAATAGTTTTGTTTTTTTTAATTTTCAGTGCAGGACAGGAAAAGCTTTCAAAATCTCAAATTTGTGTGGGATGGGTTAGCTGTTTCCCACTGAGCTCTAGCTGTAAGTACTCTGTTGATATAGGCCCAAATCCTCAGGAGTTACACTGGTGTGGTGTGACAGCAGAGCTGCCCGATGGCTGTTATTCTAGCCACAGGGTACTAGAAACTACCACACCACTTATGATATTCTGTCCCTTCCGCACACGTACACACCCACACCCACACCCGCACACTCTGTTGGGGCAAATAGCCAATGGGTCTGGCAGACTCTCTGGTAATGCCCTCGCTCCTGCTTAACTCTCTGCTGCAGAACAATGTACAAGGAATCAGGCTCAGTGGCACACAGGTCTCTGTGCAGATTCATCGTCCCAGCACCACTTCCTCCCACACAGCAGAAAAATATCCCCCAAAAGTATTTTAAAAGCAGTTTTGGTGGGGTGGCTTCTGTAGGATATTGTCTGATTTTAGTTCCCATTTTACTTAAGGTACTTGGGGGTTAAAATCTTAGATGGTGACTTATTTTTGACCAACATTTTGGTGCCAGGATCCAAGAAGTGGAGGGATGTCAATGAAGCCCCGGGGATTAAGGGTCCAGTCAAATCCCACTGTAGTCTTAGTTGAAGACATCTGTACCTGAAAAGAGAAATAGTTAGTTGAAGTCTTTCTATTGCCTTCATTGGGAATTGGACTGGGTACATGGGCATCAAATGAAATAGAGTACAACAGGAGAGCATTCTCCTTTTGTCTCAGCAACCATTGCTGTGGTTAGGCAAGGAGCCTAGTCAGTAGAAATGACTGGATTTGCGGGACAATGAGGTAGCAAAGGAGATCTTTGCAGAATTCATTACAGAGCTCTTCCTGGAGTGGTGAGGTTCATCATCGCTTCGCCTAAGGGACTGAGTGTACAATGAGCAAATGGGGCCCTTAATTGATATTGGATGTTATCCAGAGTTTCTCTGGGGAAAGCCTCCCATTGCTTTTCCACTGAGCGAGAAAATTTTGTTGCAACCCAAATTTCAAGGCAAATCAACAAAATTTAAACAAAATTCCATTCTTGGAAAGGAAAGCAGAAGCAAAAGAGACAGGAAATGGAACTATACAACTAAGCAGCAATGGATGTAAAATCAGAAAAAGCAACAGTCTGCTACTCTACCGCTTGCTCATATACTGTCTGCTCTGGGAGCATCAGTTTGGCCAAAAAGAGTCATCAAGTCCAAATCTTATTTTTGCCCTTTTAAAATGAAGGCGCCGTAAAATCACCCATTTGATACATTGCCCCTTTTCCATGCTCACTGAATTCTAAGCTATAGCATGTACCATCTTGTCTCATAGCAAAGCTTCGATCAGACTTGTGCACAACAGGTCACTATTACTTAGAATAAGAAAAACTGGGGTATCTCATAACCCAGTGTGGGACCAGTTAGCAAATGTCAACTTTTTAATAGCATCCGCTGTAAATGTCTCAAGATATATGGCAATGCACACTGTTGTGATAATTGGACCTACACATTTACCTAATTGTGAGCTCAACTGTAAGTGAGTGTAAATTCATCAGTTGTCACAATAACCTATAACAAGAAATATTGATGGGAAAAGGTACAAAAAGGAGACAGAAGGACTAAATTTGTCCACTTGAAAAAGGCCACGCTGATATGATTCGAGAACTATGTTGGAATCATGCTGCTTGGTAAAAGCAGAAGATGTGGAACCAGAAATTAATGAACCAGAATTGGTGTGTCAGATATTAGGCCTAATTGGTGAACAAAATAGGGGATGGGCTATTCCACCCATCACTCTCTTTTTGGGTTCTTAAAGAAAGAGACACTTTGGGGTTGGGGAAATAAAAAGAACAGACAGAGGCTACTGGAGCAAGCTTCACTATCATGGCTACCACCCCCATCATCTCGTGGGACCCCAGATCTTCTTTGTCCAAATCCTGTCAGCAGGGCCAGCTCCAGGCACCAGCCCAGCAAGCAGGTGCTTGGGGCGGCCCCTGGAAGGGGGCAGCACCTCCGGCTCTTCGGCGGTGGGTCCCTCAGTCCGTGTCGGAGGGAAGGACCTACCACCGAATTGCCTCCGAAAAATGAAGCGGCGGTGTCAGAGTTCCCGATCACGATCGCGGCTTTTTCTTTTTTCTTTTTCTTTCTTTTTTTTTTTTTTTTGCTTGGGGCGGCAAAAACTATAGAGCCGGCCCTGCCTGTCAGGCCAGAAAGAGGGATCCAGATGACACCACCACACTGCCAGCTCCACCTGAGATAAAACAGGATTGGACTTTAACAACAGAAGTAACAACAGCAACTCCAGCCATCTCAACTAACTTCTTCTCTTTTGCCCAGAAGGATCTCCATATGTGGGGAATTTTTACCCAGGTCAGATTAGCAGGGATCTTAGGGTGTTTTTGCTTTTCTGTGCAGAGTGTGGGTCACTTCCCAGGATTATCTGGTATGTCTTACTTAATCATTCCCCTGCCTTTTCTGGGGCCTTGAGCATTGGTGTGCCTTGGTCCCTCCTATTCTCTGCCCATTGCACTTAATAGTCTAGCATCTTTGAGCTGTAATGCTTTGGCCTAATTTCGGTTGTTGGGTTTAATGTGCAGATGTTAAGTTGTTGGTGGCCTGTAACGCACAGGAGGTCAGACTAGATGATCTGGTGGTCCTTTGTGGGCCTTAAACTCTATGACAGTTGTTACTATCTTTGATATCATCTAAGAGACTGTCAAAGAACAAGGGGTTTCCTTCTAAAAACTCTCTCCAGCTAAAGGGAAAGGGAACAAGGGATGTCGTTAAAATGAAATCCTTATTTAAAACTTTACATTCCAACTGATTTCACTGTTTTTCCTTCTTTTCTGTGTGTATAAAATATACTCTTTTTTTTCCTGGTGTTTTTGCCATGGTTAACCAGGCTGAAGTCTCTGTATACTACACCTCAGTCCTTGTTTAACACTGTTTAATGTTGGACAGCAATAGGGTTATGTTAACACCTTTACACTATATATTCCATTATATTAATACCCCACTGCGTAGGACCTAATCCTGTCAACCTCACTCAGGAGAGCAGTGCCACTGATAACATGTATGTGGGATTAGAAGCGGATTTTAAGACTGGCATATTATCTGCCACCTGATCTGAAACTGCTGCCCAACACTCCTACAGAAATAACAGTCGCAGTGGAAGACTATCGCACACCCACAGGAAATTCTACAGTAACATGCCTGGGAGGTGTTCCTGGAATAGTCTCAACAATCAGTGAAAATGGAGGAGAGGGGAAAAAGCTCCCAGATATAAAATATTTTGAGACTCCATTCAGGCTATTATAGCTGCGCTAAAACTAGCTTTGAAAATTGTAACACATGTTACTCATGGGCATGAGGCAACTTTGATTTCAAGTGAAATATTTTTCCAACTCCACATTTTTATGCACTCATGAATAGCCTTGAAAACGTATACAAATCAAAATAGAAAAATTATTGAACATTGATAAAGAATCGCAAGCAAAGCTGGTTCCTTTGTTCCAGTTACGTTGAATCTGCCTATCTGCTGAAGATTACTGTTACTATGTGAGTTACATACTCCCAGCATGAGTAAACAGAAATGATTTATTTTGTGAATTTCCAAGTTCAAAACTTGTGAACTGCAGTATTTAGCCTTGTCACTGAGGAAGCTATTTTATAAAGCATTTCATTAATCTTATTTCATTGTGTACATTATTAATTGTAGAGCATTTGTTATGTCTTTTAGTAGTCTAATCAGGAGTGAATAAGAGGAAGAGGATATGGAGCAGAAGGTCTGTGCCTTAAGGGAATGACACCAGTTATTAGACACATATCTAAAAGAATTTGAAATTCCTCTTGGCAGGTGCATCAGACACAGGGAGCAGTAACTTATGCTCTGCTTATGCTGAGTTACTTGGGTATTGTAATTAAAGTTACATTTGAAGAACTCCTGCTGTTCCCCTCTCCTTCTGGAAATGCTGACATGGCCTTCCTCAGACAACTGTGACAATATTTCTAACACCTCTGCATTTGTTTTTCAAGTGGCAACAAACAGCAGCATACACCTTTAAAGTAGGTAAATTGCAAATCTAGGATGGGAACATGCAGATCCTTTGAACAGAGGGTTGCATTTTTCCATTTAAGAGGTCTACTGCTGAGAAGAGCAACAAAGAAGAGAACGTTATCTTTTTTTTGTTTTTTGTTTGGTTCTTCTCTTAAAATAAAATGAAACATTTGCACAACCATGTTAATAAAATTTAAAGGAGAAACATAGGTCCTATCAGAACACTAATTTCATGGTCTACCAAAGATAACAGAAATGTTTTATTATTATATACATATTTTACACACAAAACACATTAAACAAACATTAAGGTGCACTGAGTGAGTAAGGGGTCATTTGGAAAAAAAATAGTATGTGATTATGCATATGCACAAGTGATGCAAATTAAGGTTTCACAGACAACCTTAATTCTGGCATTTCCTAACTTTTGAATTCTTGACTTTGCAATCTTTATAATGATCTTTTAATGTTGTGTGTGTGTGTGTGTGTGTGTGTGTATGTGTATAATACATATATATATAATTTGATTACCTAGGTTTTTAAAAAAGCAAACTGGGGGGAAAAACCAACAAAATCTATCCTGCAGCATCAAATTGACACCCACATGGATCATCAGCAGGATTGGAACCTTCAGATCCATCATACAGACCTCTGCCACTTGAGCTAATGGATTAACTAGTTGTAGTAGGTTGTCATCCTCAGTGTAGACCAGCATTAGGACAGGATGAGACATACACTTTGCCAGTGGAGTTAATACATATATGTTGACAGCAGAAGAACGGGACAGATGCAGGAATCTTGGATTCCATGCCAGGCTGTGGAGGGGAGTGTGCTCTAGTGGCACAGATTCATCTATCCATTGCCCCCAAGCATGATACCTTCTGCCACAATGTGTCCATATCCCAGTCCTGCCTCTTGTCCACCCCTCGCTCCTCATCCCAGTCCCATTCTCCTCACCTAGCCAGCCCCAGTCTCTACTCCTTAGGATTCCCATCTCAGTCTCAATGTCCTTGCTAACACACTCCTAGTTCTCCACCACTCAGCTCCATCTCTCACTCCTTCCCCCCATATTTCCCTTCTTCACTTGCTTCCAGTCCCAATCTTCTTTTCTGGACTCCTCAAACTATCTCTGTTCCCTCCCCGCACAGCTCCTTGTCTCAGTCTCTTTGCCCAATCAGTCCCAGTTCTTCCCTGCCCCCTGGCTTCTTATCAAATCTGCCCCCCAACCCCAGGGGTCCTCAGTCTAGTCTCCTTGCCCAGCTAGACTGATGTCTCCCCCCATCTATTGGTTCCCTGACCCCTCCCACTTTCCTCCCTGGGTCCCAGTCTCCTTGCCCAGCCAGCCCCAATTTTCCCCCAAGCTCCCATTCCCCCTCCCGCTCCTTTCCTCCAGTCCCAGTTTCTGCCCCCTCGCCATCCTTAGGGTCCTTGTTCCAATCCACTATTTCTATCCCCACTACCCCTCCTCAAGTCGAGCTCTTATCCCCTCTGCATCAGACAGTTTCCTCCTCCACACTTCCTGGGCCCAGCAGGGGGCACTGAGAGAACAGGAGAGACAAGTTTCCTGATTTTAGTTCAGGTGCCCAGACACGGCACAGCCCGCAGCAGCCCAGAGCTGCACCTGCAAGGAACATGCTGCTCAGCCCCAGGTGGGAGCATACACAGTGCGGCTGGAATTCTTGAGGGAATTACACTGCTAAAATCCAAGACTTCTCTACTGAGCATGTGTGAACTGCAATTTCTCAAAGGTTTATAACTTGGCCAAATTTGGACAGATTTTCACAATGTCAGCAAAAGGCACATCCCTGACATAAAAGCCACCCATTGCCAAATTTCAAGTGCCTTCTCCATAGCTTGGGGCTGCTAGAGGTGTTCAAAGAAAACTTCACTGCAATTTAACAGATAATACAATGTATTTTTTCCTTAGCCTCATTCTTGGAAATAGCTATGCCCTTTTGGCTCAAATTTTCCAGAAACATTTAGCCTGAGACAAACAGCCAGTATGGAAAGTTTCACTCAAAACAGTTAAAGTTTGACAAAATTATAAGCAACTGAAAATAGAGTCTCATAATGGGAAGTATCAAGCAGTGATAGACAGTGCTCTTAGCCTAGCCTGTAATATCTACAGCTAGTATGTATGTAGCATCCCACCTGACTGTCATATCAAAAGGCACATTATGACTTATCAGGAAATGCTAGCATTTAAAATGCTTTCTTAGATCAACTCTTCCAATTGTGAATTCACAAAGTGCACAGAAATAATATTTATAATTGGTATTCATATTAATGAAATATTAGTAAGAGATACCAGCTGCTTCATGTATCAAAATACTAACGCTCATTACGATTGGTTGACAGGGACCTTATGTTAACTTATTTTTTTAAAGCGTATAAATTTGGTGCTCATAAAAGCGAAGGACTGGAGTCAGGCATGGAAAGGACAAGTGCTATGCAGATATTCCTACCCAATCTACAGCTCACCTCCTTTCCCAGTACTGAATCTACAAGAAACACAGTGCCAAACTCAACATGAGCTTTTAAATGCGGGTCGTTGTCCAAGAGGGACTAGGATAAGAGCATTAAATTGATTTCCACGTGTGAGCTAAGTACTGTAGAATCTGAACTTGGATGGCCAGAGGGCAAAGTATTACTATGATAATTCAGTAGTCTCCATCTGCAGAAAAACCATGCACCTGTGTCAGGTATCTGAAAAGTCCCATTCTTCCCCCACACCTGGGCATACAATTACACTAGCACAAGTGTCACCGAGACGCAAAGAAATGTTTGTGCTCCTAAATGAAAATACCGAAATTCATGGGCAAACCTGAAAGGCACAGTCATTAACAGCCTGAGCCTACTCCCATCAAAGTGATTTGCAGTTTTGCCGTAGGTACATAATTATATTGCCAATGTTAGACACTATAATGTTTGACACTGATTTCCCACCCCCCCTTACTTAACTCATTTGGATTGATTAAAAAGGACTTTAGTGTGGTGATCTCTGTTCCCTACAGGCAAATTAAGGAAGTGGGCCAGAGACTTTGGAAAAGTATTCACACACACACACTTTTACATTTGCTTTTTGTACAATGTAACTAAGCTGACAAGGGCAAGTGAGAAGGCATTTTGTGACAGACTGAAGGATTAGCAGGCACAATTCTTCTCAGCCTTTAATCCAGCCTGTTTACTGACAGGAAGAGCCTGAACAAGTGTAATCTTTGCTATTATAAAAGCTTGAATCTATCTCATCCTCATTAATTGTTTGTATGGCTGTAGTGTCTAGGAACCCCAGGTAGGGGGCAAGGGGTCCTAGCCTCATTGTGAAAGGCGCTGTACAAACACAAAACAAAACAATGGTCCCTGCCCCAACGTGCTGACAATCTAAGTATAAAACAAAAGACAATAGCAGGAACAAATCTGAATGACCTTAATTTATGTTTAAAAGCTGAATTGCACATTGCCACGGCTACTGTGCTGTTTGTCCAGGACTGGTCATACCTTGGTAGTTTATTTTTCAGTTTATCCACCCAGACATTTATGCCACACACTCATCACCAAGAGCCACAATGGCTCTGGGTCCCCAGACAGTGTACATTTGAGAGCATATAACAGACCACCAGAGCCAGTAATAGACATAAATAGACTGAGCAATTGCTTAGGGCCCCAAGCAGCTCAAAGGGGGCCTCCTATTCACTTTTTATTATGTGTTGTGGGGGGATGCCCCAAAATATTCCTGTTTGGGGCCCCCAATGGGCTGGCACCACTTCTGCATAACAATGCAGTAACCTGAAGTGAAGCAGGGATTAAAGACGTATCCATTTTTACGTGACAAGCCACTACCGTATGAAGGAGTCAATCATTACGTCATGATGAATATTTATAAATAAGGAAGCAGTTGAGCACCTATACCCATTGGTGGGAAAGGTCAGAGAAGGGCTTTGTCAAGACAGCACAGTAAATGTAGGCCCCTTTTGTGAGGCTCTGAGTGCCCTTTGCTCCTCCAAGGGACTTGATGGTGTTCAGCGCCTCAGAGGATCCTGGTCCTGTGTGATGAGCAGCACCTGAGGGGGGAAGAGCTGGAGAAGGCACAGGCATGGATTAGAACTCCCCTCACACCCAATATTCATAGATGGGCATTTTAGAGGCCATCCAAATCCTCCATTTGGATCCTCAGCACTTCTCTCTCTAGATACCCTAGGTGGCCCTCATCAACATAATGTCTGAGCACTGCACCTCTGACTTTATCCTCACAACACCCCTGTGAGTGAGTGAGCGATATATTATTTCCCCCTGTTGCAGATGGGGAGCTGAGATACAGGATAGATTAAGTGACTTGCACAAGGTTACACAGGAAGTCTGTGGCTGGCCAGAACTCAAACCCCATCTCTCATGAGACCATCCTTAGCCATGAGACCATCCTTCCTATGCACAACAAACTGCCTTCGTGCTGATCTGGACAGCCAAACATCAGATTTAAATGGCTTGCCTCCAGCTTTATCACAGTTTGCAAAGACGTATGCAAGTAACTCCTGCAATCATAAGGGAATATATTGGTTCTTTTTTAAAACACAAGCAGCTTCAATCATTTTGTTTCTTCCTACCGGCTCATCTGTTCCACCAATACCCTTAAGTTAATAAAAACTAACGATTTAGCAATCAGAGCCAAAACTCAACTTTTCACCACCACCTCGAACATCTGCATGGGTATTTCTCCTTCCTCTTCATCTGGTTCCCTTTTTAATGCAATGTGAATAAAGGATGTAGGCTAGCAAGCATTTTGTTAGCAAAACAGCAGCTTAGCACTGGGGGAAAGCAGCTGATCAGGTGTCCCAATCCCACCTGGGAAATTTTTGGCTGTTTCACTATTCAAGGATAACCCCAGTATAAAGTTTTTCAGGAGTATTTTCAATACAAGCTCACTCCAGTTCAAACCAATTCCATAACTTTTTACACTGGGTAAAATGTGGTGATATATTCATTACTGATAAGCACTAGTGCGCTAGGAGCTTTACAGACAAGGTAAGAAGGCATAGTCCATGCTTCAATAAGCTTACAATCCAAGGTCCTGATCTTGCAAAGAACCATGTGGGTGTAAGGGGGTCCTGCTCCCATTGAATTTCAGCCCCATTGGAGACTTCAGTGGCAGCAGGATTGGGCTCTCTGAAACTAAAATGTTAGGTTTACAGCTTATGAATCCATTCCTGGCAATCAAGCCCACTTTGCGACAGACGCATTCTGCTGTCGGTTGGACAGACAGTCCACTGCATCTGATAAGCGGAATGTGACTGCTCTTGTAGACGTTGCTGGTGCTTTGTTTTGAAGTCACACTGACAGTATTTTCAAACTACTCCACTCCATCATTCGCTGTTGCCAATTAGCCTGAAAGGCAGCTAAAGTTCCCACAAGCACTGAGTCAATACTACACAGCTTTAAACTCCTTTACAGAGCATTTTGATGTTGTTTCCTTTGCCTGCCTTGTGTCCATTTTCCAATAGTCAGTTCTCTGTAGATCAGTTACTGTTGTTCAAACTTTTCATACGTCCACAGAATTTAACTATTCTACCCAAGAAACAAAATGTGCATCTCTGAAAAAAAAATCCATATGGCTTAAATACTCCCCAGATCCTTTTTTTTAAGTAATATGGCTCAATAAAGGCTCAAAGGGACCTTTTAATCCAGCAGACCTGCATGCTATAACTTATTGTTCCAATAAAATATAGCATTATCCATCTGGTCTGTTTTAAAACATTACACCTATTGAGTTAACTCTTCACTACATTAAAACTTGCAAATGTAAATTTCACTACTATTTAACATGTTTTCATCTAAATACTTTTTTGGTAACTTCTTTCTTCAAAAATCTACAGGGTAACCATTGACAACCATTTCGTTCATCCTGTTGAGTTTCACTGCGTAGGTTCAGGAAAGAAAATTTTCCAGGCAACAATGTCTCAAATTTATCGTCTAATTAATCCATTAGTATTAATAGCAAACAGTTGCCAGTCTTCTAGTGCATTTTTACAGCTTGTGCCTTCTCCCTGTGCTAAACCCATTGTTTAAACTGAAGCAATTAAACCCTATGGGTTTGTGCAAAGTCAGTGGTTGTTCCTCTTGTATTAATTATTTGTAGTGCAGCAATGCCTAAGAGCCCTATCTCAGGCCAGGGTCCCATTGTGTTACATGTTCTAGAAACATAGAGACGTAGCTGGCCCTAGAAGTTTACAGTCCAAGAATACTGAAAGGAAGGGATGGGGAGAGAGATACAACATACACCCAAAGAGTATGTCTACACTGAAGCCGGGAGGTGCGATTCCCTACGCAGGTAGACGGACTCATGCTAGCTCAGCTCGAAGTTGTGTGCTGAAAATAGCAGTGTGGACATTGCAGCACGGGCAGCGGTTCAGGCTAGCCACTCAAAGCCATGCCCATATGATCCCTTGGGTCCAAACTCAGGCAGCCAGCCCAAGCCGCTGCCCACGCCATAATGTCCAGCATTAGTGGAGTCTGTCTACTTGCACTGGGAATCGCACCTCCCCGCTGCAGTGTAGATATACCCAAAGTGGCCGGAACATTGACAAGCGTGTTTTGTTAGTTCCATCTTTTTTTAAACCCAAAGATGGGTGACATATGAATGCTGGGGAAAGGGATACCATCAACATATGTACTATACACCACAACAGTATGCAATTTTATATGTACATACTAAAAACATTTTTTTGAAGTATACCCCACGTAAAACACATTTTGAAAAGTTTAAATAATCTAGAATAAAAGTCAATTCAACCAAGTTCTCCATTAACAGGTACACAGGGAAGGAAGCACCCTTTCCATCTGGTATAGTACAGTGGTCATCACTTGAATGAAAAGTCACCGCAGACTCTACAGTAATGCTTGAAGTACCACCATTTTGGGGGTTTGGGGTTGTAGGGAGGTTTGGCAAGGGCTTGTCCACCTCCGGAGCGGTGGGGAACTAGACCGCCTCGCTACTTCGGTCAAGTGTATCGGGGAACTAGCCTGGCTGTGCGGCAAACAGTCAGCAGCTCAGGCCCTCAGGCAGGGGCTGAGCAAACAGTTCAACATGAGTGAGCCGAGGCCCTGGGTCAGGGCGGGCAACAAACAGTCAGTAGCTCAGGCCCTCAGGCAGGGGCTGAGCAAACAGTTGAACAGCAAACCCCAGGTTCCTAGCTCCGAGCGGCCTGGGAGAGGGGGAGACTGCCACCAGCAAGGTGGGTGGCAGGGGGGACGCAGGCCCATCCACTCCACTGCATCCCAGCCCGGGTCCCTAGCAATGGCAGAAGACCCGCTGCTGTGTCAATGGGGATCCTGGCCGCAACACACCGACATGGGCTCTGGCGGTGTTGCAGCCAGACTAGGGTCGGCTGCCCCCGGGCTACTTCCTATCTCCCCCTCTAGAGGTACCTGGGTCCGGATAGTGTCCTCCAAGGGGTCACACACCATAGGCTCCTCGGGGTAACTGGCGCACGGTTGGCTTGGCAGCTCCTCGGGGTAACTGGCGAGCAGCAAGCTTGGCAGCGTCTCTGGGCTCGGGTTAGCAGCAGGCATTGGCTGGTCTGGCCAGTCCTCGGGTTGGCTGCTGATTGCCGTGGCCTCCCAACTGGGAGCTATGCCACAGGCGTCTGGCCTCTCCGGTGGCTGTGTTCCTAGTGAGCTCTGGGGTTGGGCTTTTATACTTCCTGTCCTGCGCCTTGACCCCTGAGGGGCGGGCGGAGGGTTCGCTGGATCTGCCCACTTTGGTGTCCAGAGAGGCTTGTCCCTCTCCGGGGTGGCAGGGAACCAGACCGCCTCACTACACACACACACCCTTAAGTCTGGCTCCCGCTCGTCGAGGCCAGACTCTTCCATACCTCCCAGGCAGGACAGGAAGTCAGCATTAGCATGGTCCTTGCTTGCCCTATGGCGAACTGTACAGTCATAGGGCTGTAGTGCCAGGTACCAACGCTGTATTCTCATATTATTGTCTTTCATTTTGTTCAGCCACTAAAGCGGGGCATGGTCGGTGACTAAGGTGAACGAGGCTCCAAGAAGGTAGTAACATAGGGCATCACAAGCCCATTTCACTGCAAGGGCCTCCTTCTCCACCACCGCATAGTTCTTCTCCCGCGGAAACAATTTCTGGCTGATATATAAACCGGATGGCCTTCCCCCATCTATTTCTTGGGACAGGACGGCGCCCAGTCCTACCTTCGAGGCATCCGTTTGCAGGGCAGGTGCAAGGCTGTTTCGCACCCTAAGCAAAACTTCCACCTTGCGCCCCCTCCCCCGAGCCCTGTTGCAGATCTCCGCTCCCCCCCCACCCCGCCCTAAGGCGCCCCCCCACGGCAGCTCCCCCCCTCCGCGGCAGCTCCCCCTGGCCCAGGGAGCCGTGCGGCAGCTCCCCACCCCAGCTCACCTCTACTCCGCCTCCTCTTCGAGCATACCATCACCGCTCCACTTCTCCCGCCTCCCAGGCTTGCGGCGCCAATCAGCTGTTTGGCGCCGCAAACCTGGGAGGGAGAGAAGCAGAGTGGGGCGGCGTGCTCAGGGGAGGAGACGGAGCAGAGGTGAGCTGGGGCAGGGAGTTCCCCTGCGTGCCGCTGCCCCCCCCTTACTTGCTGCAGGCGGCCTTCCCCGCGCCCCCGTGCCCCAGCTCCTTCCGCCTAAATGCCGACGACGACTAGGGTGGCCGAAGATCCGGACACTGCAGTCGCCGCCGAAGGACTCGAAATGCCGCCCCCCAAATGCTAGCACCCTAGGCGACCTTCTAGGTTGCCTAACGAGTTGCACTGGCCCTGTCCATTTGGAGGATGAAGTCTCTGTTGAAATTTGGGCTGTAGAGGACCAGTTCACGGCATAGACTCTTTTTGAGTTCCTGAAAGGTGTCTTCACATTCCTGGGTCCAAACCACACATCGAGGGCTGTCCTTGGTTAAAAGGCCGGTCAAAGGGGTGGCGACAGATGCAAAATGAGGAGTGAAAGGCTGATAATAGCTGGCAAGCCCCAAGAACTGTCGCACCTGACACTTTGTGGTGGGAGGCAGGCAGGCCGCCACGGCCTGGACCTTTCCCACGAGGGGCTTCACTTGTCCGTCCCCTATGGTGTAGCCCAGGTAAGTAGTCTCTTGCCATCCGATGCAGCATTTTTTTGGGTGGGCTGTCAACCCGGCGGCCTGCAGGGATCTCAGGACTGCAGCTACCAGCAATCCTCCCAGTGGCACCTGTAGATGACCACATCGTCCAGGTAGGCATCCGCATAGTCTCAATGGGGTTGGAGGACACAGTCCATCAGCCGCTGAAACATGGCTGGGGCCCCATGGAGGCTGAAGGGCATCTGGGTGAATTGGTACAAACCTGTTGGGGTGGCAAACGCGGTCTTCTCCCTCGAAGCGGGGTCAAAGAGGATCTGCCAGTAGCCCTTGCTGAGGTCAAGTGTGGTGAGGAAGCGAGCCTCCCCTAACCGGCCAAGCAGCTCATCTACGTGAGGCATCGGATACGTGTCAAATTTAGAAATAGCGTTGACGCGTCGGAAGTTGATGCAGAAGCGCCGCGTCCCATTGGGCTTGGGTACTAGCACTATTGGGCTACGCCATTCACTCTGTGAGGGTTCAATTATGCCCAGCTCTAGCATGGTTTGTACCTCTTCCTCGACAATCTGCCGCATTCGGTGCGGCAAGGGCCTGGTCGCTTCTCGGACCACTACCCCAGGTTCTGTCTGAATGGTATGATAGGCCAGGGTTGTGTAACCCGGCTGGCCAGTGAAGGTTCACGGGAACACCTGCAGGAGGCACTGGGTTTGCTTGCGTTGTTCATCCATGAGGGTCTTCACGACCTGGGGCCCCTCAGTGTCCTGGGTCAGGGTGGCATGGGGGCCCAGTTCTGGCTCCGGCAGGTAGGGATTAATTAATAAGCCCTCCTGCTCCCGCCAGGGCTTCAGGAGGTTGACATGGTACCGCTGAGTTTTCTTACGTCGGTCTGGTTGGTTGACCTCATAGGTGATGGGCCCCACCTTCCAAACCACCTCGTAGGGGCCCTGCCAGTGGGCCAGTAACTTTGACTCGCTCGAGGGCAGGAGAAGCAGGAGCCGGTCCTCAGGTTTAAAGTCGTGGCTCTGCATGTCTCGGTTATAAGTTCGTGCTTCAGCCTCCTGGGCGGCCCTTAAGTTTTCCTGGGCGAGTGCCCCGGCCTGAGTGAGGCATTCCTGGAGCTGGAGGATGTACTTCAAGAGGCCCTGGGTTGGTGATGGAGCTTGTTCCCAGGCTTCGTGCATCAGGTCCTGGAGCCCCCATGGGCGGCAGCCATACAACAAGTCAAAGGGGGAAAACTTCGTAGAGGCCTGGGGCACCTCCCGGATCGCCAGAAGCAAAGGCGGAAGTAGCTGGTCCCATTGGCGTAGTTCTTCTGGCGGGAATTTGCACAACGTCTTTTAGAGTACGGTTAAACCGTTCAACCAAACTGTCGATTTGTGGATGGTAGATAGAGGTACGCAACTGCTTGATCCCCAGGAGCCCACACACTTGCTGCAGCAGTTGGGAGGTAAAGTTGGTGCCCTGGTCTGTGAGAATCTCCTGGGGCAGGCCTACACAAGCAAAGACCTTCACGAGCTCACCCATAATGGTTCAGGCGGTGATGCTCCGCAGTGGCACTGCCTCTGGGAAACGGGTAGCATAATCTACTAGGACCAACACATACTGAAATCCTGCGGTGCTTTTTGAGAGAGGCCCCACCAGGTCCATGGCCACGTGCTCGAAGGGTGTTTTGATGGTGGGCATGGGGACCAACAGGGCCTTAGGTGTCCGCAGGGGGTGCGGCTAGCTGGCGCTCTGATTAGGAGTTACAATAGTTCCTTACTTCCTGATGCACGCCGGGCCAGAAGAAGCATGTCAGTATCCGGGCTAGAGTCTTCTCGTGGCCCAAGTGCCCGGCAGCCGGGATGTCATGGGCAAGTTTCATTACTGCCCACTGGTGACATTGAGGCACGAGTAGTTGGCTCTGGGGTTCTCCAGTGCGCAGGTCCCATTCTATCCAATAGAGCCAATCCTACCGCAGTTCGAAGTGTGGCCACTGCTTCGCCCGGTGCGGGTCAATTACGGCCCCATCGACCGTGGCTAGTTGCTCATAAGCGTGACTGAGGGTGGGATCTGCCTTTTGGTCACGACAAAAGTCAGTGTGAAGCAGGGGTTCAGCAGCAGCTTCTGGAGGGGAGTCCTTGGGCTCTTCTTCCGGTCCATTGGGGTCTGGTGCCTCCTCCCCCTCTGACTGGATCTCAGGGAAGCTCCCTTCCAATACTGGGGTAGCTGCGGGCCTCTCGTCGGCATTTGAGTGGAGGACTTCCAGGAAGTCTGGCCAGTCCCGCCCCAGGATCACCGGGTAGGCGAGCCGAGGAGCCAGGCCGACCACCATCAATCGCGTGACCCCATCCATGGTGACTTGGGCACTGGAGTAGAGTTGTACGTTGCTGTGAATGCACTGTAGATGGATCGTCCCCAGGTGTGGGTCAGCCTGGAGGCCTAGCCTTTGACGAACCAGCGTCTGGCCGCAGCCCGAATCAATTAGGGCCAAGGTTGGGCAATCCCCAACAACCACGGGCACCATAATCTTGGCGGCTTGTGGGCGTCGGGCACGGGCTTCTCCTGTGCAGACCTGGCCGAAGCTGCAATCCATCTCGGTGCAGTCTCACTGTAAATGGCCATATTTCCCACAGGAAAAACAGGATCTGAGATCCGAGCACCCAGGATGGGACAGTGTTCCCACCTGGCCCCTGGGAGGGCTTTGGTTGATCCCTCGGGCATCTGGTTGAGGGGCTGGGGCTTGTCGAACCAGGATCTCAGCGGGTCGGGGTCGGGGCTCCGGGCCCCATGATGGATTTCGTGGTTCGATCCGGGTGGCCCCCCTTTTCTCTGGGTTAGGGAGCTCCAATCCTGGCAGGGCAGCTCAAATGATTGATACCACTGGTGCTTCAGCAGTGAGGAAATCCTCCATCAGTGTGATGGCAGCAGTTAAGGTCATAGGCCGATGGTGGAGGACCCAAGCCCTCCCTCACGATGGGAATATATGGACGAACTGCTCCAGAATAATTTGTTGAATGAGCTCATCTGGGGTTTGCCTTTCAGGCTGTAGCCACCGCTTGCATGCTTCCCTCAACTCTTGGGCTACCATCTGGGGTCGGGCCCCTGTAGGGTAGGCCAAGCTCTGGAACTGCTGACGGAAGGTCTTCGGACTCATGTCCAAGGCATCTAAGATTGACGCCTTTACCCAAGTGTAGTCCCGTGCCGTGTCCGTGGACAGGCCCCGATATATGGTTTGGGCGGTCCCGGTCAGATACGGGGCCAAAATGGTAGCCCATTGGTCTTGGGCCCAGCCTGCGACTAATGCCACCCTTTCAAAAGTCATAAGAAAGGCTTCTGGGTTGTTGTTGGGGCCCATCTTTGTCAACCGAATGGGAGGGACTAGGCTGGGTGGTCCAGTGGCACCCGCAGGCTGGGGCTCCGCAGGACGGGACAGCAAAGTCACCAACTGCTGCAGTTGCTGCTGTTGGTCCCGGTTCTGGTGTCCTAGCTCCAAAATCAGCTGTTCCGTCCCGAGCTGCTGGACCAGCTGCTGCTGGTGGAGCTGGGCGGCCTGCTGCTGTTATTGGCTTTCAGCTACGAACTTAATAAGCTTTTCGATATCCATGGTCGCTCGGGCACAGATCCCTTCTCACAAGGATCGGGAGGTCACTGCTTGCATTTTCCACCATGTGTACGGAGGTTCGGCCGGGGCTCGTCCTCCTCCGGGGCAGCGGGGAACCAGACCGCCTCGCTACTTCGGTCAAGTGTGTTGGGGAACTAGCCTGGCTGTGCGGCAAACAGTCAGTATCTCAGGGGCTGAGCAAACAGTTGAACAGCAAACCCCAGGTTCCTAGCTCCGAGCGGCCTGGGAGAGGGGGAGACTGCCACCAGCAAGGTGGGTGGCAGAGGGGACGCAGGACCACCCACTCCACTGCGTCCCAACCCGGGGCCTTAGCAATGGCAGAAGACCCGCTGCTGTGTCAGTGGGGATCCTGGCCGCAACACACTGACATTGGCTCTGGCGGTGTTGCAGCCCCCAGGCTACTTCCTACCTCCCCCTTTAGAGGTACCTGGGTCCGGACGGCGTCCTCCAAGGGGGTCACACACCATGGGCTCCTCAGGGTAACTGGCGCATGGTTGACTTGGCAGCTCCTCGGGGTAACTGGTGAGTGGCAAGCTTGGCAGAGTCTCTGGACTCGGGCTAGCTGGGTGACCAGGTAGCATCAGTTTCCAAAAATACCTTATTTCACCTCCAGCTTCTAGGAAATTTTGTCCCTTCTTCCTCGATGAGGACCTGGCCACAGAGATCCAGTCATTCGGCACTGCAGGCTGTATTACTATAGCTGACGCTGAACATGAAGATGAGGCTCACGCTTTAGCTGGTACACAGGGCGGCTGCTCATCTTCTCTATAGCTCAGACCACCACAGGCATATCAGGTCTATGCACTCCACTGGCTCCCAGTCAGCTTCCAAGACCAGTTTAAGGCTTGGTCCCAATTTTCAAAACAATTAATGCATCAAGCCCCCAACTATAAACAATAAATTTCAATCTATAAACTGCCACGCCAGCTGTGCTCCTCAGGGACAATGCAAATCTTAAAGCCCAGGATGAATCATGTGAGAGCTGAGGACACAGCATTCTCTGTTGAGAGGATCCAGCTATGGAAGAATTTTCCAGGAGAGGTTAGGCAAATCCAGAATCTGACCATCTCCTCTTTAAGAAAGCCTTTCCACCATAAGAAATACTCACTATTCAAATGCCCCTTTTATTACTAAGCCTCTCTCAATGCTCCTTCCCTAAACAAAACATGCTCCAAACACAGTTTTGACTCTGAAAAGGGAGATGGTGCCAGAAATTCCATGAAGTCCCCTAGGGACTTTACTGTTGCTATTGGTTTTATATGCAAGACACTCAGATACTGTGGTGATGGGCAGCAGTATAAAACCAATAGATTTATTTAATCTAGTGGAGAAAGATTCAAAGAAGATAGTAACATGGTCTAAGTGGCAGGTAAGGAAGATGATTTTATTTTTTGTGTTTTGGATAGTTAGGAATCAGAGAAGTCAGAGAAACAAAGGAGCCTGCAGTGGTCAAGATGGGAGATAATGAAGGCCTATGCAAGCATTTTAGCCAATGGGTCTGTCATAACTATAAAGGGAAGGGTAACAGCTGTCCTGTGTACAGTACTATAAAATCCCTCCTGGCCAGAGACTCCAAAATCCTTTTCCCTGTAAAGGGTTAAGAAGCTCAGGTAACCTGGCTGGCATCTGACCTAAAGGACCAATAAGGGGACAAGATACTTTCAAATCTTGGGGGGGGGGGGGGAGGGAAGGCTTTTGTTTGTGTTCTTTGTTTTGGGAGTGTGTTCGCTTTCGGGACTGAGAGGGACCAGACATCAATCCAGGTTCTCCACATCTTTCTAAACAAGTCTCTCCTATTTCAAACTTGTAAGTAAATAGCCAGGCAAGGCGTGTTAGTTTTCCTTTGTTTTCTCAACTTGTAAATGTACCTTTTACTAGAGTGTTTATCTTTGTTTGCTGTACTTTGAACCTAAGACTAGAGGGGAATCCTCTGAGCTCTTTAAGTTTGATTACCCTGTAAGGTTAATTTCCATACTGATTTTACAGAGATGATTTTTACCTTTTTCTTTAATTAAAAGCCTTCTTTTTAAGAACCTGATTGATTTTTCCTTGTTTTAAGATCCAAGGGGTTTGGATCTTGATTCACCAGGAGTTGGTGGGAGGAAGGAGGGGGATGGTTAATTTCTCCTTGTTTTAAGATCCAAGGGGTTTGGATCTGTATTCACCAGGGAATTGGTGAAGGTTTCTCAAGGCTTCCCAGGCATGGGAATTCTTGGGATGGTGGCAGCGGACCAGAGCTAAGCTGGTAGTTAAGCTTAGAAGTTTTCATGCAGGCCCCTACATTTGTACCCTAAAGTTCAAAGTGGGGATACAGCCTTGACAGGGTCAGAAAGGAGTTTTGAGACATGGAGAAAAAAATTGTTGGAGCTGGTGAGGTTCTGAATACATGAGGTTCTGAATACGTGGGATGAAGAGGAGGAGTAAAAAAATCATACCAAGGAAGTGAAAGCCTGGGTGACTGGCAGGATGGTTATGTTGTCAACATCAAAAGAAAGAGAAAGGATCTCAGCTTTCACCATGTTGAATTTGAGATAGTGGCTAGACATCCAGGATATGTTGTAAAGACCAGAGATGGGAGCCTGGACAGAAGTCAGAAGGTCAGAGGTGAAGAGGCAACCTGTGACTCATAGGTATAAAGATGATAGCTGAACCTTCAAGCCGATGGGGTGGCCCAAAGATAAGGTGAAGGGAGAGAGGAAGAGATTGAGGATATATAATAGCCCTACAGAGCAGCCTAAAAGAGGGCAAGATGGGAAAGAAGGAACCATCAAAGGAGACAACGACATACTGGATGGAGGAAAACCAGAACAGAAGGCCATGAGGTGGTGTATTGAGGACTGTATTGGAGTTGTACACTATCCAGGGCCGGCGCTTCCATTTAGGTGACCTAGGCGGTTGCCTAGGGCACCAGGATTTGGGGGGGCGGCAATTCGGCGGCGGGGGGTCTTTCCACGCTCCGGGTCTTTGGCGGCAATTCTGCGGCAGGTCCTTCACTCGCTCTGGGACCCGCCGCCGAAGTGCCCCGAAGACCAGGAGCACGGAAGGACCACTCCCCCCCCCCCGCAGAATTGCCGACGACGACCGGGAGCACAGAAGGACCCTCACCTAGGGCGCCAAAAACCCTGCCGCCGCTCCTGACACTATCACTGAGTGTGAGGTAGGGAAGGGCAGGGGGTGTTTTCTGGTCATAGTTGCAGGCTAGGAGCTCTCCAGCAAAGGATGCGAGCAGAGTCAGTTATGAAACAGCCAGCTTAAAGCAAGCTGAAGTGAGTTGTGCCTTGCTGCCTTAGGAAGCAGCTTGTTTTCTCTTTCTGTTTTGGGGTTCTTGTATGTTATTGTTCTGAATTCTAATAAATACAGTGTTAGGTAGCAAACTTCCAGCAAGAGTATTTACATTTTTTATCTAACTTCTGTGTGAGTATGGTGTGAACATAACACATGGAAGCCAAGATGATAGTTGAGAGGGAAAGAGTGATTTAAGAACATAAGAATGGCCATACTTATGTGTCCATCTAGCTCAGTATCCTGTCTTTCGACAGTGGTCAAAGCCAGGTGCTTCAGAGGGAACGAACAGAACAGGCAATCATCCAGTGATCCATCCTCAGTTGTCCAATATCAGTCAGAAGCTCCATGGATCAGACACAGGAGAAGGATTAAGGAGAATGGAAAAGAAGCTCTGAGACCTAGCTACAAATAGGTCATCAGAGACCTTTATAGGGTTCAAGTATGGATGAGAGGGAAGGCAGCAAAATCTAAACTGAAGGGGATCCCGGAAGGAATCTATTGAGTCATTGGTTACAAATGGCATGTTCAAAGAGCATAGAGATGATGGGAAAAGACAGACAAGAAGATGGTTGGAAAGGAAGGCTATTTTTGAAAGTAAAAGGGACACTTTTGTGCTGAAAGGTGAAGGGACGGGGCTGACTGAAGGAGGAGGGGAGACCAGGAGTAATGGAAATCATTAGCCAAAAGTAAATAAGTCTGTATGGATGCCAAGTCATTTAGCTTAGTTAGAAAAAAAAATTTCATACTAATTACTAGGGACAATTCTTGAAATGCAACAGCTTGTTTTAAGGAGCATATGGTAGGGAGTGCTAGGCAAACGCAGCAGACAATGTGTTACTAAAAGAAAAAGAATGTCTCTTTTACATAAGGAGCCATATGTAGTCCAAATTTATCCACTGTGTATCATCAAAATGGATATTTTAAACCATTAATATGCAGTCTCTATAATTACTCACTAAGGTGTGTACATTCAGTCCTTTCAGAGATATACTAAGTGGTAGCCAGATCAAAAATGCATAGAAAAGCTAGAAGTTAAACAGGAGTGTGCTAGGATAAGTGATGGCTAACCTGAAATGATTTGCTGTCTTGGTCATTTGTAAGCTTATCCTGATCTCTTGAATCACTGAAAATGCTTCTTCCTCCTCATTATCCTATTGCAGCCTCCCTCAAGTTCCCTTTGAATAGTCCCTCAGACCTTTAATCCATTATGGAGTCTTTACTTTTTGGGAGCACTAGAATTTTCAGAATGAGTGTCCAGACTTTCTACTGTCTCATTACTATCTTTTAATTTCACTGAAAAATCCCTTGCTTTTGTCTATAGAAAGTAGTTGAAGTCTTAGCTGCATCTTCACAACAGAAGTGAACAAGAGTGGAATTTTCAAGCAAAGTGTCAGGTAGTCTAGGATGTTACCAATGGGATTTAAAGGGTCATTCAGATGGACTATATTGGTGTAAAGTCTTGGTATGACAGTACCATGGTAAAAGATGACACATGAAACACATGTGCAGACAGAAGAACATGGATGTAGAAAATGAGGAGGTAAAAGGGGCCAATGAGGTGTGGCTAGAAAAATAACTTGCATCCCCTGTAGCAGGACCATGGACAGGGCCGGCGCAACCCAGTAGGCGACCTAGGCGGTTGCCTAGGGCACTACAATTTGGGGGGCGGTGACCGTGGCGGTATTTCGGCGGCGGGACCTTCCGCCGCCTCTGTGGGGGGCGGCATTTCGGGGCAGGACCTTCCGCCACCTAGGGCGGCAGAAAAGCTGGCGGCGCTCCTGACCATGGAGAACACAGAGATGATCACTCAGGACAAAACATTGTACATTCCCTTGGAAAATGAATAATTCCATTCTGGGAAGGACAGTCACTTTGGATGAAGTCACTGCAGTACCACTTGAAACATAGCTAACACCGTCACCTTCCCCTGGTCGCTACCAAAACTGTGCTGCATTATTCATGGGGGATGCAGAGGTTATGTTGCTGCTTTTGGATTTACAGATTGAAGCTCCATGGAAAAGAAACTAGATTGCCACTTTGCCTGTAGTGAAGAGAGACTGCTATCCCTGCTGCACTGAGTGTGGCATGAAAAGTTCGAGGGGAACTGGCCAGAAATTCATGATAGTGAAAGGTGAAACATGTCTAAACAGCAGAGTTACAGCAATACGCTTCTGTTTTCAAGGGGAAGTTGAATAGCATGAAAGACATCACTGTACAAGTAGCCATGAAGTCGGGCAGCCAGCCCAAATATTGCAAGGCAAAGATAGTACCATATGCCAAAGCTTGAAGTGGATTTGGAACTAGTCATGTCAGGAATTCTTTCATCTGTTGTATACTGTGAATGGGCAACTAATTGCTGTAGTGTTTAGAAAAGGATAGTACTATCAGGGTTTGTGGATATTTCAAAGTAACTGTAAATCCAGTGTAATGTAGAGAACAATATCCACCGTCCTGTGTTGAAGATCTCTTTGATTCTATAACAGCAGGTCACCAGGCCTTCATCCCTTTAAAGGTGAAAGGGACCCCTTTATCCCAATATGGACACCCAACTGTGTTAATGGTACCATTCCGTTATTACCTCTTTATATCTTGGGATTGCTTAATGTTTGCGCTTCCTTCACCTGTGTGATGACCACTTCTCCTTTTGATTGTACTATCCAGAAATTGTGTGAAATGTTCAGTCATTGTAGTTTGCCAATACAGCAGATAAATACCCAATAGTTAGTAAATGACAATAGACCTTAGCTTGTATCTCAGAAATTCACAGCTTTTATGAAGATGAGTGATGTGCATTATACCAAATCAGCACTGTAACATCTGTCCACCCTTGCCTTAGCAGAGATTGATTCAACAAACGCTTATATTCTTCACAAAGATCATAATTTCATAAATACCCAGAAAATATCCAAATATAGTTCACACCACTACCAACAGAAAACCATCTAAGTCACTCCCTCATCAGTGTATTTCTCTTACTCACCCTATCTCGCCTTTCATTCCTCTCCTTACAGCACTCAATCCACAAAGTATCTGTCATGTATGTTCCCATGGTAATTTTTATTTCTGAAGAAACCTGGCAGTTTCCATTCATACCCATTTTTCCTAACCAAACTTATGGGGAACTAAAAAAGGGGCTTGAAATGGAGCCCTGACTGCAGCTTTGCTGTGTAGTACTTAGATACCATAGTGACATGTACCTTTGAACTTTATTCCCCACTCGTTTGTTGCAAATTAAAACTAACTTCTTGACTGTTGGAAGCCAGACCCTCAGGTGGCTGTTGTCCATTGTAATCCCAGTAGTTGTTACATGGTTATTTTCCTGACTGATTATCAAAATTATTTTAAAAGTAGGTTTTTAAAAACCCATGTTTGTTAGGTAAAACACAGAGTTAATTGCACTCATTTTTTAAAGATAAATAAATTAGTAATCATGTTAAGTGAATTATTCATCGTGACTTCAGATCGGTCTGCTACTTAGAAAATAAACATTTTGGTTTTGCCTTGACATGTGTTTTCTACAAGTGCATTGCTTAACACCCAGCTGTACATCTGCATAAAACCAAAGGAACAAAAATCTGTAGGCAAATGTTGCAGTTAAATGTCTGCTCCAGCATTTAAAGCTGAAATACTTGTCTACAGAATTCACTTTTTTTGGTGTGAGTCAGTTTCCAACCAGTCTCTCAATGTTTCATTGGCATTTATCGTTCAGCAGCAAAGTCACAATGTATAAACCTGGCTCAACAAATCCTTATTCAAGAAAGCCTCTTGCTGAAGGTAACAGGTATTTTGACTAAGGGTATGTCTACACTATGGGATTAATCTGAATTTATATAATTCGAATTTTGGAAACAGATTGTATAAAGTCGAATGTATGCGGCCACACTAAGCACATTAATTCGGCGGTGTGCGTCCATGTACCGGGGCTAGTGTCGATTTCTGGAGCGTTGTACTGTGGGTAATTATCCCATAGCTATCCCATAGTTCCTGCAGTCTCCCCCGCCCATTGGAATTCTGGGTTGAGATCCCAGTGCCTGATGGGGCAAAAAACATTGTCGCAGGTGGTTCTGGGTACAGCCTCACCCCTCCCTCCATGAAAGCAACGGCAGACAACCATTTCGCGCCTTTTTTCCTGGGTGAACACTGCAGACTCCATACCATGGCAAGCATGGAGCCCGCTCAGCTCAAGACAGCAGTCATGAACATTGTAAACACCTCGCGCGTTCTCGTGCAGTTTATGCTGAGCCAGGACCAGAAAAACGAGGCGAGGAGGCGGCGGCGATGGCAGTGCAGCGACAAGCGTGATGAGGACATGGACATGGACATGGACACAGAATTCTCTCAAACCGCGGGCCCCAGTGCTTTGGAGATCATGTTGTTAATGGGGCAGGTTCTATCCGTGAAATGCCGATTCTGGGCCCGGGAAACAAACACAGACTGGTGGGACCGCATAGTGTTGCAGGTGTGGGACGATTCGCAGTGGCTGCGAAACTTTTGCATGTGTAAGGGCACTTTCATGGAACTTTGTGACTTGCTGTCCCCTGCCCTGAAGCGCCAGAATACCAAGATGAGAGCAGCCCTCACAGTTGAGAAGCAAGTGGCGATAGCCCTGTGAAAGCTTGCAACGCCAGACAGTTACCAGTCAGTCGGGAATCAATTTGGAGTGGGCAAATCTACTGTGGGGGCTGCTGTGATGCAAGTAGCCAAAGCAATCACTGAGGTGCTGCTACGAAAGGTAGTGACTCTGGGAAATGTGCAGGTCATAGTGGATGGCTTTGCTGCAATGGGATTCCCTAACTGTGGTGGGGCGATAGATGGAACTCATATCCCTATCTTGGCACCGGAGGACCAGGGTACCCAGTACATAAACCGCAAGGGGTACTTTTCAATGGTGCTGCAAGCACTTGTGGATCACAAGGGATGTTTCACCAACATCAATGTGGGCTGGCCGGGAAGGGTTCATGACGCTCACGTCTTCAGGAACACTAATCTGTTTAAACGGCTGCAGCAAGGGACTTACTTCCCGAACCAGAAAATAACCGTTGGGGATGTTGAAATGCCAATAATTATTCTTGGGGACCCAGCCTACCCCTTAATGCCATGGCTCAGGCAGCCTGGACAGGAGTCAGGAGCTGTTCAACTACAGGCTGAGCAAGTGCAGAATGGTGGTAGAATGTGCATTTGGCCATTTAAAAGGTCGCTGGTGATCGTTACTGACTCACTCAGACCTCAGCCAAACCAATATCCCCATTGTTATTTCTGCTTGCTGTGTGCTCCACAATCTCTGTGAAAGTAAGGGGGAGACCTTTATGGCGGGGTGGGAGGCTGAGGCAAATCGCCTGGCTGCTGATTACGTGCAGCCAGACACCAGGGCAATTAGAAGAGCACACCAGGAAGCGCTCTGTATCAGAGAAGCTTTGAAAACCAGTTTCATGACTGGCCAGGCTACAGTGTGAAATTTCTGTTTGTTTCTCCTTCATGAAAACCCACCCCCTTTATTGACTCATTCTCTGTAAGGAATCCACCCTCCCCCTTCCCCCAGCTTGCTTTCAAAGGAAATAAAGTCACTATCATTTAAAAATCATTTATTCTTTATTAATTGATTATAAAAAGAGGGAGAGAACCCGGGTGGGTTTTGGGGGGGGGGGTTGTTCAGCAGGAAGGAAAAGGCCACTAAAAAAAGGTTAAAAAAATGACAGCCTTTTGCTTGGGCTGTCCACTGGGGTGGAATGGGAGGATGTACAGAGCCTCCCCCCCCGCGTTCTTACACGTCTGGGTGAGGAGGCTATGGAACATGGTGAGGGGGGAGGGAGGGTTATACAGGGGCTGTAGCGGCACTCTGTTATGCTGCTGCCATTCCTGAAGCTCCACCAGATGCCGGAGCATGTTTGTTTGCTCACGCAGCAGCCCCAGCGTTGCATCCTGCCTCCTCTGATCTTCCTGCTGACACCTCTCATCTCGAGCGTCTCTCCTCTCCTCACGTTGGTCCCTCCTGTCCTCACGTTGGTCCCTCCTGTTCTCACGTTCACTGGCTTCTTTCCTATACTTTGAAACCGTGTCCTTCCACTCATTCAGATGAGCTCTTTCACTGCGGGTGGATTCCATGATTTCTGCGAACATCTCATCTCGCGTCTTCTTTTTCTGACGCCTTATCTAAGATAGCCTTCAGGACGGAGGAGGGAGGCTTGAAAAATTTGCAGCTGCTGGAGGGAGGGAAAAAAGGAGAGAATTTTTTAAAAAGGTACATTTTGCAGAACAATGCTTATACTCTTTCACAGTGACCAACACTATTCACTTTACATAGCACATGTGATTTCTGTGCAAGGTCGCATTTTGCCTCTTAATATTGAGTGCCTGTGCCTTTGCTGCTAGAGATCACAGACGCAGGTCCAGGCAACAGAATTCGGCTTGCATGCGGCCAAGGTAAGCCATTGTCTTTCGGCTTCTGCACCCTCCTTTCCCACATACCAAGCAAAGCCCGTTGAGTGCTGCAGTTTTCCTGTTAACCTTCAGCAGCAAAAAACAAACTAACCACCCGCCCCCATCCAATTCTCTAGATGATCGCTTTATCCCTCCCCCCACCGCGTGGCTGGTATCAGGGAAGATCCCTGCTAGCCAAACGCAAAAAGCTCTGGGCCAATTCTCCCCCCCCCCCCCCAACTGCGCTTGGCTAACTGCAGGGAAGGATTTCTTTTCAGCCACAGGCAAACAGCCCAGTAGGAACGGCCACCTCTGTCCCCTTAATTAAATTCCCATATTTCAACCAGGTTACCATGAGCAATATCACTCTCCTGAGGATTACACAGTGAGCTAAAGAACGGATGTTGCTTGAATGCCAGTAAACACCGGGACCATACGCTGCCAGGCTTTGTCATGCAATGATACCAGATTACTTGCTGCAAGCATGGCGTGGTCAAGTGTCCTACCATGGAGGACGGAATAAGGCTGCACTGCCCAGAAACCTTGTGGCAAGGCTTTTGGAGTACCTCCAGGAGAGCTTCATGGAGATGTCCCTGGAGGATTTCCGCTCCATCCCCAGACACGTTAACAGACTTTTCCAGTAGCTGTACTGGCCGCGAATGCATCCCAAGTCCTCAGGGGAAAGTAATCATTAAAAAATGCTTGCTTTTAAAACAAGTTTTATATTTTAAAAGGTAAACTCACCTGAGGTCCCTTCCATTGGGTCATGGTCTTGGATACTGGCTTGGGAGGGTTGGGGGGGTACTTCAGTCAGGCTGAGAAAAAGATCCTGGTTGTTGGGGAGAATGGAGTGCTGGATTCTCTCTGCAAGCTAGTCCTCCTCCTCCTCCTCCTTCTCTTCCCCGTCTGCAGAATCCTCAGGTGTAGCTGATGAGATTATCCCCGCCTCGGAATCCACAGTCAGAGGTGGGGTAGTGGTGGCGGCCCCCCCTAGAACTGCATGCAGCTCAGCGTAGAAGCGGCATGTCTGCGGCTCTGACCTGGAGTGACCGTTTGCCTCCTTTGTTTTTTGATAGGCTTGTCTGAGCTCCTTGACTCTCACGCGGCACTGATCTGAGTCCCTATTGCAGCTTCTCTCCATCATGCTCTTGGAGATTTTTTTCAAAAGTTTTGGCATTTCGTCTTTTCGAACGAAGTTCTGCTAGCACTGAATCCTCTCCCCATATAGCGATCAGATCCAGTACCTCCCCTACGGTCCATGCTGGTGCTCTTTTTCGATTATCGGCCTGCATGGTTACCTGTGCTGATGAGCTATCTGTGGTCACCTGTGCTCTCCACTCTGGGCAAACAGGAAATAAAATTCAAATGTTCGCGGGGCTTTTCCTGTCTACCTGGCCAGTGCATCCAAGTTCAGATTGCTGTCCAGAGCAGTCACAATGGTGCACTGTGGGATAGCTCCCGGAGGCCAATACATTGAATTGCGGCCACACTAACCCTAATTCGAAATGCCAATATTGATTTTGGCGCTACTCCACTTGTCGGGGTGGAGTACAGAAATCGATTTTAAGAGCCCTTTATTTCAAAATAAATGGCTTCGTTGTGTGGATGGGTGCAGGGTTAATTCGATTTAACGCTGCTAAATCTGAATTAAAGTCATAGTGTAGACCAGGCCTAAGTGAGAATATCAGGAATAGGTTAATCAACATTATTGCTTAAATAAAGCAGTGCCATGAAAGAAGTAATAGAAAGGGTCCCCTACCTAGCAAAGACAAGCTTGCATCACCAACCTCATCTCTTAAACAAAATGTGCATAGTAAGAATACTCTATTAGAAATCTGTTCTCAGACTTTCAAACATAACAATGTCCTAAGCAAACATAAAGGACCTTCTCCCACTCTCTGTGGTTAATAAACCAAGTATGTTCAACCAGAGTGGCTGAGAGAAGTCTTGGGCTCCCGCCTCTGCTCCATTTTATTCTGCCCAACTGCTCTGACCTTTCTTTCCGCACCTTCCCCACTGCGCTAACCATTATCATCTGCTCAGTTTAAAATTTTACATCTCAATGCAAAAGAGAACATTTGTTTTTTTTAAAGCCAATATATACTCTAGTTACAGAAAGGAACAGACTATAGATCACAGGAAGCTCTTCAGACACAAAGCTGGCATCTATGCAGCATGGAGAAGTCCCAATATTGTACTCACTCTGATACTAAAGGTATCAATTCAAAGAAAATCTGCCTGGGCCCTAGGAATTATTCCCTCTTCTCTGCAGCCATATGTGCAAAATACTTTGTGAATGCAAAGGACCAATAAAAACATGACTTATTCTTTACTCCAGGCAATTTGTGTTGGTGCTGGAGGCAACACAATCCTTATTTATTATTTGTATTGTGGTAGCACCTAGGAGCCCCATCATAGACCAGGACCCCATTGTGCAAGGTGCTATACTAACACAGAGCCAAAAGACAGTCTCCTGCCCCATGAGTTTATAATCTAAGTAAACACAAGCCAAATAAAATGAGAAGTGCTCAAAGGTGAAGCAGATTGCTTTTAAAATACAAGTCACATTTTAAAAATCCTAACTTATTTTCCAGGTAGCTGTAAAGATTACAAAGAAATGCAATTTTTAGCTGATTTTTTAAAATAATTTCCTATTTTCCCAGATTTGACCGAAAACTGGTTCTTTTCTCTTCTGCAGGACTTAGCTCCCTGCCAAGCCCCTAAAGCAGCGCAGGGAGCAGCATCTTTTATAAGGCTTTACGTGTTTGCGATAAAGGCAGAATAAACGCAGAAAGCTGCTCTCTGGTCTTGACAGGTAATAAAAACATTCACATTGAAAGTTATGTCATTTTAAGTCTACCTATATTTGAGAGTATGTCATCTTCTTTGGAACAAAAAAGGGAAAATTTAACTTGAGCTAAGAATACTTACAAGACAAAAGAGAGAGAGATAGAACAAGGAATAGCCAGCTACAAAATAGTGGGGCTAAAGCTGCTCCCCCTTCCTTGTAATCTTCCATTGCTACCTCCAAAAGGGGATCATGGGAAAAAATCCTTACAGAAGTGTGTCCCTACAGTAAAAAAGGTAAATAAGAACAACACTGTCACAAAAAAGGTGGTTCTGGGGTAAGGGTGGGGCTTCTGTATAAGACCACTATCTCATGCTAGATATTCAGTTTATTAATGATTTAAAGGGGATTTTGTTTGGTTGGTTTTTAATTAGGCTAAATCCCCTTCCATTCCAACACTTGAGTAAATAGCTTATACACTAAGGATTTCTTCATAGTCTATGCGATAGAGGAGTTACTCTGGATTTATAGAGATGTAACTGAGAACAGGATTTGATTCATGGCTATAATGTAGTGGAGACAGTTCCCTAATTTCATTTTGCATACTTTTATTGAAAGCCAAATTATTGTTGGTTATATTACTTTACCTTCTATACACACTTAAACTCATTTTCTAATCAATTTGAATATGATGTGTGTGTCTGAAACAACTATTTACATCACCACGGAATGCTGACCTTAATTTATTTAGTTATAAAAGGGAGGGGGGGAATGAAAAAATTCACATAATTAACTTTCTTCTAGTTTTAGAAATGGGGTCTCTGTTAATGTCTCTTATTGTCATATCAATCTGATCACAAACTTGGATATAAACTAAATGGTTTTATAAGTAAACTTATCCAGTTCTGACGGAATCTAATTCATTAAATTCACACGCTTTGCTTAGCATTTTTATGAAAACATATGAAAAATGAATGAATGTTCAAATGGTTTACGTCATCCCTAAGTGCTTAATTATAGAATAAGCACCATGATTTTTCTAGGCTGAAATAAAAAAAGTCTCTTCAGAGACATGTTTAATCATTTGAATCCAGTACTGCTGTGTTTGTTCATTCCTTTTTAGTCCATTAGATTGTAAATTAGATTTGATTCGCTTGCTCTGATTGGCTTAATTGTATCAGTTACAGCTGAAGTACAAATAAAATTGTAATAAATTGAGTAGATGTTTAACCTACCCTACTAAGATCTTTAATAGTCAGTTCCAACTGCAATTTACATCCAGCAATTTAACAAGGCCCTCAGGATGTGTATTTGATTTTTAAAACAAGATGTTTATTTCTATGGTGTAGAAACAAGATTACTGTGTCATGTTTTGGAGACAGGGTTATTTTTTAAGCACTAGATGGGCTAATTCCTGCTCTCTGCCTGGCTGTGCGGGATTATGCTATGTATAAATAGCCTCTTCTTGGGGCAAGGAACAGGGCAGAATTCCTTCATAATATTCAAGAGAACACTACTCTTGCTGGCACACATGGAAGTCCGTGCACCAGAAGTCCATCTGGGTTAGGGGGGGTGTTTGTATGTCCCTCCCTTCCCCCAGCTACCTTGCACGTAAGCTGCAATCAGTACCTAATACTATGCACCAGCTCAAAGTACAGCTTTGCTAGACATGCTCTGGTCCTGTCTGTGAATTCTTGCACTGCCTGCTGGATTGCTGTAGCAGAAGGTGAACTGGTCTCTCTGCTTTTTCCTGCTGCCGTGGTAGTGGCCTTTAAAAACACCTGAAATAAGCCCTCTGTGTCATCTAAGATAAAAGTGGTAAGTTTTTAAAGACCACCATACTAGAGAACAATTTTGTAATTGAATTTCTTTGAGTTAATACATACATCCCAAACTCATACTGTACTGAATTGCTGAGTTCATCAGACTTTACATTTAAAATTACCATGACCTTTAAAAAATATTTCATTTGCACATGAGAAAATTCAGTGCCAAATACTGCCTTAGTCAGGTTGGCCTTTCAAATGTGATTGAGAGACCATCTGCATCTATACAACTAGAAAGAGCAATATACATTAACAAACCAGTTCATGCTGGAGTTCATTATGCTCCAAGAAACCCGCACCAAGATATAAAAGTAGCTTATTAACATAGAAAAATGCCAGTTATTCTAATTATGAGAAGGAGTGGAAGAAATCCTATTTAAGTGTGAAATTACTGTGAAGCCCTGGATTGATTTCCCCTTTTAATCAGTCTCTTGAGACCTCTAGCTAGAAAGAAGAATATCAGGTCACTACAGTGAGTGTCAGCATGGAACTATTATGTACCAGAATTATCATATTGAAGGCTTTCCACTCCATTTTAAAACTGGGTTACAGGCCATAGACAGCCTCCATTGGTTGCTTTTTGACAGTTTTTCTAGTGAAGTAAATTTGCGCTCTCTATACAAGAGCTTGGAGAACACTGGGGTGAGTGGAGTATTGACAAATATTTTCTGGAATAAAAATCAGATTCATAACAGAAAGCAAAAGTCTCATGGATATTCATGCAGATGTATGATAAAACAAAGGTTGGTGCCAGAGGGCTTCAGATATTTCTTGGATTTCCCTTTTCTTATGAGATTCTCACTTGTCCAATCAGGTAGTAGAAACAATACCCTATGATTAAGGTGACTAATCGCAGCTAAAACAATTTTCAAAGAAACCATAGGCACAAATATGTTTGAACAATTTTGAATATCAGACAAATCTGTCCAATTCAAATAGAAAAAATGGCTAATCTGCAAATAAATCATTTGCTCTGAGTAGACTTCTCGGTTCTGCTCTGTACCTGAATTAGCAAGCAGGAACACTAGGTAGATCTCTAAATACAAGATCAAAACTCATTGGTCTCCAAGACTAGTTTGATATAATCAGTGGAGTTAAGCCCACTTACCTCAGGATGGAATTTGGCATCATTCAATCTGATCTCAGTTTTCTTATTTAAGCAATGTGAGATTAGAATCAGGCCACAAATTTCATTTTTAAATTTCCTTATCTGGGTTACTAATGTCACCACTTCTGATCATTATAAAGGAAATAATTTTTTAAAACATTTTTGCTATTTACATTATTTATTTTGCATTTTATTTAGCTTGGCCATGAAAATTAAACTGGTGAATTTCTGAAATAAATAAATATATATATACTTCATGGGCATTCCTACTTTCTTATAGTAATGTACTAGCATAATACTCTTCAGTAGAGCTGGTTCACAATTGTATTTTATTTTCCACAAAACAATAGTTGAAAATGAAACCTTTTTGGTTGTGTCAACATTTTTCACAGAATTTTGTTTTGTTTGTTTTGAAACATTTTGACAAAAATGAAAATTCTCACAAAAAATTCTATTTAATCAAAAAGCTTTTTTGTGTTTGTATCAAAAGTGTTTCAATGAGCTCTCCTCTCTATCTTTGTTTTTTCAGGATTACAGAGAAATGTTTATATTTTAAAAAGCCCCATTGTCTTCCAGGAAAAGATAAAATCATGTTAATATTTCCAATTGTATTAGTTTGTTGTAAAGCCCTTTTAAGAAAATAAAATCTGTCCTTTGGGCATAAAACTGCTTAATAGTGTCTTTAAGTCTGCCAGTTCAAAGTTATAAACTTTATTCTCAGATTCAATTCTTGCTGTGAACAGTGTCACTTTAAAGAATCCTTTATTAAAACAAGATTCTTACACCAGGGGAGCAATATGGAAAGCTGTGATCAGAGATGACAGTTGGTTTACTCTTACCATTTGATAGCAAAACTTCGGTGCCATCTGTGGGAAACCACACAGGCAAATGTGTCATCACATCTAATAATGAAAAGAAGAAACAGACAGAACGTGCTGTAGAAACAGACTGCTTTAATTACCTCTTACACAATACTCTCAAAATTCACAAAGTACTGGGCAGGCACGTTGCTTATGCAAATGAGAATGCCATAACTTGGCAAAACAGGTTTTGACCTTGTGAATTAAGCTTGCTCAGCAAAGATCCCCCAAACTATAAGTTCACTGACAAAAAACTTTAACACACAGTTAAGGTTGCCTGATGATGTCTCATGCCTTTCCAGAATGCTGAGTTCATCAAAACTCAAACCTCTGAAAACCAAGAAATACAGAGTAAAGGTAAATGCCAACACAACCTTAACTTTGACCCCCAGTGCTGGCAATAGCCACTGTGTGCACTCCAGCTGTGTTCTCTGAGTTAGATGTAGCTGTATTGAATGCCAGAGGGATTAGCTAGGGAAGCTTGGCAGAGCTGTGACTGTGATATGAGGTGATCTGGGGGAATCCTGCCCCCCCAGGGTGTGGGGGTCTGAGTGCATCTGCCTGCCCCTCACCCTGTGTGTGTGATGAAAAGAAACAGGTGCATGTGTATGTTGGGGAATGCAGTTTGCCTCATTTCAGTGTTGAGTTGTGTAGCATGCGTCAGTGATGGTGCCCAGCAGCCCAGGAGTCTTCTTGCCCTGGAGACTGTCAGCAGTAAGTTGGGATATAAGAGCAGTGTGTGGGTGTTGAAATGGATAAATGAAAGTGTGGTGTTTGATGGAACCTATGTGTAACAGTGAAGGGGTTGTAAAATATAGCAGGTGTGGGCTAATTTTTGTGGAGTAGGCTCAGTGTTTGAGTGTACAGCAAGTGTAGGTAGCTCCTGTCCAGTGTACCAAAACACAAGTTTTGCCTTAGCCAAGAGGGCATTAGAGTCTGTTCTACAACTGCTGTGTGTCCTATTCCCTTAGCGATGTGGACTATCTGTCAAGAATGAATGTGAGTTATGTGTTTCATGGGTATCTTGGCACTTTGCTCAAAGATGGCAGAGTTAAGGTTGTTTTAGCCTGTACTTTTACTCCATATTTCCTGGTTTAGAAGTGTAAGTCTGAATTTACCTTAATGTTATTTCCTGATTTTCAGAGGTCTGAGTTTTAATGAACTCAACATTCTGGAAAGGCACAAGAAACAAAGTTTTTTGTCAGGGAATTTCCTAAGTGTTTTTGTAGGAGTTAGTGTTCATTTAGACAGTTGTAGTTATCACATAGATTTGTGGCTGAGGCACTAGCTATGTGATTCCTAAGAGCTCCTCCTCCATCTTATATGTTTTTATAGCAGAATAGTGATAATGATTGTGCTTTGAACTATTTGGAGGGTAGAGTTCTGACTGGCCAGAGAGAGAAATTACAGACATGCTCTATGGCCCAAAATCATGACAGTTTTTTATTCCATGTTAGTTACAACAACTTTAAGCATGTGAGAGAAAAATGGCATCTCTCCTACACTGTACCCTGCAACCCACCCTCTCTCCCCCACAGCCATTTCCAGCTAACTCTCCCCTTCCTGTCTCATTAAGACATCATCATTCTAGAAGCCATTAGGGATAATTTTACACATTGAGGTGGAAGTGTAATTTACAGCTCATGGAGACATAGCTCAATCAGAGCTAGTTTGGGTAGCATGCTAAAAATAGAAGTGTAGCTGCAATGGTGTGAGGCACTGCCACCACTCATGCTTACGTGGCTACACTTCTATTGTTCGCATCCTAGCTCAATCAGAGTTAGCACTGGTATGGCTCCTTGAGCTGGAAATTACACCCTCCATTGTAAACATATTCTACATAACTATTCTTGTATCACTCAGCATTTGATAGATGCATTGGACAAACTGGAACTTCATGATTCACATGATTAGAACTGATGTCCTTTAACTTATTTCTGCTAATACAGTGTTTCTTCTGTGTTGTCACAGGCAGACTTTGATTCTGTCTTCAAGGCAGACTTTGATTCTACCACTCCTATACTAGCTGGGGGGGAGGCGGTCAGATTGGAAATAAGTGGTGCTACTCTCAAAGGCTTTGTCTACAACCCATACTCCACCCAGAGGTGACACTATAATTATATTCCACTCAGGAGATGAGAAGATTTGCATATTAAAGACCTCCTTTATTTCATGCTTCCTCTCACCAGCAGTGAAATAGCTGAAAGTATTGACATTTAAATAGTTGTTAGGCTTTAGAATTAACACCCTACTGAGGCCTACCAAGGCAGTTCACACCTTCCATAGCGATTATTTCAAACAGATTGTTGCAAAATGCCTACACGTCATTCTCAACTTCCTGCCAAGGATAAGGTTTGAATTTACACTGCATGCATGTAGCCCAACTTCAATGACCACAGCATGTCCCCTAGAGCCACCCATGTAATCTGAAAGTGCCTGGAAACCCTCTTATCTAATCTTGCTTCACATGCACGTCAATCTCTCTGGCCTGAGAGTTTTCGTACATACCTGTCTAGACAGTCAAACTCTTCCTTTAATAACATTTTCACTATTGCTTCACCAAAGAGGTAGTGGGTGACATGCACTAGTGGAGGTAAATGTTGGCTGACCAAGCTAAGGGGGAAAATAATTGGAGACATGGTTTGAGTCCCAGCCATGCACAAAATAGTTGTAAGCAGCTCTTGATTTTGTAAAATGTTGGGAAAGGGTAGAGAGGGGTCTGTATCTCTGAAATTCCTTGCTCAAATGTGGACCACCATCACTATCCAGCACCCCATAAGGAACAGCCTATTTCAAGACAATCTGAGTTTGCAGGCAGATTTAGAGCATTTTGGGTACATCTACACTGTAACCGGGGGTGTGAATGACAGCAAATCACTTTTACTTTACACACATGTATAGTGGTAATGGTTGGGCCACTTATGAATTTTATGACTTTACTAAGTTTTCAGAAACTCTAGATGCTATAACTTACCCAGAGGGTATATTTACTACACCTCAAATATACTTTTGTTTCTTCACCATTACAAAAGAATAAGACTTGATTAACTGTCTGTCCTTAGTTGTGTTCTGTATCAACATACAGGCCAACTTTTTCTCTCTTTGAGACCTAAAGTGGGATATCTAAATCCATAATTAGTCATCTAAGTAAGTGGCCTGTTTTTCAGAAATGAAGTCCATGGAAGCTGTGGGTGTTCATTATTTTCAAGGGTAAGGCCAATGGGCTTGGGCTGAATGATCTTTTTCATTGAGTCTCCTACTCAGCTCCCCCTCCCCCAAAGGACAGCTGCTGGGACTGCTTATTAGGAGGTGCTGCCTGGTAAGTATGGCTCCAATAGAGCTGTGCTACTGTGGAATCAGGAGAGGGCTTGTCAGGGAACAATCGTAGTATAAAGATACAGGGTCGCCATGCAGAGGACTCTGCCCTCCCACAGATCTGGATTTGATGTGAGCCCAGCAATATTTTTCATGGCGGAGACAAACCCTGCTTCTGCAACAAGAGGATGTGGAGAATCTCTGCAAAGGGATGTCCTTGGACCTTTCCTTCCTCAGAACCCCTCTGACCCAATAGGCTTTCCCACAGGAGAAAATGATCTGGCTCTAAGATTAAAATAAGATGCATTGAGCAATGCATAGAGAAGGGAACGAGTTAGAGGTTGTATATTAACACTACTATTAACTCACTTTTTGTGGGCATTGCAGCAATGAGTCTCGAGGAGGGATCTGAAGGAGATATTATATTGTAGAAGTAGAATGAATTAAAGGAATGCTGTATGTTCCTTTAAGCAGGAATGAGGAATGTTGAGATAAAGTTGTCAGGAAAAGGAACATTAAGGTATTTAACAGTGGGTCCACTTAAGCAGATGGTGGGACATTAACAGGAAATTGGTGAGAGTTAATAAGGACATGAGATATGTGTCTAGCCCCAGGTAAACTTACCAGTTCTGCTCCCTTTGTAATCTTGTTAATTTCGCGCCCTTTTATCTGTATAAATAAGGTGGTTTGAGCCTTGTATGGGACTCACATTTTCTGGGTGTATTAGCAGAGCGCTTTTGCTAATAAACAGAGTGGTCTGAAAAATTGTGAGTCCTGAGTCTGACTTTGACACCTTGAATGGAAGGTTACTGTTATTTGAAATGAACCTGAAGCTAAAAGACAATGAGTAAAATTCAGCTTTGGAAGCACCACTTACATGTATCTATCTAGATTTTTATAAGGTCACTCATCACTGTGGAATCTTCAATAGACTTACATCCATTTTGCCAGGATTGAATTTGGTTCCATGTAGGAATGTGTTGCTCCCTAATCACAAGCCTTGAAGAACGGCAAACTGTTCCCTTGGCAATGAGGCAGGAGTGACCTTGTTCTAGCGCCTATGTTTGGGAAACTTATTTGGCTGATTTGATTGTTTCCTCGCAGCTGGTGTTCACGCGCTCAAGAGATGGGTTCGTTATCTTATGTGCATGTATAATGCCTGGCCTTTTTATGCGCATAAAATGTAACCACTAAAAAGTGTTGTAAACAAAGCAAAAAAAAAATAAAAACCCCAGAAAAAGTTTTCCTAAGAGGTTTTTTGCAAAAAGCTTGTAAAGCTCTCTAGCTACCAACAAACCTAGCATTCTGTTTCCTGCGTCGTCACCACAGTTCCATACTGTTCTATTACCTCTGTATTAGATTTTCCACATCCCCTGAGATCCAGAATGGTCTGTTTAGCAAATATTTATTCAAACATTATTTTTCCATAGACCACCCCCGCTAAATCTTTTGAATTTATTCCTTATTGTAATAAAACTGTTAGTTGCTGAACAATGAAAGAATACTCTCATATAGCATCTTTCAGAGGGGTATCACAGGCACATTGCAACAAAACTTGCTTAAGACGGTCAACATGGAAGTACTGGAGCAACATGATCTGTAACAGCTGTGGATCTGGCCCTACTTTCTGAGATGAGGCATTTAAACAGGTGGTATTTGATCATTCGCTCACTTTACACTATGCTCCTTCTATTTATCCAATTTCTTCTTAATTACAGAGGAAACTCATTGATTCCCATCTCAGGTAGATCCAGGAGGAATTAATGAATTTTGCAAGTTAGTGATTAAATAAACAATTAGAATAATAATGCAATGAGACTGCACCACCAAGAGGTAATTGGTTCATTTAGAACCTGATCCTGTTAAATGCTGGGAGTCTTCTCTGATGTGCTCAGCACCTGGGATTTCCTTTGGCCTCAGTGGGAGTTGAAGGGAGGAGGTACCTTGTAGGGAGCACTTGACAAAAAGCTACATTGGGCCTTTATTATGGCAATCTGCTCAGTTTCAATTATTTAGGATAGTATAAGAGAGTATTCATAGTATAGCAGATATTCTGTGGTATGTTTTGAAATCTTAGTAATGAGAGGGAGGGGAGGGAAACTTTTTTTGAGATTATAAGAAAAGTTGTTTGAGGTTGTAGTGCACACAGTTCTCTGTCTGGGCACATCACCACAGAAAATATTCCCACTTTTAACTTTCCCACTAGGATTCCTGGCTGGAATGATTTAGTTGGGGATTGGCCCTGCTTTGAGCAGGGGGTTGGACTAGATGACCTCCTGAGGTCCCTTCCAACCCTGATATTCTATGATTTTATGTTTCTATGAAGACAAGCCCTTATTCTAGTCAAGACTGTGATAACAAATTGCTTCCAAATTTTCTAGTGGATTCAGAAATTGCAAACAAAACTGTCTTGTAAAAGTGCAAAAGCAACTAGCATTATTGAAAATGCTCTGGTGCTGAAATCACAGGTGCTCTTAGTTAATGATCTTGAATTGGGTGTGTTTGTTTTTTTTTTTTCCTTAATTGGAACGGATGCCTCAAAGAAGGAAAATAAGATTTTCCCAGTAACTGTTCATTATTTTTCAAAGACTGAAGGGATTAAAAATGGCTTGATTTTTACCATGGTAACAATGAGATGAGTGATGCCATTGCTGCACATATGTCAAACGTTATAGAAGAAAATGGCTTTAGTATAAACTGTGTGTTTTCTTCTGTAGCTGATAATGCCTTAGATAATTTTGGGAAACACAGGTCAGTTTATCAGAAGCTGAATCTCTTTGCAGAAATTGAGAATAAGGAACATCTATGTCATGTACCTACAAAGTGGCTGTCCCATCTGCTGCAATAGAATAAGTCTTACCCTGGCCTGCATTAAAGGTATACTTTGATTGGAGGGGGGGAAGAATGTGCCAAGATTCTATGGGAAGCATTCAGTAAAGATGATCAGGAGTCTCCTCCTCTTTGTTATATTTACTTCCTGCATAACCTGATGTCAATATTTTATTAGGCACTCAAAAACCTAGAATGCAATGATGCCAACTGCACAGAACTAGACTGTTTCATGGAGGGTTTTAATTCTAAACTAAAGAGAAGCTAAAAACAAGTTCTATGGACAATCAGCTCAGACTATTTTGCACTAAATCTCTCCGTGTAGTAGTAGAAAATGTGAGGAGGAAGCAGATAGGCATTGTCAAGACGGATCACATGCCTTGAGAAATGGTACGATTTCAAGGTACTAGTTTTCAGACAAATGTAATCCTCTCACTGGAGAAGGAAGTGGAATGATTTGATAGTGAGAAGTTGGCTAAAGTTCTTCGACTTGAGATTGATTTTTGATGAGCTATATGATGATCGCAGCATTTGATAGCAAAAAAAAAAAAAGGACAAATGGGGGGAAGTTTTCAAGCAAAGGGAAAACAACCAAATTTTTAAACTCGTATCTTTCATGCTTTCAATTCTAGTCTCAAACACATACTGTGAAAGGATTTTCAGCGTATGAGTCAGCTTTGGAAAAAAGAAAGGATTAAGTGAAAGTATTGAGCAAGCAGAGTTAGAAGTGCAGTTAAACTACAGAATGTCTTGCACTGATTATTATGAATGGGTCAAAAACTCTCCAGACTGGCTGAAAGCAGCAAGAAGCCAGACTAAGTCCAGGTTTAAGAATAAAGAAACAATGAACAAAGATCTTCAGCTACAAGAGACCCAACTTGTATAAGCTCCATGCAATAACATTTATTCATTTTTGTTAAGTCTAATGAATGAGTTTTTGCTGTCTCCATCATTTGGTTATGGTATGCTATTTTCTTTAGTCATTTTTAAATAATGGAATTCTCATGCACACACAGACACAACCATTTAAACATGCATTAAAAGTAAAGTAGCCTAAACCCCATTGTCCTTTTAAAAATTAGATTCACACGATTACAACTGGTGATTTCTTGATATTGTTCGTTTATGTAATGTGCTTGAAATTTTTGTGCCCATGAAAAATCTGATACACACACACACACACACTGGTCCTTATTTTCCACTGGGGGATGAACTGCAGGCAAACCGCTCACTACACAGTAAACGTGTTTTGGAATTGCTCAGTCCTTAAAGCCATTCCATCATGTGATGAGACTTCCCAGAATATGTCCAACTAGAGTTGGCCACCATAGAATGTCCTTGGGGCAGGACCACCAAGCAGGTTGGGGGTCCTGAACAACCAAGAGGAGCTCCAGTACTGACTGCTGGAGGAATAGTACTGACTGAGGGTGAGAAGTGGAAACAGCTGTCGTAGGAACCTTAGGAATAGCCAAAGGGGCTTCAGCTCTGTTGGCAGCCACAAAGGACCATGGATTGGTGACTGCAAGTAACCCATACATGAGATGGACACACGGGGAACTTGCTGGCAAAGCAGGAGCATGCACTGGTAGCTGTGGGAACTGCTGCTGGGAAGAAGTCAGCTGAGAAGGTGACTTGCTCCTGGTGGCTGATGCCTGGAGAGGGAAATAATAGCTACTAGCTGGACCAGACCCTGACAGCAATAACCCTGGAAAAGCGGGAATTAAATTACAAGCTCAGCAGCTGCAGAATGGCTGTGGAGGGCATGTCTGGTAGGCTGAAAGTTCATTGGCGCTGCCTATGCACCTGTCTGGATGCCAGTGTGGCAAACGCAATTTGTATAATCATCACCTGATGCACTCTCCATAATGTTAGTGAGGGGAAGGGGAAGTGCTTCTGTCCTGAGTGGGCTCAGGATAGGTCTGGTTTGCAAACTCTGCACAGACAGCTGGATCCCACCCACATGCGCACTGGTCCTGGTTCCCAGCCAGCAAGGGAAATCAGGAAGACAGAGGATGACACCGCACTGGGCCAAAGGCCACCTTCACACCTTGTACAGCTGCTGGAAATGCACACTGGGAACATTGGTACATCCGTGTGATGCTACTTAGCTTTGGGAGGGTTTTGTTTCCCTGTAGTTGAAGGTCATTAGCCATTTGTTCCTGTGATATTGCACACATTAAAGACAACTATGACAGGGTCCCACCACTGGGTTATCTCCTTAAGGTGGGGTTTGTGTTGTGGAGAGTGGCAGCTGAGTTGTAACATGGTCATTGGGTTATATTTTTGTGTTCACTAGTCACGCTTGTCTACAAACCTGTTATCGGGTGTACTCAGTCTCTCTCTTAAGGACCTTATGAAGATTTGCTTGTGTGGGGGGCATGCAGCCCTTCTTACTTTTAACCATTCGTGGTTAGCAGTGCTAGCAGCACTGATCCATGCTATGATTGAACCTGGTTAAGGTTTTTGGGGGGAAGGAGAGGCAGTTTGTGCACAGGGTAGTGGCAGGTGCTGTCATTGCCTGTATTGTTGCTGGAATTGTTTTAATTTTCTGCATGTGAACTAAATGACAAAGATGTTCATCTACCTCTTTTCTGTATGGTAGAATTCTGTTGCACTGAAAATTAGTAGTGCTTTCTGTTAGCATGTAACACAAAGGGCACTTTCCCCATCCCTCCTGTATATCCTGGGACCGGGGATTGTTCTGCAGCTGGTGTAGGGGTGAAGGACAGACAGAAGAGTGTTTTGCAGTATCCAGGCACCAGACAGTTATTCCATTCAGTTTCATATACTGAACCTGAAAACATCTTCACTTCAGTATATTTAGAAAGGAGGGGCCTTGACACACAAGTCAAAGCAACTATAGCATTTATTAGAAGTACTAGGTGGAACATGTAATTGAAATTTTTTTTTGAAGAAAAGTCAACCAAAAATCAACATTGAGGGAATTCATCCAGGAACACCTGGCAAATATTACCCGTCTCCTTGCCTCCTCCTGACAAAGAGGGAATGATGGGGGGGAGTAAGTGGAAAATCACTCTTAGGAAAACCAAGGACATCTCCTGTGAAGGGTTTGGGGTAGCTGGGCACTTGGCGGGTGTGATGGGTTGGATCACAGAAACCCCCTTAGGGCTGCCAACTGATGTGCCAAGACTACTTCTGCCCCTGCTTTCCTGCCCTGGCAGCTTGGGACTTCTGTGCCCTGCCTGGTTTGAGCCAGACCCACTAGCCTGCTGCAAACATAGACCCAGGTCTGAACCAAGTCCCCTAATAGCTGTAGGCTTAATTGAAAGCCGCTTAAGAAGTGTTCCTGTTTTTAACACTCAGATGCCCAACATCCAGTGGGGTCCAAACCCCAAGTAAATCCATTTTACCCTGTATAAAGCTTATACAGGGTAAACTCATAAATTGTTTGCCCTCTATAACGTTGATAGAGAGAGACGCACAGCTGTTTGTCCCCCACCCCCGCCCCCCAGGAATTAATACATACTCTGGGTAAATTAATAAGTAAAAAGTTATTTTATTAAATACAGAAAGTAGGATTTAAGTGGTTCCAAGTAGTAACTGACAAAACAAAGTGAATTACCAAGCAAAACCTGCAAGTCTATGCCTAATACAGTAAGAAAACTGAATACAGATAAAACCTCACTCTCAGAGGAGTTCCAGTAAGCTTCCTTTTACAGACTAGTCTCCTTCTAGTCTGGGTCCAGCAATCACTCACACCCCCTGTACTTACTGTCCTTTGTTCCAGTTTCTTTCAGGCATCCTTTGGGGTGGAGAGTCTATCTCTTGAGCCAGCTGAAGACAAAATAGAGGGGTCTCCCCATGGTTTAAAATAGACTTTCTCTTGTGGGTAGATACCCCTTCCTCCCCCTGTGTAGAATTCCAGCTACAAGATGGAGTTTTAGAGTCACATGGGCAAGTCACATGTCCATGCATGACTCAGAACTTGCCTGATTTTTATCCATATTTGATCGCCATATTTGGGGTCAGGAAGGAATTTTCCTCCAGGGTAGATTGGCAGAGTCCCTGGAGGTTTTTTGCCTTCCTCCGCAGCATGGGGCAGGGGTCGCTAGCTGGAGGATTCTCTGCTACTTGAAGTCTCTAAACCACAGGATTTGGGGAATTCAACAGCAGAGTCAAGGGAAAGGAGTTGGGACGGCTTTGTGGCCTGCATCATGCAGGAGGTCAGACTAGATGATCATAATGGTCCCTTCTGACCTTAAAGTCTATGAGTCTATGAGAACTTACAGGTAGCAGCCATGATTTACATGCTACCTTGAACGTCCTCATGTAGACTTCTTATGTGGATTGGAGCCTTCCAAGATCCATTGTCTGTTAAGTGCTTCTTGATTGGGCACTTAATTTGCACATTCCTTTCTCAAGAAGCTGACCAAATGCTTTACTAAGGCTACTTAAAAATCAGGCAAGTACACAGCTAATATTCATAACTTTGAATACAAAAATGATGCATGCATACAAATAGGATGAATAGATTTAGTAGATCATAACCTTTTCAGAGAGATGTTATATGGCATATGTAGCATAAAAGATATTCCAGTTATGTCATATATACATTCATAAGCATATTTCCATAAAGTCTTATGGGCAACATCACAACGGGGTTCCAGGACTCCCTCATTGTTCCCTTCCTGGATGCTGGAGGGGTCATCCCCCGAGGGATTTAAGTGCTGGGGGAGGGTAAGGTCCTGAGAGTCCTTCAGACTCCATGTTCTCCTCCTGGTATGTGTGTGGAATCCTTGAAAGAGGATCCTCCAGCTCAGCAGCACCCTGGGCGGTAGAGGAGGAGATGGCACTTCATGCACAGGTTCCATGGCCTTGGCAGCAGGCAGGCCCTGAACTCCTTTAGCCACCAGGTTCAATGTGCCTCTCCATAGGGAATGCTCTGATTTCCTATGCTGTGCCTCTGGCTCCCTGAGCCAGGTCATCAGTGTCTTTTCCTGCTGAAAAGCCTGCTCCCCACAGCAAAGGGAAACCACTGTGTTTATCCAACCACCAGATCCGATCCTTCTCTTCCCCTCCTTATGCCCCCCGTGGCTCGTGTAGGGAAAGACCAGGGATGGGAATGGTAAAAATGTTGTAGTCTTCCAAGGGAGAATGAACTGCTGTGTCTAACTGTTCCTCAGGCACCTAAATTCTGGCAGGAAGCAGGGCCTGCAGCAGAGCCAATCTCCAGGCAACCTAACGAGCGCAGCTGGCCTGTAGTAGGCAGCCGAATAGGCTCTACTGTTAGATTGGCTCTTAAACCCAGCAGCAGTTCATTGGCTGCTCAAAGCATTTGCCCATGGCTGGCTGCTTGTTCCCAGCTTTGAACCCGTTCTTGCTCCCACCTTGCCTCATTCCAGGTAACCAGGTTCTTCGATTCCTGACTTCAACTCTGACCCTTGGCTTTGGCATTTGGTCTCTGCCCTTGAGCTCCGACTCCTGTTCTAACCACCGACTCCTTTCCTGATCATTGGGCACAACCACCCATGTCCCGCTCATGTGACTGTGTTCTGTTCCCTTCCCCCTCTGGACCTGCTCCTCCATCCCACTTAGCTCTCCTTTGTAAGGGGACAGTAAAGATCAGAGAGGTGGGAGAAGCACTGAAACTGTGTAATCGTCCAAGAGGCAAAAGGCAGCTGTTACTAACTTTTGACAACCGACTGTAAGTTTTCTACAACTGTCCCATCCCCAACAGGACCTTTCTAGCCCCCCTCCTGTCTTCCCCTGGTTTGCACGGCCCCAGGACCATCGCTGCCTGACTGCTGGCTGAAACGTGCACAGAGATTTGTTGTTAATAATCTATTGTAAGACCTATCTTTAGCCAAATGCCCAAGAGAGGTCCATCAGAAATCAATCAAATCATTGATTTATAACAGTGACTTGCTTAGGGACCAGTTGAGAGGGGCGGGAGGGCTGGAAGAAGTGGGGGAAGTTGGAGGAGTTTGGTAAGGGGATGGGGTGTGACAATCCCAGGGCTTCAGCACCAGCAGTTCAAACTCGCAGAGACACAGCAATACATGGCCTACTATCTATAGAGGAAGAGTGCATGCACAGTATTTCAAATGCCCCAGAATTTAAAATCAGGACTGTAGCACCAGAGCACGAGGATTTGTTGGAGGGGAATGTGTGTGGGGGGTGTCCATTGTAACTTACCAGCCTCTGGGTCTGTTTCCTGTTGTGGCTCCTGTTCAACGGGGGCTTCCTCAACTGGCTCCTCTGGGTAGACATTCAGATTCACATGCTCCATTCTCTGGGCCTTCCGGAGCATCCTCCACCATCCCTGCTGCCTCCTCACCCCGGCCCTCCTCAGCATCCCATGGGACAATGAGGCTGGCAGGGTTGAGGAGGGGATCATGAGCCACTTCAGGCTCTGTCATTGACAGCACCTGGTCAAGCCCTATATAGAAGGTGCATGTACAACAAGCCCTCCCAGAACAACTGTTGGAGTCTTTTGCCCTCCTGTACAGGAGCCACAAGTGTGTTATGTGTTCCTGGCACTGACCCAGAGCCCCCTGAATGGCTGCCTGCCCCCGGCTCCCAGTACCAGTGTATGTTTCTGCCGCTCCAGGATGGTGTACCCTGACTACACACTGATCTGCAGCTGGCTGTGGTTGGCGGCCCAGGAAGGTTCCATGTTCACCTGTATTGATCTGGAAAGAGTTCAGTGGAAAACTGGTCTGATGTGGCCAGCGCATAATGCCACTACCAGTGAAAACAGGGGGACAGGGACCTTAGTAGATTGGGTCAGGGTCAGGAAGAAAAGGGTTCATTGAAACTCAAGACCTGGTACACGCCCTTTACCCCAGTCCACACTGCAAACTGGCCTGGGTACAGGTACTTACCCACACCCCTTAGGCATGCCAGGTTACTCGCTCTCTACTTGCCTTCAGACACATGCTTCTAGGGTTGTGGCCAACAGGGAGGTTATGGCCAGATGCATGGACATGTGTACAGTTGCTAGTGCAGAAGTACCCTAAGAGTTAAAATGCTGTAACTGTTTAGATGCTAAAGGTTTTATATTGTGACAATTTTACAGTGAAAACATGGAAGTGACTGGATTTTATGAAGAGTACTTTCTGTTGTACTCCATTGTAATACCATAGCACTTAACACAGGCTGGGAGTGGAAGCTATTTTGTTTGAGAATGTTTCACAACAAATGAAATTTACCATTTTGAGCTTCAACTTTGTGTCTACTTAAAAATATATAGAGCTGTATTTTCCCATTTCGCACACACAAAAAGGAAGAACACTGAACACAGGATGAAATTCATCCCTCTGCAGTGAGCCAGTGCAAACACATGCACCATAAAAGTCTTCCAGCGTGGCTCCAGAAGTGCCCTGACCTTGTGCACCATGGTAAATTTCATTGAGAGAGAGTCCTTCTCCCAGCTTCACTAACAGGATCTAATATACTTTTACATCAGCAGAATACATTTAAAATAAAAAAAACCAAACCATCTGAGACCCTTTAACAAATAAATGTATCCATCCCCAAACTCCTCACTCCATCACTTATCACACCCAAAAATGCACATGCAAACATTTTCAGACCCACAGTTTTGGTTCATGCTTTGTCACAACAACTCAGTTAAATATATGAGCAATGATGTACAATACAGTTTGCTAAGCCACTGTAAGATACATATAAGGATAACATACTTGCTAAAGCAAATACATAATGAATCATTGCAACATAACTAAACAAGATAAATTCTTACCATGTGATCTGAGTGGGTTTTAATGATAAATCATAAAAAAAAATTAATGATAATGGGACCCCAAGGTCTCTCTTACCTCCAAATCCTCCCATTGGGATTTGGAAAGATCTCTTGGTGTGTAACCAATTATAAAGGCAGATGTAAACTGGATAATTATCATTTAGCTCTAAAACCGTAGATAGTAAGTTCCTCTAAAAATCAGTATGTCCAGTGCTCTCTCTATCTGTTAGAATTCCTATAGTTCTCACAGTTCTACAATGAAGCTGGCTGTCTATCATCTTCAAGCATGTTTTAATCAACAATCTTATTCTTACTAAATGTCTTTGAGCTGAAGTTTCAGCCACCTATTTGACACTGTCCTGAATTTTGGACTGCATGTGCTAAAAATACTGGTCCCTGTTAGCACACCTAGCTTCACATTTCTCCTTTCAGAATCTAGAGAATTCAGATATCAAGTTCTCAAAAGTACACCACAATCGGAGATGCTTCCCTTGAATTTGGAATACAGCTCTGTCTTCTAGCCTTTCCAGGATCAGGCCGAGGATAGGAAAGTTTGCAAACCTGTGGCATGACTAACTAGATGTTGGGCTAAGATAATGCTTCCTTTTATCCATTTCTGTCACTGAATGCTGCTTTTGGCATGGCTAATGATAAAATTCTTTCCTCTGAGCAAAATAGTGAATTTTTGTGATTTTGATTCTGGCTGAAATTCAGCTCTCTTATATGTCTGTTGCCAGCACTTCCTCTGATGAATCAGTTTCCTCTCCTTAAACTGAAGCAGACAGATGTTAACAAAATGTCTTTAGAGTGTTTAATTCCAACTACTATAAAGAGAACTTTTTTGGATTCAACTACAGCTCAGGCGTGCAGGAGTGAAATCAGGAAGGCCAAATCACACTTGGAGTTGCAGTTAGCAAGAGATGTTAAGAGTAACAAGAAGGGTTTCTTCAGGTATGTTAGCAACAAGAAGAAAATCAAGGAAAGTGTGGGCCCCTTACTGAATGAGGGAGGCAACCTAGTGACCGAGGATGTGGAAAAAGCTAATGTACTCAATGATTTTTTTGCCTCTGTCTTCACGAACAAGGTCAGCTCCCAGACTGCTGCACTGGGCAGTACAGCATGGGGAGAAGGTGACCAACCCTCTGTGGAGAAAGAAGTGGTTCGGGACTATTTAGAAAAACTGGACGTGCACAAGTCCATGGGGCCGGATGCGCTGCATCCGAGGGTGCTAAAGGAGTTGGCGGGTGAGATTGCAGAGCCATTAGCCATTATTTTTGAAAACTCATGGCGATCGGGGGAGGTCCCAGATGACTGGAAAAAGGCTAATGTAGTGCCCATCTTTAAAAAAGGGAAGAAGGAGGATCCGGGGAACTACAGGCCAGTCAGCCTCACCTCAGTCCCTGGAAAAATCATGGAGCAGGTCCTCAAGGAATCAATTATGAAACATTTAGAGGAGAGGAAAGTCAGCATGGATTCACGCAGGGGAAGTCGTGCCTGACTAACCTAATTGCCTTCTATGATGAGATAACTGGCTCTGTGGATGAGGGGAAAGCAGTGGATGTGTTATTCCTTGACTTTAGCAAAGCTTTTGATACGGTCTCCCACAGTATTCTTGCCGCCAAGTTAAAGAAGTATGGGCTGGATGAATGGACTGTAAGGTGGATAGAAAGCTGGCTAGATCATCGGGCTCAACGGGTAGTGATCAATGGCTCCATGTCTAGTTGGCAGCCGGTTTCAAGCGGAGTGCCCCAAGGGTCGGTCCTGGGGCCGGTTTTGTTTAATATCTTTATTAATGATCTGGAGGATGGTGTGGACTGCACTCTCAGCAAGTTTGCAGATGACACTAAACTAGGAGGCGTGGTAGATACACTAGAGGGTAGGGATCGGATACAGAGGGACCTAGACAAATTAGAAGATTGGGCCAAAAAAAACCTGATGAGGTTCAACAAGGACAAGTGCAGAGTCCTGCACTTAGGACGGAAGAATCCCATGCACTGTTACAGACTAGGGACCGAATGGCTAGGTAGCAGTTCTGCAGAAAAGGACCTAGGGGTCACAGTGGACGAGAAGCTGGATATGAGTCAACAGTGTGCTCTTGTTGCCAAGAAGGCTAACGGCATTTTGGGCTGTATAAGTAGGGGCATTGCCAGCAGATCGAGGGACGTGATCGTTCCCCTTTATTCGACATTGGTGAGGCCTCATCTGGAATACTGTGTCCAGTTTTGGGCCCCACACTACAAGAAGGATGTGGAAAAATTGGAAAGAGTCCAGTGGAGGGCAACAAAAATGATTAGGGGTCTGGAGCACATGACTTATGAGGAGAGGCTGAGGGAACTGGGATTGTTTAGTCTCCAGAAGAGAAGAATGAGGGGGGATTTGATAGCAGCCTTCAACTACCTGAAGGGGGGTTCCAGAGAGGATGGAGCTCGGCTGTTCTCAGTGGTGGCAGACGACAGAACAAGGAGCAATGGTCTCAAGTTGCAGTGGGGGAGGTCCAGGTTGGATATCAGGAAAAACTATTTCACTAGGAGGGTGGTGAAACACTGGAATGCGTTACCTAGGGAGGTGGTGGAGTCTCCTTCCTTGGAGGTTTTTAAGGCCCGGCTTGACAAAGCCCTGGCTGGGATGATTTAGCTGGGAATTGGTCCTGCTTTGGGCAGGGGGTTGGACTGGATGGCCTCTTGAGGTCCCTTCCAACTCTGATATTCAATGATTCTATGATACAGCTGAGAGCAATGGCTGGGGCTGTAAAAAAAAAAAAAATCACTTAGAATCAGAAAGACCAGAAGGCAGGGCCTTGTTCCAAATCTGATGGAAGCCTATGGGAATACACATGAATCCAATTACACATGTAGTTAAGTGTTTGCAGAATTGGGATCTATATCTTTGCTTTTGTATGATCAAGTATACTTTATGCAAAGAGTTTAGATCAAGGGTTGGCAACCTTTCAGAAATGGTGTGCCGAGTCTTCATTGAGTCACTCTAATTTAAGGTTCCACGTGCCAGTAATACATTTTAACGTTTTTAGAAGGTCTCTTTCTATAACATAACTAAACTATTGTTGTATGTAAAGTAAATAAGGTTTTTAAAACATTTAAGAAGCTTCATTTAAAATTAAATTAAAATGCAGAGCCCCCCCCGACTGGTGGCCAGGCCCCGGGCAGTGTGAGTGCCACTGAAAACCAGCTCGCGTGCCGCCTTTGGCATACATGCCATAGGTTGCCTACCCCTTGTTTAGATTATCTCGGCACAGCAAAGTTTCTACTCTAGAATTGATTGAGCCAGAGGGTATGTGTTCCAAGCAGCCATTCAATTTACATCTTGTGCACAGTCAAAGAACAAGCAAAGTTTATTCTGCAATGAGCATTTATCTAGGATGGCAGGTCTTGCAAGCATTCTACAAAGAGCATCTAGATATTACAAGAATAACATGACACCAAGTCAATTAAATATATCACAGAGGATCTGTAAACTATCTTCCTATTATGGTCAGTTATGTAGCTGTTATGGAAGGCCTCCATGCAGAATATTACAATTTGAAATTTACCTAGGCTTTTCCAAATAACACTTAATGCTTTGGTACAGCTATCTGGACCAGAAAAGAGACTCCATTCTGACATAATTTTGACAAAATCCTTTCAGGGAGGCGACCACAAGAGAATATTTTATACTGTAGCCAAGTCCATAAGGGAAATCTGAATGAGTTGGCAGCAGTATTAAATTGTACTCTGCCTTGGTACTTACACTCTCTGGCCATTAGCACTGATTGGCAACCACATGAGAATGATTACCTGTTCACCTGGACTTGTCTTTGAAGATTAAGTTTAAACCCCACCCAGCAGAAGAGCAATGTGAGCTCGGGGAAGCGACGACCAGCACGTCCCTGTGTCCCATACGGTTTTCCGCAGCTCCCATTGGCCAGGAATGGCAATCCGCGGCCACTGGGAGCTGCGGACATCCGTGCCTGCAGATGGTCAGTGTAAACAACCTGTCTCGTGGCCCGCCAGCGGATTACCCTGACAGGCCACATCCAGCCCACAGGCCACAGGCTGCCCACCACTGAGCTAGATCCACATGGACACGGCATGGCAAGCTAGTGGGGATAGATTCACGTCCCATTTTGCCACAAACTAAATGTTGGTGCAAACAAGCCTCAAGTCTCATTTTCAAAAGGGCCCTTAGAATCCTAAGTCAGTGAGACATTGCAATGCTGAGTAGAGCAACACCTAAACACCTTAAAAAAATCTGTGCCTTCTGCTCTCTGGGCCTCAGTTCTCTATTTGTAAAATGTGGATAATAGCATTTCTCTACCTTACAGAGGTGGTGTGTGGATAGGGTGACCAGATGTCCTGATTTTATAGGGACAGTCCCGATTTTGGGTCTTTTTCTTATATAGGCTCCTATTACCCCCCACCCCGACTTGATTTTTCACACTTGCTGTCTGGTCACCTTATGTGAGGATGAATACAGTAAAGACTGTTAGGCGCTCAGATACTACAGTAATGGGGACCCTATACATATCTCAGAAAGATAGATTTTACTGACGTTCTCAAAATCAACAACCCACTGCATTGACATTTTGAAAATATCCCATAGCTCATTCTCGTTGAAGAAGTTGGGGAGAGAAAAAGGCAAGTGAGGTTTAATGGCAAAACATTGTTGCTAATGAGACTTGAGTCAAATCACTGCAGTCACTGCCAGGACTATGACGAGGTTCATAAGGTAGGTAGTTTTAAAAATAAAAAAATGTGTCACAACGACAGATAAGTGTTATTTGAAAAAATGACAATCCCTACTTTCCCACCCATATGAGAAGGTTTTATATATGGGTAGTTTTGAATCTGATGCATACAAGTCACAAAAGAACAGACCCCGCCCACATTATTACTATATATAAGTCCCTACTTAATTTGCAATATTGCGGAAATTGTGGTTGCCACAATATTAGGCTTCCACCCCAATTTTGGTTTCAATTAGCTTACTTTGCACAGTTCACAATTTTGCATACATTTTTAGGTTTGCAACACACCCTTTGCCCCACATTAGAACAGGAGAATCCCATTTATCCATGCTGATAGTGGCTGGAGCTGGGACTGTCCGCCCTGGGTGGCTGGGGCTGTCAGCCCTGCACGTTAATTACTGTAATATAGTTGCAGCAAACTGTCTGGTTATCAGAAAAATTTACATGCATAACATAATACTTGAGCGTTTATATTGTTCCAGCAAATTTTTCTTAAACAAATAGGTCTTTTCTGGCTTGTCCAAATTACAGCAATTACTAAAGGTCCATTATTACTTTTCCGCGATTTTCCATGTCTTGTCTGCAACTCAGCTGAAATTATTTGACCATCATCCCACAATTCAAGTAGGGCCTTAATTATATGTATTATATATATATTGTAACAATGTCCATAAGGTACTAGTTGTTATACAACCATGAAGATCCTTTTCCCAGGAAAGACACAAACTAGCTACAGTGACACAAAATGGGACAATGACTGACGCATTTTGTTAGTTTGTTTCTGAAGTACTTTGTCTTTTGTCAGTAATGATGCAGAAAGGGGTGCTTGGGAGTGGTTTGAATGATGCAGAGGAAAGATTTTGCAAATCTTTGGGACTTTGTACGATACACAGATTCACGGAGTTTAAGACCAGAAGGGACCATTAAATGATCTAGTCTGACCTCCTGTACATCACAGTCCAATAAATTTCACCCAGTTACCCCTGTATTGAGCCATGAACTTTTGTTTGATTAAAATTATGGAAGAAAGTACAGAGCTTATAATTCCCAATGAGTTTACAATCTGAAAACAATTACACAAGAGACAAAATGCACTATCTATCTTAACGGAGACTTTATATTTTAAAAATTATTATTAACTTATTTCATCTAGAGAACTGCAGAAAAAGTGAGTTTTCAGGAATGACTTTGAATGAGAAGATGGAGGTGGCTTGGCAAACTGGGACAGGAAGGGCATTCCATGTGCCTAAAGACCAGACAGGGAGGAGACAATGCGACCTCAAAACTGGCATCTGTGGCAGAGGACATGTGATCAGAGATGCAAGACAGAGCAGCATGGCGGAGTACCTTTCAGGCAAGGACAAGAAGTTTAAATTGGAAGAAATGGGCTAAATGGAGTCAGTGAAGTGATACAAAAGGGTGGAGGGAGAAAGATCAACAGGTGAAGAAGATAACTTTAGCAGCCCAGATGGACTGAATGGGAATGATGCAACTATCAGGGTGGCTGGATTCAGTGAGAATAGGCTGATTTGATGGCTTGTAATTTTAGAGTACAAACTTCAGTAAATAGACAATTTCAGTAGTTCATTACATTTACAATTCTAGGCTTGTTGCTATGTAGCAACGTTAGATTCATTTGCTTAGGGTGCCATCGCATATCAACTTTTTATCTTGTCATGCTACCAAATTGAAATTGATGTGTTTCATAAAGCATCTATATTGACTAAAAACTAACTACAATTTATCTCTAGGTTTTCGATAAACCAAGACCCACCTTGTCATACCAGGGCTATCAGTTCTGAACTAGGATTATATGCTTGGTCAATGAGTTTTTTCATTGCCCCAGATGACCTACGTTTAACTGACTGTACTGAACCATGAACATTATGTAAAGCTGTATAATACTTAGCACTTACATAATTTTTTCATCTCCAGAACACTGTACAATATTAACTAATGCACATATACATCAAAATGTGCTGCCCAGTCCCAGTGACAAAGAAAGAGAGACAAGCCAGTGGGTTCAATGAAACCTAAAGGGCTACATTTTCAAAATTGACTGGCTCCGCTATATTTATAAAATGTACATGTGCACTTTTGGCATACCCAAAAGGCATCTGTATGCAGAAGCAGGTAATTCTGACCAGTACCTGATTCTGCACAGTGCAGGTATGGAGTATTGCATGCATAAGCACAGGTGAAATGTTAACATTGGGGCAATAGTTAAAGAGGGTAAACAGGATGACATGGGTAACTTTAGGCTGGTTAGCATGACACTGGCAAAATCATGGAAAAGCTGCAGTAGTCATTAAAGAAATAAAGGATGAAAGCAAAATTAATGGCAATCAAGATAGTTTTATGAAAACTAGGTCTTGACAAAGAAAATCGACGCTATTTTTGATGAGATTACAAGCTTGGTTGATAAAGATAACTGTTGACCTATTATACTTAAGATTTCTATGAGGTCTTTGATTTAGTACATGACGTTCTGATTTAAAAATTTAGAACTATACAAAATCAATGTAGGACATATTAAATAGATTAAAAATAGCTAACTGATGGATCTCAAAAAGTAATGTTAATGTGGAATCTGTTCTTTAACCCAATGCTATTCAGTATATTTATTAATGAACAGCAGCTGTCAAGTTATTCTTGTTTCAGATCAGGAGAAAGACTTAAAAGGGGAACAGTTCCTCATAGCTAAGTTACCCATTAGTAGGATGAGGACCATGCTTAAGCCCATGTCTCCTTAGAAACATCCTGTCCCACTACTTTTTTTTACCCTTTGCCCTTCTGAGTATGGATGCAGCCTGTAGAGCAACTGAGATTTATTATTCCTCAGTGAAGAGGAGTGTGAAGTGAAGTGAAGTCAGTAGCAGGCTTTTTATTAATTTCGGTGGGCTTTGGATAAGGCCCCCCAACTCTTTAAACTTACTAACACTCATGTGTAGCCTCCAACCACAGCTGTTATAGAGTACAAGAGTCTGGTGCATCCTTGTGACTGGGTGTATCAATCCCGCACTGGAGAGGCGAGGGTTAATGAACGGCTCTGGGCCCATGAAGCTATGCCCCCTGGCTCCTGCTGGGCATGCTCCCAGTGGACAGAACATTCAAAAGGGAGCAGCTCAGCTCAGTCTGGGTGAACTGAAGAGCAGAGCAGTTGTATGCAGCAGCCTCCTGCTGGGAAGCTGCCAGGACTCCCAGCTACGGCGGTTAAGCCTCCTAGCTGCACAGCGTGGAAGCCAGCCAACTGTGGGAACCAAAGGGGACAACTTGCTGTTGCCAGCAAAGGAGATTCCAGAGACAAACCAGAGGGAACACAAATGGGACCCCATGTCCAACCCCAGAGACAACGCTAGAGGGACTGGAACGAGAGTAGGAAACGACCCCAGGAATGCTTTGGGGGGTATTCGGACCTGAACTCTGTGTCAGGGTCCATTGTTTTGAAGGACCCTGGGACAGAACCCAGTGGAGTAGGGTGGGCCCACCGTCACCAGCAGCCGATGCAACCACAAAGTGTAGCTATTAGGAGGTGTAGCCACTAGGTGCACCTCTAGGTGACTCTACCCCTGAACTGTAGCTTCTGGGCAGAGCAGCCTTTGGATTCTCACTATTAGGCATTATATCCTGGAGCATCATGGTCAGCCCAGAGCACTAAACCAGCCCCCTGACAACCTTGCTGTGTAAGGGCTTGAAAACGTAAAGCTTCTGTGTGAAAACTTAAAATGTCGGTATTTGTGAGAGTGAAAAAATGTAGCATTGGGTACAGCTAGGCCTTGTGCAGATCCAAGCCACCAGGTCTCCAGCGCTCTGTCAGGAGACTTGAAATCTACATGGCTGTAGTGGAAGCACTACGAAAGCCACCTCTGATGATGGAGGAGGTGTGCTCAGAGAATTAAACATCACACTTGTGATATATGTTTATATTAACTCCCAATCTGATAGTTGCACTATATAATCCAGGACTAAAACTAGGAAGCCTGTGTGTAAATAGAGGGAGATTTTATATATATACCCGTACGCATGAAAAATAAATCAGAAATACAATGGCGATCATGCACCGTGCTCTGAGCCTGTGGCATGAAAGTAAGAGGCTTGTAAATTACAATTTAGTTAAGTATACAGTGGGAACACTACAACTTCTATTGTGAGATTGCAGTCAGCACTTCATGTTGAACTACTATATTACAAAATGTTTGTGTACCTCACAGTGTGACTTCTTTCAGGGGCCAGTAGCACTAGCGTTGAGAGGCCACAGAACATGTGGTGGCAAAAGCTACCAGATTGGAGAAAGGAGACAGATTTCTTCAGACAGATGCCCTTCTGCAGCTCTTCACTGACTATATGTTATAATGATTTTCCCCCCTGTAGGGACAGAGATACAAAAATATGTTATAACATGTTCAAAACCCATGTATCTACTATTGTTAAAACCTGTTTCCCAAACATAGTAATAACATGTTTTCTCCCATTGGCAAGTAAAAAATGTTAGAACATGGAGGGGTTATAATCATTTTTTTTTTGCAGCCATTTTTGAGCCTCCTTACTTTGATAGGAGTGAAGGGACTTTAGTTACAGGCAATGCAAGGAGCTCCTCTGGGTTTTCTTACATCAGAGTTGTTGTTGCTTTTATTTTATACAAATATATAGCGGCAGAACCTCAGCTGGTGCAAACTGTTATAGTTTTAGCCTTCTACCTCAGGATGTTCAAATGTTCATGTAACATACTACAATGTGCACTTATCTATAAACACAACTCTCCTTCTAAATAGAAAGAAGGAAGAAGGAAAGCAATTTGTCTTCTGATAATTCCAATTATAAACCCACAGGACCCATTGCCATAATACCAGGAGTGGGATAAAATTTCAACAAACAATGTGGGAGCATGTGGGAGTGGGTACTGCAGGGCAGGACAGGAGTGGGATTAAAAACACAATCCTCCTGCGTTGCAAACAACATGAATGCCCTGGCTAGCAACCACTGCTCTCCTGTCACCCAGCTCTGAGGGCAGCTGCTGGCCAGATGCTCAGCTGTGAAGGCAGCGCCACAACCAGCAGCAGTGCAGAAGTAAGGGTGGCATGGTATGGTAATGGGACCCACAGATCCCAGTCCCACTGCAGGGCTATATTGCCTACCTTTTTTTTCATCTGCCCCATTTTTCTGCCCCTCACCCTGGCTTTGCACCCTGAGCGGCTGCCCCACTTGCCCCACCCTGGTTACAGCCCTGCACCTAGTTGTGAATTGTTTTATATAGGCTCCAAGTTGGGCTCTTCTGAAACTACACACAAAGAGCCTACCTATAATACAGCTTCTTCATATAATCTATTTCTGCATGAAAGCTCAGAAAAATGATTAGTGAACTGTATAGCATTGCCTTGCACACATGGATATTGATACACAGGCTCAACTATGACTGTGCATACACAGGTATTTTATAGCTCTTTGCACATTAGAATAAATATACATATTTCCCAGGACAGCAAGTGTTGTAGCTGTTAGAGATGGAAAGTTCCAATGTAAAAAGAAACACCCAAAACCAAAAACCATCTTAAGTCATAAAAATCTTGCATTCAAATTTGTTTTAAGATTAGCTAACAACATTTCATCTTCTCGGACTATACAAGCAATGGAAAGTTGTCAGATTTCTATTTGTGCTGAGCAATCTTTAGCCATTCAGGATACACTTAATTATTTTTTTCCAGACTCTCTCATTCAAGTAACACAAGAAAAAGTGCCAATGAACAAAAAAATGGAATATACTTTAAGAAATGTCATGCAAAACAGTGAGTCGGGTAGATCAGTAGTTTCTCTCATAATCAGCTGCAGTTAGTGACTCAGTCAAAAATCCTTCTTTGCCCTGTACTTGAGTCCAACAGTGTCACTTCAAAGAGACATCCTCTGCTCAGCCTCTAGTGACCAAGAAATGCAGTCCCGAATCATTAGTATGGTCCAGCACAACAGACAGCCCACCAACCTGATCGGAGGGTCTGTCTTTTGGAAGGCTATCTTCAGTGAATGGACAATAAAATGGCATGTAGTTTTTAAACACAACTTTATGCCACTGAATTTGCTTGTGCTGCCAAATTTGCTGGCCCTGCTGCACTTTTGTGTGGCTAGCGGAGGTTGATACTATTGTTTTTTAGAAGAAGAAAATAAATGGACAGAGAAATGGGTCTGGAAAAAAAATTTTTAAAACCAACCCTGCAAATTCTCAGCAGCTATCACAGCTCACACAATATGGTTCTGAATTTCAATTCACTAAAAACAAGCAGCCTCACTCCAAGTGTGCCAGCAGTTTTAATGTCATGTCATCCAACCAATGTGGAATGTGTTCAGGGAATCTGAAAACATTTTTCCATTCACACGATAGCCAGAGTTTGTTTTTGTTTTTGTATTTTCTTCCATTAAACTTTGCTTTTGTGTTACTATATAGCTGATAATAAAGATTACAATATATTTCATAGCTTTGCCAAGTATCTCTTTCAACACCATGGACAGTTCATGCATGCTTTTGAAGTACAAGGTAGAAATCAACAGCAAACCACTTTCTCTAATAATGGCATTTCTTGTGCAATAAATAGGTGCAATCATATTCTTTTAATGAACATATATTAAAAGGGGAACTGTCACCTTAAAAAAGTCACATTTTGGCTACAAATATTGAGCTTGATCCTCAGTTGGTGAAAATTGCCATAGCTCCATTGAATTTGCACCAACTGAGGGTCTGGCTCAGTGTGCTTACTCCTGTGAAAATAACACCTAATAGTTCTACAATAGAGATGACAGACAAACAGAATTTTCTATCATTTCAGTTTGAGATTGGTTAAGATTGTCAAAACTGACAAGGAGATTTTAACCATATAACTCCCAATCATTTCAATGTGAAAACCAGAAATATATGATTGTAAAACCACAGAAAATGTCAGAGAAATTCAGAGGTGGGTCTAATATCAGATGCCACTTTAAACTATTTTTTAAAAAACTAACTAGACTTCCAGCTGACTGCATTTGAAGTGTCCATTTATCTACAAACTATGACTCAGTCCTCACATGTGGAACCCTGAGCCTGTACACTCAGTTCTAGATCTGAGCCTATATCCATAATCTCTGAAGAGAAGATCAGAGATTTAGCGATCAAGGATTTACTCCATATTTTAATTTCTTGGGATCAGCTCTCCCCCTTCCTACAGTAAAATCCCATGTAGAGTTGTCTTTAAACTATTTACTCTAGTGGGAGGCATTTGGAGAGCCAGGGATTTTGTAGACTTTGTTCCCTCCCAATTCTGTAGATCTTGGAGAGTCACTAGGAAGGGTCAGGAGCCATGGATGACTACAGGCATGACTGCTGTTCTACTCACCCCTACTCCTGCAGGAGCTGGGCTGCCTTTCTCTGGCAGTAGCTGCTTGGAGGCGACCCAGAGAGGCAACGTTACCTCCTTCCTGGAATTTCACATGGAGCAGAGGGAATGATACAGCAGTGGTGAAACTACTTCCTTTTTGCACAGCTGGGTATAATTGGAGGCTAGCTCAGCGGTTTGAGCATTGGCCTCCTAAACCCAGGGTTGTGAGCTCAATCCTTGAGGGGGCCACTTAGGGATCTGGGGCAAAATCAGTACTTGGTCCTGCTAGTGAGGGCAGGGGGCTGGATTTGATGACCAAGGTCCCTTTCAATTCTAGGAGATGGGATATCTCCATTTATTTATTTAATCATTGCACATGGTGCATCCTTTTTGTTCATTTCACCAGTGGATGATCCTGGACTCAATTTTGCAAATAACACAAAGGTCTAAGCCCCTTTGATTATTAATCATGTTTTCTTACTAAATACATATAAAGGAAGAGACGCAGTCCTTACCAACTCATTTCTCTTATGTCTCTGGCAAGAGAAAGGATGGCCTTGGGGTTAAGCCCCTAGGGGTGGGTTCAGAACCCCCAAGTTCTATTCCCTCTGGTACCACAGGCTTCTTGTGTGACTTTGGGCACAGTCACTTAGTGTCAGCTGGTGCACTGCCTATGACCAACAGTGAGCAGTTACTCACCCAGGTTTTCTCACTGAAGTCAACAGGACTTCATCACTGAGATTAAGGCATTCATTGTGATCCTTAATCACTCTGTGGCTCAGTGCCCCATCTGTAAAATGGGGACAACAATACTTAAATAGATTTATTGTGTGTGAGTATACTATAGGAATGGGGGCCATATAAGTACCTCTCTAACAAGAGATATCTTGAAAAGAAAACCTGTCCATGAATAATATACACTAATATCCAACAGCTGCTGAAAATGATCCATTTCTTTCTGTCAGTTTATTTGCAGTGGAAATCAATTAATGGAGGATTATGGTTAAATGGGGAATATGATTTAAAATGTTTGGTAAGTAATATTAACATTACTATTTTCTGCAGGCGTTTGGACCTCCGTTGTCACCCACTCACTTTGGCATCATTTCATATGTGGAAACTTTTGCCATTTAAGCTAGTTAGTAACATCCTCCTATATTCCCACTAACTTTTAATTTGTCATCAGTTAACATTCACAATTCATCTGTTTGTACATTTTTAAAACTTTTTTTTTAATTTATGGCAAAATGTAGTGCTTCTAAAGACAGCAATGGCCAGAATCATTCACAGAATAAGAAGGTGCTTTGCAAATTTCACCATGATGCTCTCTCCATGAATCTTAATCCTGATCTGTAACATCATAGCTATTCAGTTTTGGGCCTTTTAGTTGGCAAACATGCCAAAATATGAGCCACATGCAGCCCTTTATGTGGGGTAGAACTCCCATTGAAATCAGTAGATGGCATGCGTTGATTGGAGGTTAGGGTGACCAGATGTCCTGATTTTATAGGAACAGTCCCAATGTTTGGGTCTTTTTCTTATATAGGCTCCTATACCCCCCACCCACTGTCCCGATTTTTCACACTTGCTGTCCGGTCACCCTATTGGAGGTAATTACAGCATGATCCTAATGTGGTGATTCATTGAGTCCACTACTTAGTGGTTTACATGTACAAAGTGTCATACAGATGTTACCTAATTACCTCTCACAGCACCCCTCTGGGATCGTAACATAAGCATTATGAGGCCCACATTACTGATGTGTGGTGAGGTTATTTGTTTCAAGGACACATGACAAGCTAGGGCAGAGCTAGGCTTAGAACTCAAGAAAGCCTGACTCCCAGCCCTGTGGACAGTCTTGTAGATCATACTGCCTCTCCCTATGAGATATATGGAGAACATCAGGACTGGATTTTCAGAATTACTCAGCACCCCAAAGTTCCAGTCTCAACACCTGAATAAGTGATGAGTGATGTTAACATTTAAAATGTAAAATAAAATGCTCAGCTATGGAGAACAAGCTCCATAATTGAATGGGCACAGAGAAGAGATATTTCTCAGTGAAGTGTTCCCCTTGCTAACACCTTGTCTATCTGTGAAATGTAAATTACACTAACATATGAAGAGAAGTCTAGGTTATCTGAAGTGCTAAACACATTCACAAGAGGGGGAGGGGGAAAGGCTGTATTTGCCAGTTTACCCACCACATTGCTATGAGCTCTCTCTCTAAACTGGTCTGGGTCTGGTTTCCCCTTTCCAGTCACTGCCTGCATGTTACCTGGCTTCTTCCTCTCTCTGGATCAGCTCTCTGTTCTTGTCTGTATTCTACTTCTAGGCACAGTGTGTCTGTCTGGGTCTCAGGTATGTGATGTACCCCACTGCTTCTAGACACAGCTTGTGACTCATTAGCTAACTGCTCTGCCTGACTGTGTTGCATTAACACTTCCCTCAGTTGGTCTTTGAGGTTCTTATAATTAATATACTTTCTTTGCATAGCTCCTGGAGCAGCTGCTTCTTTAAGGTCTCATCTCTCATCTTGTCTGCTAGCATGTCTCCTTCTTTTCATCTCAACAAGAAAAATAAGGAAACCAATTAGCAGATCTCCATGCTTTCCACCCCTCCCCCCACCCCATGATTCTTTCTCTGGTTGTCTGAATTTGGGGTTCACTGCAGCCTGTGTCACCTCCTGCCCCTAAATGATACCTGTGGTCTCCTGTTCCTCTCATCCCAACTCGTTATCACACTTTCCTCTCATGCAACTTATTGACCACAGTAAGTATCTTGCAAACCCCTCTTAGTGATGCATTTTCTGTATGCTTCTGAGCGAGTGCTCCAAGAATGGTTTTGCCCATTCTGCCAATCAGTATCAGTCAAGAGATTTATTTTTCTTGTCTCCAAGAACAAACTAGAGTAAATATCCCAAGGAGGCCAAGGCCTCAGACCAAAAATATCTTAACTAAAATAAAACATATCTAGGTTTAAAACTCCATCCAACCTCCCCTAGGTTGGCCTAATCCTTAATTACAGGAGAAATAAGTCACAGAACATGGGCACATCTTTAGAGATCCTGTCTTCATTTTCAGGTTCTCACAGCATCTCTCCCTCTGACTTCCCACCACTGCTGCCAGTGGTTCAGCTCCACCAGCAGGGGGAGCTCTAGCACAGACACAATGTGGCACCCTTGTTTTAAGGGCCCTATCATACAGGCCTGCTCCTAGCAAGGTTAAATAGCAAAGTGCTGAAAACATTGGTGGCCATGGAAGCTGTGTTTACAATAGAGCTCACACCATTGCTACCCGCAGTGCTACCTCTATTACAAAGGATAGGAAATTTTAGAGGAAAAAAGGTTAGTATGGACACAGGCTCAGCAGACCAGAATCCCAGAGTTCTTGGTCACAATGTCAAGGCTCTCTGAGATGTCTGGAGCCCTGCCAATTGCACTCCACAGTGTTCGGCATGAACAGCACTTATTACCAAATGATTTCTGAACCTGTCTACATTAGATCCTCTTTCCACTGCTGTGACGGGGTTTCCAGGGTGCAACTTGGACTGTGGAACTGCTGAGCCCTCTGTCCCACCAAGCTGGGGTATCCCTCTCACCCTGCGATGCTGTTAACAAGTTACAGGGACTGCACAGGCAGGGACACACCCAAATGAGTTACATGAATGCTTCTCCCAGCCACTCATGAACCAACAACAGAGCAGCTCCAGCCAATTCCCCACAGCTCCACAGCTTTGCAACCCCATAAGCCTGACTAGTATAAGTTCATTACCCAGTCCACCCCTCCCTCTATGTAGAGAGGACACACACTAACCTTTGTAAACTGAGCTGAGATTTCCCAAGCATTTCAACCAAAACACACTGTTTTAGGTAAAATATAAAATAGATTTATTAACTACAGAAAGATAGATTTTAAGTGATTACAAGTGGTAGGCACAAAAGGTCAGAGATAGTTACCAAGTGCACAGTCTAAATCTTAAACCTTATTACACTAGGCAGTATTTGGATCAAGCAGTTTCTCTCACTCCACTGGATGTTGCAGGTAGGTTACAGTTCTTAATACACAGGCTTCCCATTTAAGCCTGGGACCAGTCTTCTCTGTTCAATTCTTTGTCTTTCCAGCATTCTTGTTGTTTCCAGCGTAGGTGGGGGAGGAGAAAGGTGATGATGTCACTTCCCCTCTTTTATAAAGTTTCTTCCAGCTTGCTGGAAAGATCTATGCTTGTGACGTGGGGGCCCGTCCCCATTGGTCAAGCACTCCCCATTGTCCATGTGCTCTCTCTGAGAAGTCTTCTGGGATGGCTGTTGGCAAAGTGGATTCCCTTTAATGGGCCATCAGCCCGTCTGGCTACTCCATTGTTGTATCTGAAAGGCTGGTTGTGGGTGTACCCAACCTCACAACATATTTCAATAACACACACATAGCAAAACTTCATAACTTCACATACAATATAGCACATACAATCCAACAGGATATTAATGTTCAGCAGGTCAATACTTTTAAAATGATACCTCACAAGGCATACTTTGTACAAAACATATCATAATCATATCACCATGGTGAATATGGGGGTGCCAGAGTGCTACTCTGAGGTACAGAGTGCCACAATTGCATGTTCCAGTTTCATTCAGTACTACAGTGTCTCCCAAGTCAGGGACGGAGGAGAGGAGCATGCAGACAAGCCCATAGTTCCTCTCCAGGGTCTCAGCTTTCATTTAAAAATTAAAAAAAAGTAAGGCTCCACATGTTATGACTCCAAAGAAAACCTTCAAAATGTGACCTATGCATAGCCAATGCAGGGGTCTCTGCCTGAGTTTACCAAGAGCTCTGAGGTGAGGATGGTGCCATCCATTTCAATGGCTGCTAACTCTGATGCCAGTGATAGTACTTTAAATGTCAACATAATGAACCATTTCACTTCTCATCACAGCATGTAAGAAAGGAAAGGAAAGCGTACCCCAGCATTACCTGACATAGGGGCCCGGAGTGTGCAGGATGTGTGCATTAAGATGTGGAGGCCTTTAACCCTACATGACCAGCTTGTAGAAGGAGGGGGATGCAGCTGAGTTCATTTTACTAAAGAGGCAATGTGACAGTGCCTGTCTCCAGAGTGCCCACTGTGACCCAACAGGGCACTACTCACCCTGTCACAGAGTCCCCTCTCATGTAGGGGTGTTTTAGGGCTCTGGCTAAGGCACATTTGGGTTCTAACTCTTCTGCAGTATTTAAAGTCCAAAAATAGAAAAATGCCAAGAACTCAAAACAGGGTAATCCAAGGAGTCTTCGCTAGGACCCCACCCTTCTACTTCAAGCAGCCAGTCCTTTAGTTGGTCTACCTGAGCCCAATCATCCCATCTACCAGGAGGCTCATCCAGGAAGCATGCTGTCTCAGACTCTTGGATGGAACCAGGCTTCTCTCACCAACAGAGAAGAGGAGCTCTGCTCTCCTTCCTGGTCAGCTCCTAACTGAGCTGGGCCTGCTCCTTTTAACTCCACTCTCCACTCCTGACATCTGCTGCGGGTGTAGCATGGTGGGGGTCAGTCGGGTCCCCAGACCCTCATTAACCCCCTCCTTGTCAGTGTGGGCCTGTATGCCCCATCACAGGCAGCTTTCAAAAGTTTGATAGTCATTGCACAGTGATTAGAAAAGATTTTCTCTTACACTGTAGTTTTCCTTTAGGGATTGTTCTACGTAACAATAAGATAGGACAAACTTTCTGATAGGACTTGATTCTTGTATCCTTTCCCGGCATAGAACTCTCACTGACATCAATGAGGAATAATGTTATGCATTCTTCCAGGTGATTTTTTCCCTTGGATTATTTAAAGAAAACAATTTTTCTGAAGTCCATGGAAACAAGGTTACAAGTGTTTTGATGGAAATTATTATTGAGCTGAGCTGAGGAACTAGTCGAATTTCAGAGTTATTCGAGCTAGAAGAAAAAATGAAAGGTGGAGTTTGGTACGTCTGATGCAGTCTTGTTTATTTACAAAGAATTCATAATGTCCTGTTTCCCTAAACACAGGAGGCGCCAAACAACAGGAGACAGTATCCTCGCTTACAGCCTCAAAAACTCTTTCAGCCAGCACCTCCCAAAATCTCTCTCTCTAGGTTTTTCCAGGGTTGTGCTCCCAGCCACTTATTCAGGCTGTGTTAGTCTATCTCTGTCTTGCTTCTCCACTCACCCACACACACCCCTACCCAAAGACAAAACCCTGTGGAACCCTCTGCCCACATGGTCAAAATTACTGGGTAGGCAAGCATACACCCTTTATTGTAGGTGGGATGGCTTAGCTTCACTGACAGCTATCTTACATGAAGGATAGGGGTCATAACAGTTTAAATGAGGTTTAACCCAACCCACACTATTAGTTTATTAACATTTAATGTTTTGAAAATTATTTCCTCTAATAAATATAAGATCTCACAAGGGGGAAATGAATATTTGAGCCATGAAAAAGGAGGATGCAATAGGGAAAGTCTGACTACCTTTTAGTATTAACTTATTTTCTTGTATTACAATTAGGGCTGTCGATTAATCACAGTTAACTCACGCGATTAACTCAAAAAAATTAATCACAATTAAAAAAATTAATCGTGATTAATCGCCATTTTAATCATACTATTAAACAATAGAATACCAATTGAAATTTATTAAATATTTTGGATTTTCTACATTTTCTCATATATTGTATTCTGTGTTGTAATTGAAATCAAAGTGTATATTATTTTTATTATAAATATTTGCACTGTAAAAATGATAAACAAAAGAAGTAATATTTTTCAGTTCACCTCATACAAATACTGTAGTGCAATCTCTTTGTTGTGAAAGTGCAACTTACAAATGTAGATTTTTTTTTGTTACATAATTGCACTAAAAAAAAAAAGTAAAACTTCAGAGCCTACAAGTCCACACAGTCCTACTTCTTGTTCAGCCAATTGCTAACACAAACAAGTTTGTTTACATTTACAGGAGATAACGCTGCCCTCTTCTTCTTTATAATGTTACCAGAAAGTGAGAAAAGGCGTTTGCATGGCACTTTTGTAGTCAGCATTGCAAGGTATTTACGTGCCAGATATGTTAAACATTCATATGCCCCTTTATGGTTCGGCCACCATTCCAGAGGACATGCTTCCATGCTAAAGACACTCATTAAAAAAAATAATGTGTTAATTAAATTTGTGACTGAACTCCTTGTGGGAGAATTGTATGTCTCCTGCTCTGTTTTACCCACATTCTGCCATATATTTCATGTTACAGCAGTCTCCAATGATGACCCAGCACATGTTGTTCATTTTAAGAACACTTTTACTGCAGATTTGACAAAATGCAAAGAAGATATCAATGTGAGATTTCTAAAGATAGCTACAGCACTCAACCCAAGGTTTAAGAATCTGAAGTGCCTTCCAAAATCTGAGAGGGAAAAGTGTGGAACATGCTTTCAGAAGTCTTAAAAGAGTGACACTCTGATGCAGAAACTACAGAATCCAAACCACCAAGAAAGAATATCAACCTTCTGCTGGTGGCATCTGACTCAGATAATGAAAATGAACATGCGTCGGTCCGCACTGCTTTGAATTGTTATCGAGCAGAACCCGTCATCAGCATGGACGCATGTCCTATGGAATGGTGGCTGAAGCATGAAGGGACATATAAATCTTTAGCGCATCTGGCATGTAAATATCTTGCGACGCCAGCTACAACAGTGCCACGAAAATGCCTGTTCACACTTTCAGGTGACATTGTAAACAAGAAGCAGGCAGCATTATTGTGGTGTTTAGATGCTGCTTGTAATTATTAGAACTGGGAGCACTGGCTTTGGGAGTCTGAAAGGACAGGAAACAGGAAGGAGGGGGGAGGAGTTGAGGAGGCTGGGAGAGTTACAGAGTGTGCAGCTACAGCTTGGAGAAGAGACTTGCACTGTAAATAAAGTTCTGTTGAAGTTGTTAATACTTTGCTTGGTGGATACAACATTTTGGCGATGAGGATGGATCTTCTGTCTCTGAACCCACCTGCACCCTTTCTGCAAAGCCCAGGTGAGCCTCCAATTGCTTTTACTGCCTGGATCCGTATGTTTGAGACTTATCTGCTTGCAATCAGTGCAACAGAGATTTCTGAAGTAAGAAAGCGTGCTCTGCTAATCCACTGCGTAGGAGCAGAAGGGCAGTGTATATTTTACACTTTTCCCCTTGCAGATGATAAATATGAGACTGCACTCACTGCATTAAAGAACTTTTTTGTGCCAAAAGTGAATGTAGTCGCTAATCACTACAGATTTCACCAGAGTGAGCAGAAACCAGGGGAGACTATCATGCAGTATATGGCTTCCCTGAGGAGTCTGATTGTAACTTGTGACTTCGGGAATATGGCAGATGAGATGATTAGAGACCAGCTCATTGAGAAAACAACAATTCTTCATGTAAGAGAACGCTTACTTCTAGAACCACAACTTACACTGAAAAAAGCAATAACCATTGCTACTCAGATTGAGTCAGCTACAGCTGAAGCCAAAATAATGAGCCAGGGTACAAGAGACCCAGTCCAGGCTGTGACTCCTTTGCAGAAAAGTTCACTATCACTGCAGACAAACAATTGCAAAAGGAAAACTAATGAAAAGCCACTGAATCAGCGAATGCAAAATACAGTAAAAGCATGCTTTCGCTGTGGATCCCCACAACATCTTGCAAGCTACATAGGATGTCCAGCAAAAGTAGCTCAGTGCAATCATTGCAAAAAGATTGGGCCTTTTTAGTAACCCTAAAAACCTTGACCCAGTTTTGCTGCCTTATTTTAGAGTTCGGGATGAACTTTCTTTGCTCGATGGCTGTGTGCTACGAGGTACACACCGGCTACTTGTGTCAGAAGAATTACAGTAAAAACTCATACACCTGGCACACGATACTCATCAAGGAATTGTCAGAACCAAACAACGACTACGGGATCTGTATTGGTGGCCAGGGATGGACTCTCAAACTGAAGCACTCCTAAAATCCTGTGTCACTTGCCAAATGCATGATAAGACAGCAGTGACATGTAATCCTCCATTACAGCCTGTTCCTCTTCCTGAATCTGCAGGGGAAAAAGTGGCAATTGACATTGTAGGACCCTTTGACACTGCACCAATTGACTGTCATTATGCCATCACTTTAATAGACTATTTCAGCAAATGGCCTGAGGTAACATCGCAAATTTCTTCTGCTACAGTAATTAAGTTTCTCTCTTCAGTTTTTAGCCGGGAAGGTAACCCCAAGGAACTGGCTTCAGATAATGGTAGTCAATTTACTTCCCTGGAGTTTGAAACTTTTCTAGCAGAGAGGAACATTTTACACAGGAGGTCATCCCTATATTACCCTCAAGCCAATGGAGAAATCGAACGGTTTAACAGAAGTTTGAAAGAGAGTTTGCAAACAGCTAAACTGGAAGGGTGATTGTGGATACCCTTCACTACTGATTTCTTGCAAGCATACCGGGCTACACGACATGCCACAACGCAAAGATCACCCACAGAGTTACTTCATGGGAAACAGATGACTACTAAACTGAACATTGCTGGATTGTTAAAGGCATGACCTGATGCCCCAAACAAGGATGATGTGAGAAAGACAGTTGAACAGAACCAACCAAAGTCTAAGGCTTTCACAGACAAACGGCGGGGTGCTAAGGAACCAAAGTTTGAGTGTGGTTCCTTTGTTAGAATACGAAAACCTGGAATCTTACGCAAAGGGGACCATAAATTCACAGCTCCTCTTAAAATCATAGAGAAGAAGGGACCTTACACCTATCGACTTTCTGATGGGCGGGTATGGAATACTTCTTATCTTGCACCTGCCTATGCACCAAGAGGAGATTATGCCAATACCCAGTCTGCATTGGATGATTTCACTGTAGAACCAACACAACAAGACATTGTACTGGAACCGGGGCTTGAGAGACGGCCTGTCAGACTCAGACGACCACCTGCCTGGACTAAAGACTATGTTATGTAGTATCTACAGTGTTTTCAGTGTAATATTCCTGCCAACAGTATAGTGTCTTATTTCATATTTGTTCCTGGGGTTAGAACAACAGTGTTTATTTTAATTTGGAAAGTTTCTTAAGAGAGGAGGGAATGTGGTGTTTAGATGCTGCTTGTAATTATTAGAACTGGGAGCACTGGCTGTTGGGAGTCTGAAAGGACAGGAAACAGGAAGGAGGGGGGAGGAGTTGAGGAGGCTGGGAGAGTTACAGAGTGTGTGCAGCTACAGCTTGGAGAAGAGACTTGCACTGTAAATAAAGTTCTGTTGAAGTTGTTAATATTTGCCTGGTGGATACAACAATTATGTACTGCAAATGTAAACAAACTTGTTTGTCTGAGCAACTGGCCGAACAAGAAGTAGGACTGAGTGGACTTGCAGGCTCTAAAATTGTATATTGTTTTATTTTTGAATGCACTTTTTTTGTACATAATTGTACATTGTAAGTTCAACTTTCATGATAAAGATATTGCACTTTAGTACTTGTATTAGGTGAATTGAAATATACTATTTCTTTTGTTTTTTTACCGTGCAAATACTTGTAATCAAAAATAAATATAAAGCGAGCACTGTACACTTTGTATTCTGCGTTGTAATTGAAATCAGTATACTTTAAAATGTAGAAAACATCCAAAAATATTTAAATAAATGGCATTCTATTATTGTTTAACAGTGCAATTAATCATGCGATTAACTACGATTAATTTTTTTAATCGCGCGATTAATCATGATACATTTTTAATTGCTTGACAGCCCTAATTACAATGGGACTTGGAGGCCCCGGTTGAGATCAGAGCCCCATTGTGCTAGGCACTGTACATACACATAGCAAGAGACACTCCCTGTCACAAAGATCTTACAATCCAAATAGACTAGACAGACAAAAGGTAAGAGAAAGGACATGTTAATATTACCCCAGTTTTACCAGTGGAAAACAGAGGCACTGAGAAATTAAATGACTTGCCCATTGTAATATAGGAAATCTGTGATAGAATTGGGGACAGAACCCAGCTATCCTGATTCCCAGGTCATTGTCTTAACCCCAAAACCATTGCTCTTCATCTGAGCCAGTGTAATTAGGGAGTGACAAATCTTTCACACTGTCTTGCATTATCTCCTTGGGAAACCCTTGTGGCTCAGTGTCCCTGTCAAAGCAGATAATGTGCCTATACATGTCACCCACCAGTTATCATGACAGCACCTGAAAATGACAAAATAACCCAATTGTGGAAGAGTAACTGCCAAGCACTTTCAGCAGCGCACAAACTAAAGGGAAAATAAACCTCAGTCCATCAAAAAACTCTTTAGTTCAAAAACAAGGATTTCTTCTACATAGTGCACTAAAGAAGCAGTTCCACTAGTAGGGAGGGAACTACAGACATATACAGCTCTAAAGATACAAATACAATTAGGTCTGACTCCATCTAGTAAACAGGCTCACTGGTTTGTTTCTGTAGTATTGCAGCTGTTTTTTTTAATATATATTCTTATTAATAGGTTCTCTCTCTTTACAGGACTCCTGAATTTTTAACAAATACATTTCAGCAATTTTGTCCCCCTAGACAAGAAATACTCTGTTCTCATATAGTTTCTAGCAAATTATATCAGTCAGTTGGCTGAAAAAAATTTCTGTGCCTTTTCAATTATTTATTTTTCTGAGAAGTTATTTATGTAGCAATGTAATTGTGCACAGTGCTTCACAATAGGTATTGTCAGACACCAGCAGAGACCTTGTGCAGGGTGTTTACAGTCTAAAGGCACATATGGGTACAGTATAAAACTATACGGACAGATATAAAGGCAACCCCAGGGGTTTCGGTCATTGTAGTACAAAGACTAAGTGGGATTGCAGGAGTTTTTGAAGGGGAGAGAATGTTGGCCACATCCTGACAAAATCATTGTGCTAAGCACATGACGACACTTCCTTTCCACATTTTAAAATGAATTCAGTGGGTGTGAAAAGTGTTAATGGTTCTTGGCTTCCATTGGGGTTGATCTGCTGATCTATACGCTAGGGATGACAAGGGCAGTGACAGTTCAGGATCTTGCTTATTGCTGCACTGATTGGCCTCAGTCCTGATCTTGAAGAGTAATCTATGAGGATGAGAGAGCAATTCAGTGTCCATGCCCACTTAAGGCTCGATCCTACGAAGTACTGAGCATCTTCAACTCCCACTGAAGTCAACAGAAGTTGAGGGCACTTAGTACCCTGCAGATTCAAGGCCTTAATCCTTAGTCTCTTTGCTGAGATTGCCAATAAGGGTGATGGCTGACATGGGAATCCTCCACCAGTAGGAACTGGAGTGAAACCACCAACCTACTTCTCCCAGCCATCAGATAGTAACGACTTGGAATCATTGCTTACTTGAGCCACGTTTGAACCATCAATCTAGAGGGGAAAGGTTCTGTATCCCATTGAAAAAACAACAAACCCTGAATTAGCCAGTCTCCTGTGTGAGGCTTTTTTTGTTTTTATAGTCAGTACATTCAGTAGCTCTGCAATATGAAACTTCTTCAATTCAGTCTCTAAGTGTGGGAGGGTGTGAATGTTTCCAGCTCCTGGTAATGAATATTTTGGCACAGCCTGACATAGCAGGCACAGGGTTGTTGGCAATACTCGGCAAAACTGACTACAATTGGTTTATTACTGGACCCTCAAAGCAATATTACTGAGATTCCCTTTGTTTCCTACAGGTGAGTGTCACTGAGAGACTGTGGTGACACTGGGTATTGTTCAACCTCAGGACAAGAATAGCAGGGCTGTCATGAATAGTCACTGAAAGTATCTGTGCTTCCTTTCCTTTTGAAAGGTAATTAGCTTACTTTAACAAGAAGGCCTTTCCAGGTATTCCTTTATCAATCCCAAAGAGCCAGTGTGGTTGGTTACGTGCGTGAGGCACAGTTGAAGATTTAAAGGCTTTGTTTTGTTTGTATTATGCAGTATTGCCTAACAGCACAAAAGGCTCAAGGATTATTTTAAAACTGGTTGCCTGTGGCTGGCTCCTGGAGGGCAGTAATGGGTACAACCTGCAACTCTTCTCCAGAATGAAACTTGGTTCTTCTGGATTCACCATGTGCATGAACTTGCTAGCCATGTCCCAACACACCCATTTCCCTCCTTTTTACAGTTGAACAACTAGAAAGCTAATCCAAAGTAGAAACCTTTCTGCACCCCAGCATGGACATAGAATGTCCCTGCCTGGACTCTCCTCTGACTAGTGCATTAATGCATTAACATTTCAGCATTTCTGCTTCACCAGGGCATCACCCGGGCATGGATGCCACTTCAGGATTTGGTCCCAAGTAAATCATCACTTGTGTTGCACTGTATACTTGCACTCTGTTGTGTTGCACTGTAATTAGCCTTGTAGCACATAAACTGTGTATTTACTCTGCAGCATTTTTCTGCTAATATGCTATGAATTTTTATTTTAAATAAGTAGACAGGAGGAAATAGCAAAATACTACCCAATGAAGAAGGATACGGCAATAGTTTACTATGGGTGGCTTAATTAAGTTATGAAAAGCACATTTTTTCTAAATAATATAGTACATGCTAAAACTGAATGGATATAGATGTTAATTGTCTTCTCCATTACAAAGATGGAGCTAATGCCAGGGATTTGAGACAAATAGCACTTAACCTCCTGAACCTTAGATGAAGAGGGAGATGGATGTTTGCTTTTGATCATTCTAGTCTTTTCATGCTCTGAATCAATAAGAACCCCTTGTAGCTTTGAGTCATGATTCTAATTAGTCAGCCTCTTGGGCCTGGTTTACAAAGAAAAATATAAATCAACGCACATTTGTAAATTCCAACAAGCATTCTGGGCCAAAGCTATTTCAATAAAATAATTAAAATGCCATCAGCCTGTTAACTTGCTCTCCTCTCAGCCAAAATATATATATTATCAAATGCCAACCCACTTTGGAAATGGAAAGGAAAAAAGGTACTGACTATGTTATAGCTGCAATAAATAGGAGATATAAAATAAATAAGCCTTAATAGAATCAGTTAAAGCTTCACTTATCTTTGTTAATATAAAAACACTGCAGATATAAAAACTAATTAGGGATTCTGATGATTATGGAGGCATGTGTATAATCCAGAAAACATTCACTAAAACTCACAACTACTCACACAAGGAGGTAAAAGTCAAAACACAGCATGCAAACTGCAGTCTACTATTGAAAAATAAGGCAAGGATTTTACAGGATCCATGTATGGGCCTGAATTTTCCAAGGACCAAACCCAGGGGAGACTCCAGCTCCTTGTGGAACACCTTGTAGGATCAGGACCTTCAAGAGAGGTTGGCCCAAAATCAATGTGGTGCAAATATCTCCCTCCTTGCTTAATATTCTGCAAACAATCAAAAAGAGCCTCTAAAATTCCACTTGCAATTTTCTGCACCCCTAGTTATCTGGACACACAATCACTCACTGCTACAAACAAAAGGCCAGATTCTGATCTCATTTACACTGCTGTGAAGCTGAATAACTCCATTGATGTGAGTGGAGTTACTCCTGATTTATACTGCTATAAAGGTGATCAGAACCCAGCCTCAGACTTAGAAACCTAAACTACCCAGCTGATCCTGAAAATCAGTGGCTTAGATATCTACATTTGGTTTGGGGCAAATCCTTTCAGCTAACTCAAGTTATATAGCACATACTGCTCACAACAGCTAATGTTACAAGACCAAGTAGCAGCTGTGGTCAGGAAGGTTTATACCACTTATGCTTGGCTAGAAGATTGCAGCCCCCCCCCCTTTTTCTTTTTTTTTTTTGGCTGCTGATCATACTACTGTCATCCATACATTTGTCACTTCAAGATTAAACTGCTGCAATGCACTTTACATGGTGCCATCTTAAATCTATTTAAAATCTGGAAGTGGAACTGAAGACAGCTGCCCACCTGGTGAACAGAGGGACTTATCAAGAGCACATGACACCAGTACTCCATAATCTGCATTGATTACTGGCTGACTTTTGGGTAGGGTTTACAGTGTTCATTCTAACCTACAAAGCCATAAGTAGCCTGTGACCTTCCTGCTTGACAGGCTGTCTCTCTCCCCATGCTACATTGCCACAGCTGGGGTCAGCAGAGGTGCTCAACCTGAAGTTCTTTAGGTATAATTGAGAGAGGGCTGCTATCAGTGCCTTGTGCAGCAGAGCCCTCTTAACTTCAAAATTCCCTCCCCCTTCTGGTGCAAAATAGCGCAAATCTGCTAACAAACGACATGCTGCAAGGCTTATCTGGTTTTCTAGGGGCACTGGAGATGGAGATACAAAGGTATAATATCTGCAGTGAAATGTGTTTGGCTTGCTATTCATGACTTAATTACAGTTGGATTTTGTTGAGGGATGAGACTGACTGAAGCCTGTATAATTCTGCATGATGTTTTAGTGGCAGGTCACCTAGAACTTCTGGCCGGGCGCCTTTTAGCTATTTTAGAAATCTACATAAAAAAATATGGCTGTCTAAGAGCTCATGCAGCTGGTTTTAGATCCAGTGGTGGAAGGCTGTGGTTTTGGTGCCAGGGGTCCTGGCTCAGGCCTTGCTGACGACTGTATTGTTGTTGTGTATGTGCAGGTCCAGCGCTTCCACTAGGCGACCCTGGGCAGTCACCTAGGGCGGCAGGATTTGGGGGGCGGCATTTTGCCGCCCTCGGCAGAAATTCGGCGGCAGGGGTCCTTCCGCTCCAGGTCTTCGGTGGAAATTCGGTGGCGGGTCCTTCACTCACTCCGGGACCCGCCGCCTAAATGCCCCGAAGACACAGAGCGGAAGGACCCTCACCGCAGAATGCTCAGAGGAGGAGCGCTGCTGCCTAGGGCGGCAAAAACCCTGGCACCACTCCTGTGTATGTGGCTATATTTTGTTACAGTAGCCTGGAGGTTGATGGAAAGGGTTAAAAGAGTGGCTGCGTGGGAAAGAGAGGGTGGTGAGGATGGCTTTGGAAAGTAGAACTCCACACCATGAGGCTGCGTTAAACCCCAAGCTGGGAGCTTTTCTGTTAGCTGTCCATTTATATTCTATTCTGTTTACATAGGTTTTATATCGCTTTTATCACTGTGGTACCTGAGCACCTTCCAAGAGTGCATTAAACCACATGACTACATGTATGTCACATGTGGTTTGTTCTCTCTCATTCTATCTCCAGAGGGAGACGCAGGTGCAGAGGAGTTTTTGGTAGGGTGTAGTTGTGACATTCCCTAGGGTACACTCTGGACTGTTGAACAGCAGTGTCCCCTTAGGAATTCAACCTGGGATGCCTCTCACACTGCTTTGCTGGTGAACAATCACCTCTCCAGTTTCTGCTCACACACATCATCAGCATCTAAATTCACTTCCAGCTAAACGCATGAAAACTCTGACCAGTCACTCATGAATTACATACAAGGCAACACCCTCAAATTCCGAGTCTCAGACTTTTCCCCCAGAAATGTGCATCTTGTACTGTCCAGCACAATACTGGACAATGCAAGCTCATAGAAAGTCCATCATTACATCAAAGGAAAATGATAATGCACCAGCCCTGTTATCCCAAATAGAGTTTCCCATGCATTTTAATCCAGACACACACTAGTTAAGATAAAACAATAAGATAAGTTTATTAACTATAGAAAGATACATCTTAAGTGATTACAAATGATAATTCACAAAAGTCATGACTGGTTACAAAAGAAAATAAAAAGATAAAAACACAAACTAATTCCTAAACTTTAACAAGCTAATAAGATTTAAAGCAAGTATCTTTCTCTTACCACAAGTTGTAATAGGTAACAGACTGGATTTCCTTTCAGCCAGGGACCCTTTCCTTAGTTCAAAGTCCTTCAGGTGTTTGTTGATGTCATGAGCAGATAGACTGGAGGAGGAGAGGTGAGCTGGAGGTCACTGTCTCTCTGTCTCCCTCTCTTATACCACCCTCCCCTCTTTGAGGATTACCCCCCATTGGGTTGTATGTGACACATAGTCCCTTGTGGATGTAAGGGTTGAAACATTCTTGTGATGCAATTAAATTCCTTGTTTACCCTTTCCCATTGCTGAAGAATAACTGATTAAGCTGATGATCGCTAGTTAACCCCTTTTTGGGGTGCTAGTGTGTCTTTATCTCTGAAAAACTGGTTTGAACCTGCTTCTCTTAACCTTGGAGCATGTTATAACAATGATACATAGTAGAATCTAATAACTTCTCATACAAAGTTGATACACACATTTTAACAGGACAACAATATTCAGCAGATTATGAGTTTTCAAGTGATATCTCAAAAGGCATACTTTGTACAAAATTTATCATAGTCTTGTAAAAGTGATGACCAGAATAGTCTAGACCATCACAGTAAACTATTATATAATATACACCTGTTGTGTGTTTATATCAGAGAAGGCAAGGTCAAAGAAATGTGTCTTGCACTTGAAGTGGAAAGTAATGGTTGTTAGGTCCTGGGAGAGTTCATTTCACAGTCTGGGACAGGGGTGGGCAAACTACAGCCCAGGGGCCACATCCAGCCCTTCAGACATTTTAATCTGGCTCTCAAGCTCCTATCGGGGAGCGAGGTCTGGGGCTTGCCCCACTCTGCGCAGCTCCCGGAAGCAGCAGCATGTCCCCTCTCCAGCTCCTATGTGTAGGGGCAGCCAGGGGGCTCCACACGCTGACCCTGCCCCACGCACCACCCCTGCAGCTCCCATTGGCCAGGAACTGTGGCCAATGGGAGCTCCAGGGGCAGTACCGGCAGACAGGGCCGCGCAGAGCCGCTTGGCTACGCCTCCACATAGGAGCCGGGGGGGGGGGACATGCCGCAGCTTCTGGAAGCTGCTTGAGATAAGCGATGCCTGGAGCCTGCAACCCTGAGCCCTCCCCCCTCATGCCCCAACCCCCTGCTCCAGCCCTGATCCACCTTCCAAACCCCAAGGTCCCAGCCCGGAGCACCCTCCTGCAACCCCAACCCCTCATCCCTAGCCTTACCCCAGAGCCCGCACCCCCCAGCTAGAGTCCTCACCCTCTCATGCACCCCAACCCCCAAATTTGTGAGCATTCAGGCTCCGCCATACAATTTACATACCCAGATGTAGCCCTCATGCCAAAAAATTTGCCCAACCCTGGTCTGGGGTCATTCCCAGCAAAAGTTCTGTCTCCTGAACAAATGAGCTTTACTCTTATTGTTGAGTGTTCCATTGTTCCAGAGGAGCTTAGAATATTCATTTATTTTACTTTCTTATATTATCTAAAAAGCCTTTTCTTATCTAATTTTTTGATTCTCTAACCAACCACATAATCTGGCTGCTGAAAACAATTCCTTGTAGCATATTAAGGGCCAGGGAATAGCAATGGGTCTCCAGTTCCAGGAGTCTGTGGTTTGCTCATAGGTGCTCAAATACCATGGAGATAGGCAAGGTATAAGAAGCTTAACAGCGCCTATGTGTAGGGGAAGTCAGGGGACTCCACATGCTGCCCCTGCCCCGCGCACCGCCCCTGCAGCTCCCATTGGCCAGGAAATGGTACTTTTACCATAGAGTTAATTTTCACATCTTCTTTAGGGAAGGACTAATTTTACTATTCCTCTTTTTATTCTGAACTAGCAAAACCACACAGAGAATAAGTGGAATACAAATTACCTCTGTTTTCAATTCTGTGGCCTTACTGCACCTCATAAATAGGCAAATTGGAGATGAGTCCCACTCATGGCATAAAAGGGAGTGTAGTCTATTGCCTCATACCTAATTGAGTTTTAAACGTGGACCGGTCCCTCAACAGACTGAAGCCCACTTGTAAGAATTACTGATGTAGGACTCATTCCCGCAGACTACTGAGCACCTACTGGTAGAAGACACTTTAGGGGATTAGGCCTAAAGGAGTGCAAAGGTTATAGAAACATTTGTGTCTTATATCATTTGCACACCTCACCAGGATAACTGTACGTGTTTTGTGTTTGTTTTTTTAAAAAACTAGGATCTGATTGTAAGAAACGGCTTCTAATTTTTCTGCTGCAATTTACTGAAAATACAAATGCTGGTATTTGTCTGAGTATCTGATTGTGTCCACATATCATATACTGAGGTGTTTAATTACTCATTTGCATCCACAATTAAATTCCATCTGCAAAATTGGAGCTTGGCAATGTTAAAAAATAAAATAGAAATGCAAACTCCCTTTTTATCAATTTTATCAGATTTGTCTTTCCATCTCAGCCCAAGTAACCAATCTCCCAAAACTGATCACCAATTTGGAAGCCGTGTAACCATCAGAAAAAGATCTGCACATCCCTTGATGGAAGGGGATTGGTAGCAGCAGGAAGGGACCAAAGGATCAGCCAAGAAGAACCCACTGCTACCCTATTTTCTGAGGGTGATGAAGAGGATCATATAAAAAGCCTGAACTCAGGATGCATCAACTACTGGTTTAAAATACATCCACATCACAGTGTTACACTGAAAAGAGAATAAACTACTTATAAGAATAAAATAAGTTAGCAAATGCTTTATTCTTATGTTTTGTACTGTATATTCATATTTACCCAAAAGGAATGGAGAGGTTAGGCTTAATCACTGAAACTAGTTACAGTATTCATTTCATATATTAGTGAAAAATTAGTGATTCAAATTAACATAAAATATTAGCTTCAGAAAAAAATACTGGATTTTTTCCTGAGACAGGACCACATTCTGCTTTATATATTATAAAATTATAATATATAATTAATATATTCTGCTTATTCTCTCTATGCTGGCTGCAGACTATAGGACTGTGCATTGACTGTGCACTTAAATGATATATTCTAAAAACACAGAGGCACACTTGTGGGTGCAAAAGCATCCATACAAATACACACGTACAGTTGCACATGCAATTTTCTGTCATTGAAGCAAACTGCATGTGCAATTGCAGGCAAATATGGGTGTACAACTATCTATGTCTTTTTCACTTGATTTACAGGCCTCCTAAAGATAACCGCAAATTGCTTAGATTTTCTGCAATGGCAAAATTGTATAATTTAAACAAATACATTTTGAAGTTGTAGCAATTAAAAAGCTGATTTAGTAGTAAAACAACATTTGAAAATATAAATGTTAAGGATAAACATTTTCAAAAGCACTTAAGTGACTAGGAGACTAAGTACTATTTACAAAAGTGACAGGTGCATAAGTCACATTTGAAAAATGGTATTTAGGCTTCAAAACCACGTAGGCATTTTGAAAATTTTACCTTAAGTCTTATTGAAAGTTAATGGGACCTAGCTCTGTCCCTGTGAATCTGGAAAAGCTCTGAAGCAACAATATCCGTATTGCCAGGTATACTATGTTTTGATGACAATAGGCTTGAGCCTGCACAGCACTTGCATGGAGTGGTGCATAGCAAAGTGAGATGAAAGGGAGGGGCTTAGCTACTAAATTGATGGGGCCCATGTAAATACTTAGACAGCTCGATCCTACATTAATGAACATGTCGCTGAACAGCTACCAAATTACTTCTGCCACACAGCAGGAGTAATAGCCATGCTGACAGTGCGTCCTGATTGCATTTGAGCCCATGTATACTCAGACATGTAACCCCGCTGCTGTTCTAAGTCCTGACCTCTTTACTGTAAGAGAGTGGATGGCAAAGAGCTTGAGATTTATTTCCACGTTTATATGCCTAGTGCTGAACCGTGTTCTCACATGTAGCCTCTGCTCATGCTGCCATCTGAGTGCAACGAACCTGAACTCGCTGCTGCATATCACACAAAGCGGCCCTGAGGGAGGAAGGCCAATGTCAGTTTCTGTAAGAGGGCCCAATTCTGTAACTGGTAAGGAGTCTCATATATTTTTCTTGTGTTTAAGATTTCCCCCATCCCCACAAGTCTAAACTTCCACCATCTTTTTAGGGCTTCAAAAAAACTGGAGCATACCAAACAACAAAAGCTAAAGTCTTTTGCAAATTCAATTTTTGAACAGCTTTTTAGATTAGGTGGGGGAAGCTCTTTTGATGCTTTGAACTAATTAAAAAGGCCTGGTGTGCAAATGTCAAAATGGAAGAAATTTAGCAGAAAATGGGGAGAAATGGCCAGATCTCCCTATTATCACTTGCTGCACATCTCATAAGACAGCCGATTCCCAGCTCTGTATGGGTTCCAGCGTTCAGTGATTTATTGGGTAATTCAGCATTTGCCAGTATGTCTTGTGCTAATTAAATGCATCGCACTCTATTCAGAAATGTCACAATTGATTTGTCTTCTGCAAGCACTGACTTTATTTCAATCTTCTAAAAAAGATTTTATGAGCCTCAGATAACTTATCCTGGCACATTCATCTCCCAGGGCAGCTTCTGTATCTGAGGGCAGTATGAGAAGAAACCAACAGTGACCATTCAATACAAATGTCTTTTTTTGGACAGTTTATTTATTTGCTATATGCTGTATACCCAGGAGTAGGTAGTGTATATGGTGACATTACAAGCAGTTCTATTAACCAATAAAAACATTTGAACATAACAGAAGTTAATATGCAATATTGGCTGTTTTTATTGGTTGATAGACTGAGTCTAAAAACCTGTGGATTGAGAATGCTGTAATCCGTTACAAGGTGTTTGTTTATTTACTAGTGGATTTGTAACTGAATCCAGCTATTAACTAAATTGGAGCAAGAGGAAAGCAACATAAAATAGCTCAATCTAAACATAAGATGCCAGAGCATGCTTACTATTTATACCCAGTATATAACAACAGGAGGTCACAGACAGAATGATAGTTTGTCATTTTAATTCAGATTTTCCACACACACCCCTCCCCCCACTTTTTATGTAGAGCTGGATGCTGAGACTGAATTGCAGCATTACTAGTCAATCATGGAAAAAATAGTTAGTTACAGTTATAGTGTGTGGCCAAAAAAAATTGCTTAGTTCTGAGAAAATAAAATTCCTGACACAAAATAACCGTCAGGGCTTAATCTGAATTGAAAATCTGTGACGCAGGAGAAGAAAAATTACCTCGTGTGTGGGACAGACGAAGAGAACCATTATTGACTGTGAGGCAGCGACACATTACTCAAAGAAATGGGAGGAGGGGAGACAGCGTGAACATTTTAAGAAGAATATTTTACTAGAAAATAGTAATTTTCTATGAATGTTGCTTGCATATAGGATCCCTTATTATTTAACCTTTCTGCAGCTGCACCTTTTCTAAAGTGGATTATGTCGCGTAAGGGAAACTTGCTGCATTAATGAGAAACTTATCAGAATCGGCTGGAATCAAGTAAGGACAAACATGAGTTTTCATTTTTGTCACATTAGCAAGTGAATTTTGTATGCATGAACATGTAGTGAGTGTGAACATAAGGGGGCTGGTCGCAGGGGCAGGAGCCTGTGTCTGTACTGTGCAAGCTTCTGCCAATCCACTTTGTCCCTTGTTTACATCACCTCACTCATTCCAGTCTCAGGAGTCTCCCAAGGAGAGATTTCCAACTGTGACATGTGTCTGCAGCATGGACAAATGTTGAGTAGGATGTGACCACCAAACTCTGGTCACTGGCTATGGCTGATCACAGATACACTGTCATGGTCTCCTATGGCTAACATAACAAAACTGTCTGTGAATCAGGTATTATTCTCCAGTGGGACAAAGGTCTCAGTTAAATACTCAGTTTTGGTGGTGATTAGATAGACAGCCAATCAAAATATAAAATGGGGTCTCTGCCCATTGGTTAGTATCTGGATATCTGTTGGCAGAGAAAGCAGCCACTGTCTTGTAATTTTATCATGTCAATGATATCCATAATATAACAAATGAATGTATCATTGCAAGGAAAGTAGGGTAAATCAAACCACTAGTAAACCCATCTTTTCAGCAACCATCTTTTATTCTTGCCTTATGATTTTCATGTCAACTAATAAAATAGTTTCCATGCACAGACAGCTGTCATTTTGCTGTTATAAGGATGATTTGTTTTTGTAATGAAGGGTAAATATTTGTCTGCAGAAGTGTCATGAAAATTAACTATTTGGCTAAGGTTTATAGGATTTCGCTATTTTATTGCAAAAAGTTGTGTTTGTTCACAGAAACAGCAAGCTTTTGCTCAGAATCAGATTTGCAAATACTTGTGAACACAGAATTTTTCACAGGTGAGTACTGGAAAATGAAACTCGGTAGCTTGGCAAAGCCTTCGAGCTGATATTTTCCTCTCAGGAACTTGCTTAAAGCCCTGGTCATGAAAAGAATCCTGTCCCACAAAGAATCTTAACTGACCTGACACTTCCAAACTAAAATGATGGTGTCGGTGCATACTTAAACAAGAAAACTGTTGTCCATTTGAGAGGACTATATTTACCTAGCAAATCTCAGCTCTGATGCAGCATCTGGTTTCCCATTACATCTTTTTTGCTGTATTAGTCGAGGAGCAAAACACCTTCAAACGACTAGTCTTAGGTCGCACAAGGAGTCAGAAACTCAACAGGAGTAAAGCCTCTGGATACTCCCTGCTCCTTTGCCAAATCCTGAGATCACACATCTTCCACACTTAGGCTATAATGTATTTTAAATCTGAATATGTATTAGCAAGGGCCAGTTTTCCAGAGATGGCCTCTAACATTTATGTGTGCAGTTGTTAGTGTTTGCAAAAGGGCTTTCACACTCAGAAATTGGGTAACTGCACACACAAGAGGTACTGAAGTGGGCAATTACTTGATTTACAGGGCAAATGGATGCACACACAGTATTGGAGGTCATGTTTTAACATGTCTCTCTCCCCCACCCCCAGTATCCATAGATGGGCAGTGGGCAATAATGTCATTTCCTGCTACTATGTCACTCATGCCAGCATTTTATTATTAAATACTGTTGGCAGATGTTGGCACGTCAGGCTCAGAAGAAAAAACTGCCAGCACTGACATATTGGTGCCCTCACACAACATACATTTTCCACTCCCTTAGTTACAAGCCTTCCCTTTTTGTTTGGGCAAAAGCTTAGACAGATTAAATGGGATTACACATTTTAATCATGAATTAATGTAAAAAATGTACAATTAATGCATATAAGATTGAAGTAATGAATCGTTATTTCCCTGAGCACTGTCTAATGGGACAAATGCTAATGTATCCGCTCTCTTTTCTGTGAATGCTAAAGCAAGCAGACACATTCCCTTTACAAATATTTTTCATTCCCTTTTCTCCCCCATCAAAATCCAAATCTAGGGTCTGAACTTGTTCTCATTAGAGTCAGTAGCAAAATTCCAGTTGACCACCATGAGTGCAAGCTCAATGGCACCAATGCCTGTATATTTGTGTCTCTCTGGGAAGGAGTTTTGACTCAGTCTCTACCTACCAGCTCACTGATTTTGTTTAGTTGAAGAGGTTCCCACTATACCCATGTCAGAGGGTGCAGGCTTAGCCATACCTGTGACTGATTCCTTCAAGGTGATGGGTCTAAGGGCAGGGATCAGGCAACAGCCTTCAGGTCATCTGGACCTCAAACCAAAGCCTAATAGGAGCAGCTCAGCTGGGAGAGAGAACTGCAAGAGACCCTGGATTGAGGAAAGGACCAGACAGGGCCCAGGCAGTGGGACCTGGTTTATCTGTTTGATTTGTATTGTGCTGCTTTGGTTTTGAGAAAAATACCACCCCTGCAGGAAGGGATTGAAATTCTGCCACTTTGGGGAGCTTTATTTGCCACACAGGCTGGTGAATTGGCTCGCTAATTTATAATATGATTTAAAACTAACTCACCAAAGTTATCATGGAGATATACCAGTATCTCATTTCAAAGGGGAGGAACTCAGGTTGAAACAAAGGAATATTAGGTTTGTTCATAAAACCCCACATCCAGACCTGCTACTCTTCTGGGATTGTTACTACCAATGCAGTTAAGCCTTTTGCTAAAGTCTTGTTGACTGGTGACGCTCATCACAGAACAGCATTTTCGTGGCCTTCATAAGTCTTCCCTCTCATCTACCTTTCTCTGCAGGCTTTCTGGCTGTTCTCCTGTCTTGCCTCAGGACACAAACCAGCCATGCCAGATCTTGTTTGGAAGGGATTTATTTTCTTTTTTGTGCCTTTAAGTCTTCTTTCCCCAGCCCTCCTCCCTGAGTGAAAACTTTAGCCCAAGTCCTGAACTCAGATCCCTGAGAACAGACTCTTGGTTTCAGGAATGGGGCCTGAGTGCTCTTCCTCACCAAGAAGTAGAGCTTTCCTTGGGGGATAAGGAGATCCAGTGGCAACAGACACTGAAATCAAAGAGGGACACAGTATTCCACTTGCACTGGCACAGTACGGTTGTTCTGCCCTCATCTGTACGTGTCCCTTTCTCAAGTGGAGAGAAGGATCTGCTCTGTGAGCTGGGTATTCACTGGCAAGCAGCCAAATGCAGAGACCAAAGAGGAACTCAGCATCCATAGAGGTGAATCTGGGTCCTTGTCTGATGGCTTTTTATCACCTGTTTGCTTAGTGGTGCTGTTGCAGGATCCTACACTCAACCAGGCCCTCATCCAGTCTGTTCTCCACCCACAAAGCAACTGTGTTCCTACCAAGGAGCCTCTCTCACCAAATGAGTCAGCTCCATTCTTTTGCCCCATTTTAAAGGATGTATTTGCACAAGTCCCCCAAAGGAAATTCTCTGTCTCTCTGCTCTTCCAATGGGATCCTGGAAAGTGTGTGGGGAGGAAGTATTCTTCCTCTCATTCAGCATGAGAGCCAAAGATCTAGAAATTCTCCTCCACTGGATTTCTCAGGAGGACTGAATTTTCCTACATTTAAAAAACCTTATGCCATAAACCCTCACAAGAGAAAAAAAAACAATTAATTGATACAGGAATCATTTGTTACATGAGGAAAAACCTGCTACATCTTCCTTTTCCTGCCAGCCCTTCAGAGCATGACAGAATCTAGTCAGTCATTAGATGCCAAGGATTCAGTGAAAAATGTACTGTATATACATATAAACAAACTACTTCTAGCAGAAAGCCAGGAATCGTGCATGACAGAATCCAGAATAAGTATTAGTCAGTGGCTGCATCTGCTGAAACTTTGGCTCTTCCCCTAGATTCTGTCATTTCACCTAAGGCCGTGCTGGACAGGAAAAGTGAGGTGGTGTTTAGCAGTATCAAGCTCACTGGCCTGTTTGACAGGGGATGCGTTTACTCTACATACATGTCCAAGACAGCTAAGGAATGGACTGCAGACATTCAAGCAGCACATGTGCCATATTCCCTAAAAACATGAGAATAATGAATGCTTCTTTGCTATAGATTGCTTTACTTAAATTGCCTGTTAAAACCACAAGTGCTTCAGCCAGGCCCATCTAGCTTCCTGCTTACAGTCTGGTGTGGGGGTAACTTACCCTCAAAAGTAAAATGGTAGCTCTTCCTTTGAAAGGGCCCTGGCTATTTGGAGAATTGCTGGATTCAGCCTCAAAAGGCATCCAGGAAAACAAGATCTCTCATCTGCTGCTTCTTGGACCAACTGAGCCAGATTATCAAGCCCCTTAGACTCGGTATTTCACTCTATGGTCCCTGAGCAAGTACAGTTTCAAAATGAGAATTCCACCCTTGTTTCTTTCATAGAATAGGAAGGAAATCCAAGCCCTTGAAATCAACACAACTACTCACCATAGTAAATATCTGCAGGATTGCACCCTTAGACAAAAAGGCAGCCATTGTAATTGATAGATGAGGCAATTACTATGAGAAGCTCTGCCTGAAAAGTACGTAAGAGAAGCTAAACGCCAAAGACACCCTGCAGTCAAGTGGCAACCAAGTCACAGAATATCAATCTTCTTACCGGCTAATTGTTTTCTGTGATTTGGTTCTAGCTCTGCTCAAGGTCAGCATGAAAGAGGTTCATTTTATTCAGAAGGATGCATGAGGGATAAAGGCAAATTGGGGTGTGATCCTGCAAACCTGTTCATGAGGCTGCTAGTATGGGTAAGTGCTGTCAGGCCCTCACTGCATATTCTTTTGGCTACAGAGTTTTTAAAGAGGAAGGTGGCCCTGCATGATGTGAAAATTCCCATTTGTGGTTGCCTGCCACCTGCCTGAGAGAAGACTGAAAGAAAATTAACCCCTGCAGTCTGTGCAATTGGAATAGATTCAGAGAACTCATTGGCAAGAAAGACATTTGTTTTTCTCTGCAGCTTATTGTGCCTACTCTGGCAGGGAGTGCTGTGGTAACCAGGAGTGCAAAAAAGATGGTCGGATGTTGCCTACTAATTAAAAAAAAGAAGCTTTCTGCAGGAAGGACAGAGAAATGAGTCAAAAAGGGAATTAAAAGGAAGCATAAGAAAACAGATCACACACAAAGGAGAAAAACACTGATGTTAGGAAGGAAGGGGGAAAAACAAACAAGGGGGAAAATGATTGAAAAAATACATCAACCCCCCAAAAAGGAAAATATCTGAGAATATATGTGGTCGCTTAATACAAGCAGAGCTGTGAAACAGTCTCTGAGTAACAGAGATTCAAGCTAAAGCTATTCTATTTGGGGTAGAGGCTCAGAGGTATAAATCAGCAGAGCTCAACTGAATTAACCTCAGGTGAGGATCTGACCCAAGGATTTCAAAATTCTTTGTATTTAAGGCTGCCAATTGTACATGAGCTGAGGAAAAACCCTTTTTAGAGGAACGTGGCAAACAAATAGCCATAACAAAGCACAACAAAGCAACAATGTCTACTCGCAGTGTGGTTGGAGAAGTGCAATGGAGAGCAGAACATACCACAAAGTCAATTTAAAAAAAAAATGGGGAAGAAAACTGCTTGATTCCAGAATTTAGTCAACTTCTGTTAATCATATTCAGCTGATTAACAAGATCAGTGGAACTGAAGTAAGAGTGCCCATGTTCCCTGGAGGGACTGCTATTGAGGGGACACCTGTAGAATAGGGAATGTGGGGAGTTAAATTAAGCTGAATGCAACTCAGTCACATGGTCAGAGCAACACACAGGGTTTAACAAAGATCCACTTGTTCAATTTAACTTGCATTCAGCTTTACTCTTTTCAAATGAAGCTGTGGCGGCTGGTTTGGTTCATTGTACTATGTAGCTGTGCCAGCTAATCAAATCTGCTCCTTGAGTGTATAACTAAAGGCATGTTTTCCAATCCTTTATTCATTCGCATGTCTCTTCTCTGAACCTTTTCCAATTTATCAACATCCTTCTTGAAATGTTGACACCAGAACTGGACATAGTATTCCACTAGCAGTCTCACCAGTTATGGCTACTTGACAGTCCCATTTATACATCCAAGGATCACATTAGCTCTTTTGGCCACAGTGCCATACTAGGAATTCATATTCATCTGATTATTCTGGGAAGCAGCAAATCTGAAAAAGACTTGGGTGTGATGGTGGATAGTGTTCTCCATTACATTTTTCGTTCCTAGATGTATAACTTTACATATGGCTGCATTAAAACACATTGTTTGCTTGCCCCCAACTTATCAAGTGATCCGGATAGCTCTGAATCAGTGACCTGCCTGCTTCATTATTTACCACTCCCACGGGTTGCGTGTCATCTGCAAACTTTATCAGTGATGAATTTATGTTTTCTTCCACGTCACTAATAAAAATGTTAAACAGTTTAAGGCCAAGGTCCCCACTAGAAACATGCCCACTCAATATGATTCCCTCTTTAAAATTACATTCTGAGCCCTGTCAGCTAGTTTTTAACCCATTTAATGTGTGCCATGTTGATTTTGTATTGTTGTAGTTTCTTAATCAAAATGTCATGCAGTACAAAGTCAAACGCCTTCTAGAAGTCTAAATATACTACTATAGCATTATTACGTTTATCAAACAAACTTGTAATCTCTTCAAAAAGAAGCTATCAAGTTAGTTGGACAAACTCTATCTTTCATAAACCCATGTTGATTGGCATTAATTATGTTATCCTCCTTTATTTCTGTATTAATCAAGTCCTGTATCAGCCATTCCATTACCTTGCCCAGGATCAAAGTCAGGCTGACAGCCCTATCATAAGCCCTGTCACAGTTCAGGGCAACTCCACCTATATTGCCCTTCTTGTTCCAGCAAGGGCACCCACTCTAGGCTCCAAGCTCCTCAGCCATCACCTGTCTTGGATGGAGATAGGCATCTCTCTCCCTTGTGACCAGAGTATTTCCAGGCTGCACAATCCCCTGACAACACTGTGATGTCCACAGTAACAGACAGCCTGCCTAAGCAGGCCTGCTTCTCTTCCCTCCTCGGAGATGGTACACACTACAATTGCCACAGTTAAGTTACCACACAGCTGTTTCTAAGTGAACACATTTATTCTTAAGGTAAAAGCATTACAGAGAAAACGTATTAGATAAAAGAGACATGCAGAGTGCTATAATTGCAAAGCACCATTTTAAGATACCTCTGAATTACATTAGTAAGCCAGAAAGATACACTCATTTCTTTACTGACAGAAAGAGCCTACACGCATGCCAATAAGATCACCCCTAACTCCAACAAGACCTCTGGCTGGTGATTAGTCCGTCAAACCCCACGGAGAAGTTTTTCCTGTGATCACAAGTTCATCATAGACTCATAGACTTTAAGGTCAGAAGGGACCATCGTGATCATCTAGTATGACCTCCTGCACATTGCAGGCCACAGAACCTCACCCACCCACTCCTGTAATAAACCCCTAACCTCTGGCTGAGTTATTGAAGTCCTCAAATCACGGGTTAAAGACTTCAAGTTACAGAGACTTCCCCATTTACACTAGTTTAAATCTGCACGTGACCTATGCACCATGCTGCAGAAGAAGGCGAAAAAACACCAATCTGATCCAGGGGAAAATTCCTTTCCGACCCCAAATACGATGATCAGTTAAACTCTGAGTATGTGGGCAAGACCCACCAGACAGATACCTGGGAAAGAATTTTCTGTAGTAACTCAGAGCCCTCCCCATCTAGTGTCCCATTTCCAGACACTGGGGATTTTTGCTACTAGAAGTTGTTGATGGGCCACTTGCCATTGCAGGCAGTCCTGTCACACCCCATCTCCTCCATAAACTTATCAAGCTCAGACTTGAAGCCAATTAGGGTTTTTTTTGCCCCCACTGCTTCCCTTGGAAGGCTGTTCCAGAACTTCATTCCTCTGATGGTTAGAAACCTTCACCTAATTTTGAGCCTAGACATCTTGATGGCCAGTTTATATCCATTTGTTCTTGTATCCACATTGGCGCTTAGCTAATATAACTCCTCTCCCTCCCTGGTATCTATCCCTCTGATGTATTTACATAGAGAAATCATATCTCCCCTCAGCCTTTGCTTGGTTAGGCTAAACAAGCCAAGATCTTTGAGTCTCCTCTCATAAGGTAAGTTTTCCATTCCTCGGGTTATCCTAATAACCCTTCTCTGCACTTGTTTGAATTCATCTTTCTTAAACATGGGAGACTGGAATTGCACACAGTACTCCAGGTGAGGTCTCACCAATGCATTGTATAATGGTACTAACACTTCCCTGTCTCTGCTGGAAATACCTGGCCTGATGCATCTACAGCTTCAGCTCAGAATCAGAACCCAAGCCTTATGGGGTCTCAATAGGCCAAAGTCTTTCCAACCCTTCCCTAAGGATTGGGGTCCCCCTTGGACCAAAGGACCTGTCCATTCGGTGGATCAGAAAACAAGTCCTGTGCCAGTTAACTCAATTTATCTATAAATCCTTCCTTTGTCTGTTGGTCCCTGGAGAATCCAGTTTGAACCAGTATATTCAAGATTCTCTCCAAGTGGTGGTAGCTCTCTGCAGGTATTACAACCTGAGCAAATTTGCCTAACTATTCACCCTACCCCCTCCCACTGTTCTGAGTTGCTGGACTAAAGTCATCATCTGGCTTTTTCCCAAATACAAAACAGAAATATTTATTGAACATGCCTGCCTTTTCTGCATTATTATTGACAATTCTGCCATTTCCATCTAGTAATAGACCAAAACCTTTGGTTGGTGAGCAAAGAAAATGATTTAGAGAGAAAGGACAGGAAGAAGAGATTGCAATAGTCAAGATGAGAGATGATGAAGGCATGGAAAAGGCTCTAGCTCTAATATACATGCCTGCACCCAGGATCTGAATCCCACTAACATTTGGGGAAGTTCAGATCTACATCTGAACATCCTGGCTACTAGCTCCCACTTCTGTGAAGACTGAAACAAAATCCCAGAGCCAAACACACCCAAATTTAGAAGTGTGTATCCAAATCCAAACTTTGCAATTCAACCCTATCTCTGTACTTCATGTATCAGGTGCATGGAGTATAACTTAAAGCCCTGCAGTGTGGGTGTTATACATTCCCACCATGTTCTGTTTTCATTGCTACACACTCCACAGTAGGTACCTACTGCACGTTGTGTTGCTCACTAGGCATTCCCTCAGAGTATCCACAGAGATTACTTTCCTTTAGCACAGAGGATAGTCTAGCAAAAATCTCTACAGACAATCAAGGGAAAGAAATCATTCCTTCATTCTCACTGAAAGTCTTACCCCTCTCTAAATCCAGAGGTTGACTGATAGACCTGCATAACAGTAAGGACGTGGGCTAGCAGTCAGATTGCATCTCATGGGGACTTCATGCAATCAGCTCTGCGTGGAGAGATGGTCCCTTACAGGACTTTAATGAGCTTAACAAGAATCTCACTGAACCCAAACACAGAGCGATTTCACAATTAGACATTGGAAATGTCAATTCTTATATTTTGTCATCTTTTGCTTTGAATTCGAATAGGTCCTTCTAATCCTCTTTAAATAGTTTTGCTTTAGAGTATTCACAGTAATTTCAGACCAGGTGGAATAATTCATTGACGGGCAATACTGTCATTTCATAATTTCTTATAAAAATCATAATACATGAATTTACAGTAATTATAGATTTAATTGGTAATTCCACAACCATCTGCTATATCTTGGCATTAATTGGTGTTCTTGCTGTATTTACTGTACAGCATTTCATTTGAAATGAAGAGCTAGGGTAAAACTTTCCATTCAAATCCACAGAAAAATCCCACCCAAACCACAAAGAAAAACAAGCTCTCAAGCTCAAAATATTATAGCCTTTCAGTTTCAGCATAACGGGTCCATTTCTGTTCCTACTAAAGGCAATGAAAGTTTTGCTATTGACTTTGATGAGAGAAGGACTAGGCCCCCAGTCAGCTTCCTAATCCAATCAGGAAGAGTTATCCAAAACCCTTTGCTCACTCACTATGCCAGGGATCTAGCCTCAAGATTTATCATCAATAGGATAAATCAGGGCTTTCTGGTTTATGACTTACTAACATGGCCTCTTAAATAAACAGATTATTATGCAAACACAAGTCCTTCACTACACTGCAAACATACAAGTGTGTGTGTTCATTTATTAGAGCAGCGGCTAAAACCCCAGTATCTAACCATAGGCTCTTTTGGGATAAGCCTGGCTGCCAGACAAAGCCCAATTCAGATCGACCACTTTTGTTTGACACCACTTTATTTTGGAAGTCATCATATGAAACTACATTTGCTTCTACCACCCCCTACCACAATCAATATATCTCTGGCTACAGAAGTGGTACCAAAGAGTCATTCTACCAGCACTCTCAACAGAAGACAACAGGACAGGAACACTGCACTTTCTTCCCTTAACCCCAGTTTATCAAGGAAATGTGGTCCAAGTAGGGCTGTCCAGAAGACAAGAAATCTGTTATGAAACCAGTTTGATGGTTTGACATTTGGTTTCATTCTGCATTGGAACGACACTGAGACCTTTTGAAATTTTTAATGAAAAAAAGATAACCCCCACCTGCCAATAGTCCAGTGGCTACAGCACTTACTTGGAATGTGTGAGGACCAAGTTCAAGTGCCTGCTCTGAATCTCATTCTCTAAATTCCATCATGGAGGTAGGAAACCATTGAAATGGAGACATTTCTGCAAGAAGTTTTGATGAATCAGCATTTTCTGATGTGGGGGAAAAAATGTTTTGTCAAAAAATTCACAACCAGCTCTAGTTTCAAGTTCCAGCAGCCATGAGAGCAGAAGTTCCTAAAGTGCTCCCAAATTGGGTTCCCGCATTATAGCATCATGCAGTAGTACCATGTCATTAAAAATAGCCCAAATGGTTTATGAAATGATTTTGGGTAATGTTAATTTAGTGCTTATGACAAGGACGTTGGTAGATCAAATTGTCTATTCATCTGTAGAATGCACACCGTGTTCACTAGCCTGGGAGAACTATAATTTCTATTTTAGGGTTTTGTAGTAGCACCCACCACTGTAGCATCGTCTGCAAACGCTTCTCAGATAATAAGAAAAGCAACCTCTAAAATTACAGTTGCGATTTTCCATGGCAATGTTTTTTGCTGTATAAAAGTCAGATGTGTGCACGCATTAATCAAGTATCTAACTGCCAAATTCAGGAACACAGAGGCCTACTAGGGTGTGCAAATGTAGAGTCTGATTATGCAAACAAAGCCATGCAAGGGGCTGTGTGAGAGCACAAGCAAGTTTCTTCAAAAATGCGGCCTAAAACTATGTGTATATGGGAGCAGAGGGAGGGTGGGCAGCTGGTTCTATTGGCCTGACCACAGCTGCTTGTGTGGTAGGCGAACCCTTGCTGAGAACAGGCCTGCAGCTCCGAGCTGGTGCAGGAGTGTGTGTGTGTTTGGGGGTGCGTGGATGGTAGTAATAAAGGAGCCTCTAAAATGAACAGTCAACGCCTAATCCCCAGTGTTACCACCAAAGTATCACGAGTCTCGCTATATTTGGTCCTTTTGCTTAAAGGCCCAACTCCTGGAGTCATGTGATTATGTGAGAGCCTCAGCTTTCATTACTAAATAAATAAACAAACTACAAAAGTCAGTTTCCAGCCCTCGTGATGGATGAGAAAAGCTTGGAGACAGGATCTGAGGGCACCCAAAAAGCTCAGAAACAAACAGGTAAATGAAAAGAACCCAAAATGTATTATTTTTTCAAATTCTCATGTTTGGGGGGGCCTGACTCATGATTTTTCAATGGCTGGGAGTGGCAATGGAGATAAATATCAATGTCTTTGGCAAACTGCAGTCAATGTAATCAGCCTGAGGCAGGATTAACTTTTACTTGGTGCCCTCCTGCACTGTGGGCCCCCTTAAGCGGAGGGGGGAGGGGAGAACTCCAGGGATAGGAGCAGGAAGAAGCTCTGGCAGTCAGCTCCATTGGAACTATACCACCAGGGAGTGGAGTAGCCCCAGAGGCTGCCCTGGAAGGCCCTGCAAATCCACCCAGTCTGTGTGCAGATCTCTTTTTCTGCAACGGGGAGCAAATCCTCCACCTCCCTTTGATGATCGAATGATTTGGTGGAAGGGAACTTCACAGAACTTTCCTCTCCATCCCAACCTGGACTAAGAGTTTTCACTAAAGGATGAGTCTTGGAGACAGTACTTTTGGAAATGCTTGATAGCATGTCAGTCACTGCTGTACAGTCCCCAGCAGTCTGGAGAGTATTTGAAGAGCCCTGTTGTACCACACTCACTTGCAGGGTTCACTCTCTAAACTTGGATGAATCTTCCAGGTTCCAAATGCTAACCTTTACTTACCACAAACGCAAATCAGAACTAACCACTTCAGGGCTTGTACATCGGGTTGTTACTGAAGACTAAACACCACCAGAGCTCAAGCTGCACTGCCCTTTTGGTTAAGGTTGCTTCATTCTTGCTAACCAATCAAACTGATATCTCAATCATGGCAGATTAGTGTCACTTTGTTTACATCCCTGAGAAAAACAAAACAAAAGTGTTTCTTTCTTCATAAAGGCCACTATGCAGTAAGTGACCAAGATTAAATTATGCAATCAGTTCATCTGTCCATCTGCTCAATGCTGTCGGAGAAAAACTGAGTTCTCACTATTTTTGTTTAGGTGCAGCAAGTCAGACGCTTTATTAACTCTCACATGTGCAGAGGAGAGAGCAAGTAGGTCTCTCTCTGGTAACTAATTACAGCAAGCATTTATACCTTTCATTACAGAAATAATGAGGGACAGCTGCATTTTGTTTATACATAGGCCATCTTGATATCTCATTTCCTTACTTGTTTTGACTCTTGCCTACATACAATTAGTTTCTATACCTTATCTACACAAGGTCTTCTACACCTTATCTATACTGAGGTCACAATGACTTCTTACACAGCTCTTTCTCACCCGTCTCACACAATCCTCACACAATCCTCGCTTCTACAAATCTCGCGTTATCAGGGTTATCAGGGTCACAGCTAGCTTGACTCTTGCTAACAAAGACTGTCTCTTGCTAACGAAGCCTGACTCTTGCTAACAACCATCATGCATTGCAGTTCCCTTCTACGAAGCCTGACTCTTGCTAACAACCATCATGCATTGCAGTTCCCTTCTGTCAGTTCTTTTCTCTGCTTCCACAACCCCCCCCTTTTGTACTTCTAGTACAACAAACATTCTCAAATCTCTATTTGCATCAAGTCCTGGACTTCAGATTCTAAATCAGATGCTTCAACCTTAGGGGTTTTGATTGGATGCAATGATAATGCATGATTAGCATGAACATGAAAGGTATTACTATTATTACGTCTTTTACAACAACAATAACATAATCCTAAACTAACTAATAACAATACAAGCAATAACATTCCCATAGCAATACTATAATGGGGTTGTTGTACAGCCTTTGTCATAAAGCACAATACATCATATTTAGTACATAAGGTAGATACTCTATAAGCAGTGTGAAAGGCATACTTTTCTACTTGATATACATTTTGAAGCATGTGAATTTGCCCTTGTACCTCAGAGATTTTCTGAATCTCAGGTAACAATGAAAGCAAATTTTGAAATCTATCAGATAGTAAGCTAGTCCAATTAAAGGGTATCTGGAACCTAAGGGCTACTTGAAAAACTCTATCTGCAGGCCAGTAAATGATATGATTGCCTGCAGTGGTAGTGAGATTAAAATGTATGTCTTGTGATATGGTGTCATTAACATACACACAGCTATCATTAGCTTGGAAGAGTAAGTGTCCTGTCAGGGTAGTTCCTTGTCCCCTACCCTCCCAGCAAACGTAGTCCTAGACAGTGACGACTTCTCCTGGCTTCAGTTTACGTGTACACTGAAGCTGTGGGGGTTCTAATGGGCAGAATGTCCACAGGTTACCTAACCCGATCCAAATGTCAGGTGTAATCCTAGGAGCACTAACTAAAAATCGATTGGGCATACCAGGTGGTCTGATTTCCCAGATGTCTCGATGAATTACCCAATCCCATATGCATCCTCCCCATGGACCTGGCAGGATACGGTATGTGGGAGCCCACACCCCCTGTACCGGTCCATATGCTTGGAAGGAGCACTGAGAACGTCCACACTTCCACCCAGAAAGTTTCCAAGTATGTCTCCATGGCCACAGGTCAGATGGCACTCCTGACGTGTCTGTAAGGGCAGTGGGCCAAGCCTGGTGCTCTAGATCATTCCGAATGGCCATTAGCTGGTCATTCAAGAAATCCTGAATCTCTGAGCATGCTAGATCCCACTGCAATGCCTTCCCAGCCTCAGTGATATTCAATACCATCTCTGTCAGTAACTTCTGGGTCATAGAACTAAGGGCGGAGATAACATGTAACTCACCAACTCCAGCCTGTACCTGGGTTAGTTGTGCTCCAGAAACAAGGCCTATGGCCTTCTCTAGTTGGCCCAATTTCTCATCATTGGAATGTGTAGTACTGTTTGTATCTGGATAAGTTACAGTGGTGGTGGCAAGGGTCAAGGGACTAGTGGTGGTGGGTGTAGTCTTTGTAGTGGCAAGGCATTTTTTTTATATTCATCATCTGAAAGCCAATTAGGGAGGGCAGTGCATCCTGAAGGTACCTGTCCATAAGCACAAAGCCCTGATCCTGGAAAGAATCCACCCCACCACTGGACCCCACATTCCCAGGAACGTTCCCCACAGTTCCCTCCTTGCCAATAAACAATACTTCGTTTCTTCCACCAGGGCCAGTTCTTAATGTCTTTTGTAGTTAGAAAGTTCTGGACTTTGATGGTTTCAGCAGAGCGAGTGTTTCTTCTTTTCTTCTTCAAAAACAGTTGTGATTCACCACAGTGCAGGGGAGAGGTTACTAGCACTTCACCCTGTACTGGTGTGATTCCTGTAAAAGAATTCAAAGGCACAGTAGATCTGTCAGTGGACAAGGGAGAGGTTACTAGCACTTCACCTTGTCCTCTTTCCCTGCTGTCCAGGAGGCACAGCAGAGTTAGCAGGAGAAATAGGCTGATCAGCAGCTGGAGAATCCTCTCCAGGCGGAGGGGTCTTTTTGCAGTGCGAAGCATGGGTCCAGGTGGGCAGTCCTTGGCACTTCACAGCAGTGTTAGTGGTTAACAGGACTTGGAAAGGGCCTTTCCAGCGTGGAGCCAAGGCAGTCTTTCGCTGATGGACCTTTATGTAGACCCAGTCTCCTGGTTCCAGCGAGTGGCAGGGCTGCACAGGATCCTTGGGTAGTGCTTCTTTCACCTGTGTATAGAAAGACTTAACACATTTCATTAGTGCCTGACAATACTTAAGCATTGTGTCATCCATTAAATGAATGTCCATCTGAGCTAGGGTTAGTGGGGGCGCAGTTGGTAGTCTCATCGGGCGCCCTGTCAGAATCTCATGAGGGCTGAGTCCAGTCTTTCGATTGGGAGTGGCCCTCATACTCATTAGTGCCAGAGGAAGGGCATCTGGCCACTTCAAGTTTGTTTCAGCACAAATCTTGGCCAGTTTATTTTTCAGAATTCCATTCTGGCGTTCCACTGTCCCAGCAGACTGCGGATGGTGGGGACAGTGAAGGTTGTGTTGAGTCTGCAAAGCTGCACATAACTCCTTTACAATCTGTCCAGTAAAATGAGTTCCACGGTCACTGTTGATACTCACAGGGATGCCAAATCGTGGTACAAAATCTTTAAGCAGAAGTTTCACAACAGTCCTGGCATCTGCTTTCCTGCAGGGAAAAGCTTCAACCCAATTTGAAAATACATCCACCAAAACCAATACATATTCATAGCCACAACATTTAGACAGTTGAATAAAATCAATCTGAATATTTACAAAAGGTCCCCAAGGGGGAGGGTGAGCTGCCTGCCTAACTTTAACAGCTTTACCAATGTTATGCTGCTGACAAATCACACATTGTTGACAGTAGTGATGTGCAATGACTGGGAACCTGAATGCACACCAATCTCGGTTAACTGCAGCAACCATCCCCCCTTTGCTCACGTGAGCCATTCCGTGGTATACACGAGCAAGATAGGGCATTAGCATCTTCGGTGCAACCAGGCGACCAGCTGGGGCACGCCAAAGATGATCAGGGTGTAGAATACAGCCATTAGTACTCCATAAACGTTTCTCAGCTGCCGGTGCTGCTTCCTGGATCTTGGCCAGATCCTCAAGGGAGGCTAGTGGAGGCTGTTCAATCAAAGCACAAGTATATTCAGCCTGAGGTGCAGAAAGGGCCGCTGCTTTGGCTGCAGAGTCTGCCAAAGCATTTCCACGGGTAACTTCATCATGAGGGGTCTGGTGAGCTGTACATTTCACGACAGCTATAGCTTTGGGCAATAAAAGGGCATCTAAAAGAGCAGAGACATACAGACTGTTCTTAATAGGAGAACCAGTGGATGTAAGAAAACCTCTATACTTCCAGAGCAACCCATAATCATGTACCACTCCAAAAGCATAACGAGAGTCTGTATAGATTGTAACTGCTTGATCCTGAGCGAGAATGCAGGCTCGAGTTAAAGCCACAAGTTCGGCCACTTGAGCAGAAAACACAGAAGGAAGGAAAGCACTTTCAATAACAGCATGTGCAGAATACACAGCATAACCAGCAACCAATTTGCCCTTAGAATCTCGCAAGCACGAACCATCTACAAAGTAAATAAGATCAGGATTTTGCAAAGGCACATCTAGTAAATCATCTCTTGGACAAGAGAGAACCGATGTCACAGACACACAGTCATGTGGGTCTCCGTCTTTGGGCCCAGGCAACAAGGAGGCAGGATTTAGAACAGGGCAACGAGCCAAAGTAATATGAGATGAAGACAACAAGACAAGCTCATATTTTGTAAGACGAGAAGTGGATAGATGCTGTGTCTTAGATTTTAACAAGAGAGCAGCCACAGCATGAGGAACAGCAACAATCAAAGGAGATCCTAAGACAATAGATTCAGATACCTGAACAGCAAGAGCTGCTGCAGCTACAGCACACAGGCAAGGGGGAAATCCAGCTGCCACAGCATCTAGGGCAGTACTGTAATAAGCAATGGGACGGTGTTTGTCTCCGTGCCTTTGCGTTAATACAGCCAAAGCAAACCCATTACGCTCATGACAGAAAAGAGTGAATGGTTTAGCATAATCAGGAAGTCCCAGGGCTGGTGCACTGGACAGACTTTGCTTGATAGCAACAAAAGCTTGTTCAGCCTCTGGAGACCAAGGAAGAGGCTCAGGGGTACCTGACTTAGTCAGATCCTGTAAGGGTTTAATCATTGTTGCATAGCCTAAAATCCATTGTCTACAGTACCCAGTCATGCCAAGAAAAGTACGCATTTGAGAAATAGTTCCAGGCCTCTTAAAGGAACCTGGAGTGCATGTGCCACACTTCTAGTAAGATAACGGGTACTTTCCTCAGAGGGATTAGAATCAGGGGAGCTACTGGGAGGCTCAGAATCACCTCTTTGTGGTGAAGAGGAGGCTTCTCTCCCAGGGGAAGAGAGAACAATGTGTGCAGCTGATACATGCAGTGGTGAAACTGGCACTTCCGGGTGAGATTCGTTAGCAGACCCATGCTGTGCAGGGGGAGGAGGCAGCACGGGCTGCTGCTGCTGAATGTTACTGAAGAAATCTAAAATATCCTCAGCAGTTTCCTCCTCACTGTCAGACCTAACTAATTGGGGATAAAGGGGAGCAGAAGGAATTGCTTGAACAGGATTAGGATACACAGGAGCAGAAGGAATCGCTCTAGGGGTTAAACAGCTGGATGCCTTGCATTTAAGCTGTAAATGTTGCACTTGGGCTTTTAACTTTTCCTGGGAGTCCTTTAGACTCCGCACTCGAGACTCGTGGAGTCTCTTTGTTGCTTCCTCCCACCAACAGACAAATTGCTCCCACTGTGTATCAGAGGCTTTTGGTGAAGCCAGAGTTTCTTTAAGGTATTTAAGTTTGTCTAAATCAAAGGTACCTTCTAGTGGACATTGTTTAGATGGATTTGCACGCGTGTAAAGATTCCAATTATCTAAATACCTGCAGGTTTTCGGGCCATAATGTACGTACATGAAATAAGCTGGGGTACCCTTAGGGGGTGAAAGGGAAGACTTAGACTGTCCCCCACCGATTTTCCAATCACACACTCAAAGGGGGAAGGATGCCCTGTCCGCGCTAGCGGCTCATAAACTAAGGATCTCTCCCTACAGGGTATTCACACAGGAGTGACTAACGAGGATAGCCATGACCCCCTACACCTCCCTTCAGCAAAGAGCGTCGGCTAATCTCAGAGAGAAAGCGCCGCTTACTCTGTTGCATCCAGTGAGATGGTCAGACTGTCAGTGGCTCACACGGAGAGGAAAAGGGGAGGGAAGATGGGTGCACACACTCCTAGACCCAGGTAGCCTCCTCGCCGGACGATGCCAGGCCGAGTCAACTTACATGGGTCGGATCTCCTAAAAGATCCTCTAGTTACCGGGCTTGCGTTAGAGTAGTTCTGGTCACGAGCCAAAAGACTTCGCAGAGTACTCTGGGCGTCTTCCGGTAACACTCAATTCACACTGTGTACACACACACACACACACACACCACACACACACACACTCCAACATACCAAGGCCTTATACCAGGTACTACTCCTGAGTACCTCCAGGTACTATTCCCAAGTACCTTGATGCATCACTTGAGGCGGTAAAAACCCCTCTTGAGGCAGTAACAACTCCTCAATACAGGTGCAAACCCTATGCACCTAGCATATGCTTACAGGGGGCGGCAAACAATTCCCCTATTACGCCGCTCAGCATCTGACCTTGCTGCACAGTCAATAAGTTCGGATGGCGTGAGCCCAACAGGGGCAGACGGCCCCACGGACAGTCCTCCTCCGACACCCCAATAGAGATTTCAAAAGGTCTCTTACCTCTATTGTGGCGCCATGGGGTTCGAAGGGGAACGATCCGTAGCAGCTGCCGTTGCCTCAGTGGGCGTTGCCATCCCGGACGAGCCCCCAAATTGTCGGAGAAAAACTGAGTTCTCACTATTTTTGTTTAGGTGCAGCAAGTCAGACGCTTTATTAACTCTCACATGTGCAGAGGAGAGAGCAAGTAGGTCTCTCTCTGGTAACTAATTACAGCAAGCATTTATACCTTTCATTACAGAAATAATGAGGGACAGCTGCATTTTGTTTATACATAGGCCATCTTGATATCTCATTTCCTTACTTGTTTTGACTCTTGCCTACATACAATTAGTTTCTATACCTTATCTACACAAGGTCTTCTACACCTTATCTATACTGAGGTCACAATGACTTCTTACACAGCTCTTTCTCACCCGTCTCACACAATCCTCACACAATCCTCGCTTCTACAAATCTCGCGTTATCAGGGTTATCAGGGTCACAGCTAGCTTGACTCTTGCTAACAAAGACTGTCTCTTGCTAACGAAGCCTGACTCTTGCTAACAACCATCATGCATTGCAGTTCCCTTCTACGAAGCCTGACTCTTGCTAACAACCATCATGCATTGCAGTTCCCTTCTGTCAGTTCTTTTCTCTGCTTCCACAATGCTCTGTCAGTCAGATGCTGTATTTTCCTCCTCTTTCCCTTCAGCAAGTGGTATTCTGTACTAGCAAGTGTAGTGAAAGCAGTATGATGATGCTGGGTAATATAATTCTAAATATCATCGAGCCTATAAAATGGACAATGAGTGATAAATAATTTACATTTATCAGAACTACTCAATCTTATTCCAGATTTAGCGATTGCATGTCCCTCCTTCACTCCACAATCATGCTAGAGAAAGAGAACAGAATTTCAATAATCTTGTGGTTAGATGTATTGAACTGCTGTGCAGAGCAATGAACTTACCATTCTTTTTCCTTCAGTCCTTTGAAAGGTGATGGACCTGGTGTGATGCCAGGGCCTGCAAAAAGCAAAATGGGACCCATTTCAATTTGATTCTTAGAGACTCAACAATAAATCAAAGACTCTCTCTCACTGGGGAATGTTTACATACTCACCTCCCTTCTGACCCCACTACCAAAGCTTTATCCTGTTTTAGATGATCTTAGATATAAGAAACTGCTCTTGTTGTCTCAGTTTTCCCTCCCTGTTATTAGTGTATGTGTATGTTTCTATCTATAGATAGCTACACACACACACACACTGGAGCCTCCATCAGCATTGCAGACAGTTGCAAAAGGAATGGGTGAAAGGATGTTTGTGACAGCAGCTTGTTAATACAAAGCAGAGTGCTTTTTAACACTACCTATTGGCAATAAGAATAGGGAAAAGTGAAACAAAATTATGTTCGCTTTAGTTTCAGCTTTCAGCAACCTAATGTGGCAAAAAGTCTTTCCACCCTCTTTTCTTAGTCTGAGAGCTAGGGATGATCTTTTGCATGTTGATTCTAATCTTGATTCCAAAAAAATAAACAGACTGAGGAAGCACATGCCTCCAGTGCCATCCATAAATGAAAAACCCCAAGTCCTAGTGCGGTTGCCTCTGTTCCTGGCCTTTTGACCTATGCTAATTAATTACTAAGCTTTGGAGCATTCATCTGAAAATTTTCTGTGGTCATGGTGATTCTCTTCAAGCAAAGTAATCACCAGAAATCCTTTTGTAATTCAGATATAGAGGGTGACATTTAATGTAAGTGGTTAATCATTATTAATTGCTTTGGTATTCATTGTAATTATCATAATCAGTTCATTTGAATTTACAGTGTAATTTCATAGCAGTACTATAGGCTGTATAAGCAGACTTGGATGAAGAAGCACACTGAAGCTTCCAGGCCAAGAGTACATGTACATGTAAATGTGTTTACTATGAATTATTATTATTATTTTATTTGTGTTTGTATTACTATAGTGCCTAGGAGTCCCAGTCATGGACCAGGACCCCATTGTGCTAGGTGCTGTACAAACACAGAACAAAAAGATAACATGTCTCTGGCTTCATACACTAGAGCTGTTGAAAAATTCCAATTGTTTTTCATAGGTAAATGTAACAAAAATAGTCCTTTCTCCTGAAGCCTGAACGATTTTCAAGAACCAAAACAAAGTTCTTGAAAACTAAAAATGTTATTGAAGATTTTTCATTTTGCCATCAGGGGGATTAAAAAACAGACATTTTCTACCAAAATAAAAAGTTTCTGCAAAAATATGTTTTGACTGAAAAGCTTTTTTTCATCAATTTTTAAAAAAATGTTTCAGTGAAAAATTTCAGCCAGCTGTAGTGTAAATAATGTCACAAGCTAAACTACACATGTCCTGGGGTAAAGAATCCAGGACTTTTGGTGCCAAAACAACACCGGGCTCTATCATTTGAGCTAAAGAAAAGTATCTATTAGCAGGCCTGTCAGTCGTAAGAAGGCTTATAACTTCTTTGCAGGCTAGCCAGCAACATAATCACAAATAGCAGCAGCACTGAATTCCATCCAGCCTTTAGCAGCACTGCATCCACGCTAGGTAACATATACCACATGTATATACCCACATGCAGGTAACAGGCTTCATTTTCAGAAGAAGAGGCGTTTAGCATCACATCACTTCTTTTCCCTCGGTGAAGTTTTCTCCCCCCACACTTAATCTGTTCTCCCATTATCCCCACTCTCCATCCACTCGGCACACAAGACTGCATATTACAGCTATCAGCCCCTAGCCAAGGAGGCCTGGACCCACTTTTAACATTAGATAGGAGATTCTGCAATTGAGCAATGCTATGCCAGCGCATGGACTGCTCATCAGCTTTCACGGCTGCAAATGGGATGCTCTGGTAACAGACACCACAGAGGAAGGAGGAATAGAGGTTAGGCAAAGGGATACAAAATAGTTGTTTTACTAAGGAAACCAATCTTGTTGGTGGTAAAGGATAATTAATTTTCTTTTTAAAGTTTTGCTTTCTGAGCAGAGATAGGTTTTACAAACCTTACTACAGAGGTTGCATGAAGCTGAAGCAATGAACAGTAACAAATTACGAGTTAAAAATAAATGTTTCTGTGAGATAATAAAGCTATTTATATGTCACTTTGCATTCCCATTTCAGAATGTAAGTTTATGTACTTCCAAGCTGAAGACATGTAATAGTGAACATGCCGGATATCTATGCCTATACTACACCTGGTCTGTGGATAATTCTCTGCTTCTCTGTTACCCATCTAATCCCAGCCCCACATACAGTTTGCAATACTGTTTGAATGCATTTCTTTGCAGTATTAAAAGTGTATGTTCAACAACATGCATCACAATATTTTCAGCTTTGGAAGTTTAAATGTAAATCATCCTTGGTTGCTCTGTTCTTTGATTCTCATATAATTGTTGAGGATTTATTTTGATGCAACTATAAAAAAATCTTTAATCACATAAAGGTTATTTTAAAAAAGCCACAAATATTTAGGAGTCCAAAATATGTATTCTTTTCTAAAAAAAAAAAATACCAGAAGAATTTGATTTGAGAGTTTAGGGTGCAGCGCTACACCCATTTACACTAGCTGAGGATTTGGCGATTAGAGCTCAGTTTCTTAGATGGAACAAGCAAGCTATTCCTTGATTAAGAGGAAGCATAGCTTGTTGTAAAAGCACAGCACAAGAAGGCTGGAGATCCAGGGATTGATTCTCCACATTAGAGGCCACATTTGAAAATGTAGGCCTTAATCCCTCTGTTTCAGATTCTCGATATGTGAAGTGGAAGGACTACCCCACTTCACAGGGAGCATTAACATTACCAATATTTGAAGAGCACTTTGAAATACTTGAACAGAAAGCACTATAGAAGAGCCATGTAAAAATATCTTTTTTAGATCTTCATATCTTTGTTAGGTAAAAGAAGGTCCAGTAACATGGTAAAGATGTTACCAATTAAAGATACTAGTAGAACTGTACCTCAATAAATGTCAAATTCAGTTATATCAAATGCTGTTAAATTGCAAATGGCATAGACCCAGCTTCCATAGTTAACAGATTGCTTAACTGCATACCTTGTGGTATGGTAATGCAAAACACATGTGAAAGAAAGTGCCTTTAGACATAAATTAAGGGTAAAGAAAAACAGTATAGTGAGTTTTTAATCTAATTTGCAATTTTTAAATTCATTTTAGTACAATTTTTTAAAATTAAATCTAGTAAAATGCACTATGGAGATTGAACTTGCCATAGCTGAGATTCCAGTACAGAAAAGCAGAATCTCACATGAGTAATAAGATAGTCACATGACCTCACCAGATCCTAGTCAACATGAACACTATTATTGGGAGAAATTATAAAAGCGTATTTGTAACCTAACAAACCTGTGGGAAGCTTTTTGAAGAAATGATGGCTTGATACTGAAAAATGATGCCACAGATTTTAGATATTAGAGATGGCAGAGTCTTGCTGTGTAATTTAGTCTTGGTAAAGTTTAGGGCTGTTACGACAGACTCTCTTTAAGAGTCACCTTTTGTTTCTCCAGAAAAAAAAGGCAAATGAGAGCATAGGTGCCGACTCTGTGGTGCTCCGGGCTCAAGCACCCACCGAAAAAACATAGGGGCTGCCAGCACATGAGCCACAGTGTTGCTGACAGTTTCATCCAGACAGCTACAGTGAGACATAATGTCATTAAACTGGGACATTAGTAAAGGCAGTTTGTAGTTGAGTGCATTGATTTTAATATACTGTAATTCAGGGGTCGGCAACCTTTCAGAAGCGGTGTGCTGAGTCTTCATTTATTCACTTTAATTTAAGGTTTCACGTGCCGGTAATACATTTTAATGTTTTTTAGAAGGTCTCTCTCTATAAGTCTATATATTATATAACTAAACTATTGTTGTATTGTAAAATAAACAAGGTTTTCGAAATGTTTAAGAAGCTTCATTTAAAATTAAATTAAAATGTTGATCTTACGCCGCCAGCCTGCTCAGCCCGCTGCTGGTCTGGGGTTCTGTTCACCTAGGCCGGCAGCAGGCTGAGCGGGGCCTGCGGCTGGGACCCCGGCTGGCAAGGGTCCGGCAGCCAGAACCCCAGACCGGCAGTGGGCTGTGCAGGGCTGATGGCTGGGACCCCGGACTGGCAGTGGGCTGAGCGGCTCAAGCCACTGCCGCTCAGGGGTTTCATCCACCGGCTCCTGCCAGCTGGGATCCTAGCTGCCGGACCCGCTCAGCCCGCTGCTGGTCTGGGGTCCCGGCCCTGCCCACATGCAGTGGGTACCTACCTTCTCCCTGGATCTGGCCCATTCTCTTCCTCTCTCTGCACTGAGCTGAGGGTGGGAGTGCACTGAGCACAGGGCTGGGGCTGAAGGAGCAGGCTGGGGGTTGGGGTGTAGGGTCTGGCCAGGAGCTAGAATGAGGGAGGGGGCTCAGGGTTGGGGCAGGTGGTTTGGGTGTGGGGCACTTACCTGGGCAGCTCCCATTTGGTGCAAGGGGTGCAGGTGGGAATGTGTGTGGGGGGGGATGCAGGAGCTCCCGTTTGGTGCTCAGGGTGGGGGTGGGGATGTGAGGGGTGCATGGGGCGTGGGGGGCCTGGGTATGTGGGGGGGTGCAAGAGTCAGGGCAGAGGGCTGGGGGCATGTGAGGGAGGTGCAGGTGTCAGGGCATGGGTTGGGGGGGATGGGGATGTGTGGGGGTGCCAGAGTCAGGGCTGGGGTCATTGGGGGGGGGTGAAGGAGTCAAGCAGAGGTCTGGGTGTCTATGAGGGGGGTACAGGGCTCAGGGCAGGGGCCTGGGGTGTGTGTGGGGCTGCAGGGCTCAGGGCAGAGGGCTGGGTGTGGGGGGGGTCAGGGCAGAGGGCTGGGTGTATGTGGGGGGGGTCAGGGCAGAGTGCTGCGGGGTTTGTGTGTGGGGGGGGGGTCCAGGCAGGGGGGTGGAGGGGATATGCCCCTATTCCACCACCCCTCTTCCCCAAGACCCTGCCCCCGCTTCTTCTCTGCCTCCGCCTGGAGCAGCGAGCATGCTGGCTCTGCTCCTTCCCGACCCCCTCCCTCACAAGGGCCATCAGCTGATCGGGCCGGCAGGGAGAGGGACGGAGAGGAGGAGGGGCAGGAACCCAGCACACCGCGGGAAGAGGCAGGGGAGCTGGCAGGACCAAGCTTCTGCCCCCTGCCCCTTGCCCCCTGCCCCCATGGAAGGGGGTAGGGGGGCAGAGGGCGGAGGGCGGAGAAGAGCGGGTCGGGCCAGGCCGGGCTGGGCAGGATTTTTAATGGCACGCTGCTGCCTGCCGGGACTCCGGCAGACAGCAGCGTGCCATTAAAAATCGGCTTGCGTGCTGTCTTTGGCACGCGTGCCACAGGTTGCCAACCCCTGCTGTAATTCATGATGACGTAAATTATGTAGTGCATTACTATTTTGGAAATGATTAAATTGTTAAGATACCAATGGTAGACACATATTCAATAACTAAAATATGAAAGAAGTGTATAAATATGCTGAAAATAGCCTCCCCCCAAAACTGACAGAGCCCTCCCCGCAAACACACATGCCTCTTCAAAACAAAAGTCAGCGCTTATGAGTGAGAGTCTTAAGTAGCTCATCATATCAAATATATTTTGGTGTTGTCCTCCACGGCTAGAAAAATATTCCATGATGATCGCCACCAATTTTCCTGGTTTTTAAATCACTCCTCTTGAGGCCCTGAACTGAGATAGAGACTGGATGGGTCTCCTTTAGATGATCCTATCTCCACTCCTTAATTGATCCTTTAGAAGAGGTGAGGAAGGCGTACCCTACCTTGCAATGTTAAACTTGAATTGTAATCGTCCACTGTGAAGCTCTCATAGGGATTGGGCTAATGCACCAAGAAAGAAAATAAGGAAGGAAACTAGAGAGAATTGGCCTACCCCTTCAAAAGGAGGCGAGCAAAATGATAAAGGAGCGATGCATATGCAGCTCTTCTCTGAGAGTCGAGCAACATTTCAGGAGAAACACTGGTGGGGCGCCATTTCAGGAAAGCATCGCTATTCAGGACAGCACTTTAGCAGGTGCTTAAAGTTAAGCATATGCTTAAGTACTATCCTGCACAGGGAAAGACTTAAGCACATGCTTAAGTGCCTTCCTGAACCAGAGCCTGAAGGCTGTAGCAGAGGACAATTTTGACTGAACAGAGTCAAGAATTTATAGTTGTTTTCCCATAGCTCTCAGATGTATGATCTTGGAGATAAGGCATTGGATTAGGAGTAAGAAGATCTAGGTTTTACTCTTGGCTCTGGCACAGACTTCCTATCTGACCTTGGGTAAGTCACTTAGAACAAAATCTTCAAGAATAGTCCCTCCGTATTATTGGATGCCATGAATTTTGGATGCGCAATTTTAACACGCTTGATTTTTCAGCCATGTTGAGTGTCTGCAGATCAGCCTTGGGAGTCTAAATTTGTACACCCAAGAACAGAGACACTTAACATTAGGCAACACTTTTAAAGATCTGTGTTTTAACTGTCATGTGGTTCTGTTTCCCATTCTTCTTTACGCCACTTATTATTTGTATTACAGTAGCACCTAGAGGACCATTATGCTGGGCACCGTATGAACACATAGTTAGAGACGGTTCTTCCCTCAAGGAGTTTACACTCTAATTGACAAGACAGACAAAGGTGGGAGGGAAAACACAGGCACACAGAGGCAAAGTGTGTTATATAACTGCAAAGTATTATTATTGAAGCTGAGTGATTTGAAATAATTCATGGAATTTAAGGCCAGAAGTGACCAATATGATCATATAATACAGGCCATAGAACCTTACTCCAAAATTTCAACATCAAGCCCATAACGAGTGCCTAATTTGTGCCAAGGCTGTTTTCAAGAAAAAAAATTGACTCCATGAAAGGTGTTTGCTTTCCATGGAAAAGTTTGAGTTTGTGTTGCAAAAAGATACTCTTTGGATTTCCTTTTTTCTTTTTTTTTTTTTTTTTTTGACAAAAATCAGAATTCACAGTCGAAAAGAAGAACATTTTCTGTCCAGCTCTAATACGTATGCTCACAGCTTTGAAATTCACTTATTAGGTCTGATCCTGCAACGAGCTGAGTACCTTCAGTTTCCATTTTTTCAATGCAAATTGAGGGCATTCAGCACCTTCTGGTGATACTCCGGATCATGCTTCCTGAACATTCATAGCAGAACAATCCAATTACATACATATGTTCCGAAAGTGAGCACAAAACGTATGTGGTCCTGGTCAAAACAGACTCTTGTTAAAATCTGAGCAAAAATTCGTGGAAGATGTCTTTCAATATGCAACTACCTCTGATTATTAATATTACCTCATTACTGTGTGCTGCTGGGGAGCTAGCCATATAAGAGGCAAGGTCCAAGAATTCACTTAATCTCTCACAGTGCATGCCCAAAGGCAATACTATCAATGGGCCACATCAAGCATTCTTAGACTATGAAAGATATTTTATTTCTGTTTCCTCTGCTTGAGAACCTTTGAGAGGAGAGATTATATGAAGAAAAAGTGATAAAAATACCCAGGGCCAGGGGAGTTACCAAAGGCAAACACTATTCATGTTCAATCTGTTACGAGGCCAGGAACTAAACCCCTGATCTGTATGCAATATATCTAGGAAATCCTCTCAGTTAGCTTTCACCAATGCTCAGACCTCTGAAATTCAGACTTTTATAAAAAGAGAATGAAGAAAAGGATTATTGTGAGAAAAAACAAAAACCACTGACATACAAAGAAAAGAGCACGTGAGAATGAGCTGGAGGGATAAGAGTAAAAATGTCTCCTCTTATTCTATAGAGAAAACCTGATGTTTAAGAAAAAAGATATAATAATTAGCATTTGAGCCACTAATAGTCTGAATTTCTACATGGCAAAAAAATAAAATCTGATTGTTCGCTCTCTCGTGTAAGAGAAAACACTCCTATTTTCCCACCAGATTTTCATTTTAAGATGCTAAAAATGGCCTTACCTTTATGAAGCCTCTTTCATCCAGAAAGATGCCAAATTGATTTACAAATTACCACATAATGTGGCCACTACTGAAATGTAGATACCTCTGGACTGGAAGTCAGCAGCTGTTTAACAGTGCACAGGAATGTTAATTAATACTTTAAGACTGGGAATTAAGAATACCTTATCCAAATGAGAAGGAATTTTAGGTAGGCATAAGGTAGCTACCCCCCAGTTACTAATTAATCACTAAAACAGTTTACCAAAGGTCATCGTGGCGTCTCCATCACTGACAATTTTAAAATCAAGATTGGACGTTTTTCTTAAAGATCTGCTCTAGGGATTATTTGGGGGAAGTTCTCTGGCCTGTGTTACACAGGAGATCAGACCAGCTGATCACAATGGTCCCTTCTGGCCTTGGAATCTATAAATCTATATAAACTAGAATTTGACCAGCAAGTTTAGCACACTTGCTTGATCCCTTGAGATCTTTATCTTTACAAGCAGTCAGGACATTAGGCCTTACAATGAGTTTGTACGCCAGCAGTGAAACTGCACCAGGGCAAGCTCCTAGCGTAGCTAGTGGTGCAGTACAATTTATGCCAGTAGAAACTGTATAAATCATACCGCACTGGTGTATGTTGTGCCTACACTAGGGATTTACACAAGTGCAGCTTCACTGGTAGCTAAACACCCAGGCTCTGATCCTCCACTGCATCCACGCACAGCTCTAACATACCAGCATGTGGTGGCTGAAGGCAGACAGTGATGATTCTCGATTCAGGGTCAATCAGCCCTTTCAACAGTGGAATATCAGATTTGGCTTAGCTCTGCCCTGCCAGGCCCCTCCATTGTCCCATCCACACCCAACATGCCCCTTCATGCTACTTACACTGGAGTTCAGAGCACAGCTTGTGTAAAAGGCAGCAGAACCATCCCTGCCTGTTTGACACCAGCAAGAAATTCTCCACTGGCCCTGTCTGGTTCCTTTAAGGTCACTTAGACAGTGCAAAGTCACCTGAGTAGAACAGAGAATCCTGCCTTCAGTGTCGACAAGGGCTATGTCTCATTCAAAGTTCTGACCTTCTGTAGCTCACAGGCCACCAACACCACTCAGCACCCACAAGGGTGACCAGATGTCCCAATTTTATAGGGACCGTCCCGATTTTTGGGTCTTTTTCTTATATAGGCACTATTACACCTCACCCCCATCCCAATTTTTCACACTTGCTTTCTGGTCACCCTAGCACCCATAGACTAAACCCAAAAAACGAAACCAGGTTAAAGCATCACAGGCACTAGGAGACTAGAGTGTGATATGCCACACAGAGAATAGGAGGGACCGAGGTGTACCAGTGATGAGCACAATAGAAATGCCAGTAAATAAATTCAATCTCATTTAGATCAAAATGCTACAAGATAGAAAGGGCCCAAATCATCCCTTGTGTAAGGGTTTATCTACACTTGGAACTTACATCAGGTATAGCTACATTGCTCAGGGGTGTGAAAAATCCACACCCCTGAATGACGTAGTTAACACTGACCTAACCCCCAGGGTCGACAGTGCTAGGTTGATGGAACAAGTCTTCCATCAACTTGTTACCTGGGGTTCTTTCAACCCAAAGCTCTTGGTAACTTTTACTCTGTGCCAGGTGGTGTCAGGAAATAAAACAGGGGAGACAGACGTCCGATAATAGATGGCTGGCACAAACAGGACAACAAAAGAGTGCTTTCACTTGACGCTAAACTTTATTTAGTCTCAAGCACTTACACACGTCCGCAACAGGTTAGTAAAACACCCCCAACCCTTGATAATTACCAAAGCTGAGTGTGGCTCTCGAGTGACACAGCGTCAGGCTTCCGGTGGCCAAATCTTCCGTCTGCCGGTGGGGACCGCAAGATGTATGCAGAGAGAGAGTCCAAACAAGGCCCAAAAAAGTCCCAAACAAGTCCAATTATCTCAAACTTTTTCCCCTTATTTATACATTAGTAATAGAATGACATGTCCCTTAAAGAAAACTTGTTAACTAAGCAGTTTCAATGGTCAAGCAAGAGGTTCCTTCTGTTGATTAACCAGGTGTGGGTTTTTCCAGAGTTTGCAGTCTTGAGACCCCAATAGACATTCCTGGGGCACATCCTGCTCTCCTAAAATGCAACTTCAACACAATTCTTATCAGGAAGGACACGGGGTCAAGCTGCCCTTTCTGTGGCACCCAACCCCTCTCCTCCCTGCCCCCCCCCCCCACCTTGGTCAAGCTGAGATTGCTGACTAGGCTGCTTTTAGCAATAAGCCATAGTGGTTTTAGGCACTTTACTGGTTTGCCAAAATCTCCCCGTACAAACCTAGCTACTGCCTCTTGGGGAGCTCTGCTGCTGTCATATTTCAAGTGTAGACAAGCCCTTACTCCACGGAAGTCAGTTTGGCCCATCATCTTTCCCTATTATGATCAGGTTTGATACACACAGAAAGGAAATGTGTTTTCTCAGCTGGTTTACTGGTTTAAAAGACCGAAGCATAATGCAGAAGTCGGAATATTACATTTATATTAGTCCAAATAAAATAATCTTATTTATGAAAAAATATACTAAAAATGTGTTTTTCAAAGTGTCAAAAATACCTAGATTCCTAATGGGAGAATGACTATTTTCTTTATATTTTACTTGCTTTCTTTTCATTCAAGCTAATCCACTTAATCCTAAATATCTGGCGGAAAATAAAGGTGGCCTAAAGATAGGCCCGGGAACCATGAACTCCTCCACTCCAATCCTGTTTCTGACCCTTACTCCCTCTGTAGCTTTAGGGATGTGACTACTTCTCTGTCTTTGTTTCCCCATTTCAAAATGGGGATAGCAACACTTATGGGGCCTACTTGACAGGGTGTTAAAAGGATGAATTAGTTAGCACTTATATTTTGCTTTACATATTTAGTATTATGATTGTTGTTGCCCCACAGCATTGTAGTATGTGTTAATGTTAGCTAGTTTTGTACCATTTCATTCTTTGAAATACCCTTTTAGACGCATCATGACATCTACATTCTTCCTTTTTGTGTATCCCACCAAAACTGTAGCTTTTGTTGTTAAAAACATTTTTTTTTTTAATTAAGAAACAAAATAAGTACGTTTTCAGCAAGGCTACAGACCAGTATCCCTTTTACCAGGTTTAGTTTATGCTTGAAAAATCTGTCTTTTTGCAACTACAAAATGAATTGCATGTACAGTTGTGAGTGCTTGTACCTCTGACTGATTTGCACCTGGAAACCAGTTGCTAGAGGTACAAGTGCTCAGATTTGCTGGTGCAAATCTTGAACTTTAGGTGCAAACAAAGAAAGCAAAACTTGCCAACTGCAATTTCATTATTTTGCAAATGTGTTCCTTAGAATCTGAAGTACTTTTTACACTAGGACTAACATTCTATCGTCACTAAGACTTGTGCTCCTAAATCGCCCAGGCATTTTTGAAAATCCCACTTCAGAAGTCTAACTGTAGGCTCCCATTTTTGCAAATTTTGGCCTAAACAGTTGTATGATAAGGCTGTATCTGAGGCCTAAATTATTTGATAGTGTCCTTTTTTACTAAATTATATTATGGGGATTTAATGACTGAGCATGACTGAAGGGATATTCAGTCTGGCATACCCAACCCAGGTGCAACCAAGAGCTGTTACGCTATGATAGCTTTCAGTGACCTATGTAAAATAAATGTAATGGTCTCAGCGAATAATGCCCCAGTCCAGCAGAGCACTTAAGCTAGTGCTTAAATTTTAAGCACATAAATAGCCCATTAATTTCAGTGGGACAATTCATGTGTTTGTGCTTTCCTGGATTGATGGCTAAATGTCCACCCTATAATAATAATACCTTACATTATATTGCTCCTTTCATCCAAGCATTGCAGCATACTTTTTTATAGATGGAGAAACTGAGGCACAGAAACTCAGTGACTTGCCCAAGGTCATGAAGTGAGACAGTGGCAGACAGGAAGCAGAGTCCAGGATTTACAGCTCTAATCAGTACAACTAGCATTTGACTGGTTGCCTTTTTGGCAGCCTCTGCAGAGAGGACAAGGACTGCATAGACATGAGTCTAACTCTGGACTACCTTCATGCTCCATGAGGGTGGTCCCTTTAGGTCAGCATTATGTCTCCTTGCTGGGGCAGCGGTTACAGAGACTGAACTGTCACTGCTCATAGCGTAGCTATTCTGTGGATAAATAGAGTAAAATCTCCAGGGCTGTTAATCAGGCATCCTTCATGAACACTAAATTCCCACAAAATTGTATGAAGGAAAAAGCCACCAAACATAGTTTAGCAAAATGACAAGTTGTACTGAATGGTAACAAACTAATAAAAGTGTGGAAGTGACTCTATTTTCAGAGCTGTTGAAACGGTATTGTCAGAACGCTGCACTAAACATAACTAATTTATTCTCCTACTGTCTGCAGACAGACAAATGCATTTTAAAGAGGAACTCCATTTAAACTGCGACATTTATAGCCAAGGCTCACAAGTGTTGTCTATTTGGAAAACAATGGTAGTGGGCCACTGACTCCCTTTCTAGTAACAATAGTGTAAGAAAAATATTTATTTAGCATCAAAATAATCCAAGCTGTGTGCGACAATTGCATTTTCCTATCAGTTTCATCCCTAATAGGGTGCTACAATCACTATTACCCTAAGTCTCAGCTTGCTATATCAATAAAATTAGAACAGACAGGCACTACTTTAAGGCACTTGGTACAATTTACCTTGACTTAATAGGGTCTTTCTGTGGAAGAATGGATAGGAGTATAAACAGTACTACAGATATTTTCACATCTTCATTTAGTTAGATGTCTCAGATGCTTTTCATAATATTGATCATAGAGACTTTTTAACTTGCCTGGAACATCTGGTAAGTCTCTCCTGTGCTCTGTTATCTTGGTTCTCATCCTATTTATATGCTGGAAGATTTTCTTTTTTAAATGTTCCTCTGACTATGATCCAGTTCATTATGGGGTTTCTCAAGTTGTGTTATGGCTTCTTGCTCCTTAATATTTATATATTCCTTTAGTGTTCACATCTATTTGTAGGTGTCATGAGGTATATTATCTCTGTTAGGCTCATGACATCCAGGTTAATATTACTTTATTTGTTAGTCACACATCAGGCAGTCTAGATTGTACGGGGAGATTTTGGCAAACCAGTAAAGTGCCTGAAACCACTATGGCTTATTGCTAAAAGCAGCCTAGTCAGCAGCCTCAGCTCGACCAAGGCAGGAGGGGAGGGGGAGAGGTTTTGGGTGCCACAGAAAGGGCAGCTTGACCCCGTGTCCTTCCTGATAAGAATTGTGTTGAAGTTGCATTTTAGGAGAGCAGGATGTGCCCTAGGAATGTCTATTGGGGCCTCAAGGCTGCAAACTCTAGAAAAACCCACACCTGGTTAATCAATAAGCAGAAGGAACCTCTTGCTTGACCATTGAAACTGCTTACTTTACAAGTTTTCTTTAAGGAACATGTCATTCCATTACTAATGTATAAATAAGGGGGGAAAGTTTGAGGTAGTTGGACTCTTTTGGGACTTGTTTGGACTCTCCCTCTGGATACATCTTGCGGTCCCCACCAGCAGACGGAAGATTTGGTCACCGGAAATCTGCCGCTGTGTCACTCAAGAGCCACACTCAGCTTCGGTAATTATCAAGGGTTGGGGGTGTTTTACTAACCTGTTGTGGACGTGTGTAAGTGCTTGAGACTAAATAAAGTTTAGCTTTAAGTGAAAGCACTCTTGTGTTGTCCTGTTTGTGCCAGCCATCTATCGGTCGGACAGCCATGTCTCCCCTGATTTATTTCCTGACACCACCTCGCACAGAGTAGAAGTTACCAAGAGCTTTGGGTTGAAAGAACCCCGGTAACATAGATGAAGTACAAATCAGCTTTAAAAGTTGCTGACAAAATTGTGCAATTTGAAAAAAATATTTATTTACTTATTGCCATATTTAAAGTTTAATATTTAATATAAAGTTGTTCCTTCTAATGTATGCTGTGCTTTCCCAGCCCCTGGGGTTAGTGGAGAGGCTGATGGAAGGGAGGCATTTCCAAAGCCCTCCTTGAGATTCCCCCAAGAGCCACTGTTGCTAGGTAGGGGTTAGAACAGCCTTGCAAGCTACCACCAAGGGTGCTGCAGAGAGCATATTCTGGCTAGACCCAAGAATCTAGTCTATTGCATTGGACTTTACTCCATAAGTGGTCCCATTGATTTATTGGGGAGGCACTACTCAGCAGGAGTAAAGATAGCAGAATATGGCTCTGGAGTCCTATATTTCTAGCAAGCTGACACCCAAGTAATGGACTTATTTATATTAAGTTAATAATATAATTTTTCACACAGGAAACAAAAATAAAACCAAACATAAAAAATCCATATATTATCTCTGATGAATTTCCCCTACTGTGTCTTGCTCAGGAAAGTGTCACTTAGAGATATAGGGCCAGATTCTTCACTTCTTTTGTCACTACTGGTGCATGTGAGTGGAGAATTCTCATTAGGCAGACTTTTTAAACCCAATTTGCACAGGTGTAATTGACTAAACAAGCCACATGGCAGGTGAGAGAGCCAGAATTTCTTTGGGCAATTGAATACTTATCTTCCCTTAATGATGACTGAACTAGTTTATCTAATAGACAGACCAGCACATTACATAACTCTTAAAATGCAACCTATTTGATTGATCTATTATCAAGAGTTAAGGTAAAAGCACCCGTTAATAACAGAAACATTGCAGCATCAGAGTTGGTATGTTGCCCAAGGTAAGCAAAGGCAATAAATCAAAATAACACAGCAACCAAATCTTGAAAGGGAGACTGTTTCCAAAAGAGAGCTGTCCTGGCCTTCCTTCATCTGGATGTACAACTAAGAAGCAATAGTGAAAGATGAGGTGGGTGAGGCAATATATTTTATTGCACTAACTTCTGTTGGTGAGAGAGACAAGCTTACAGGGAGCTCTTCCTCAGGTCGGGGGAGGTACTCCAAGCGTAACAACCTAAATTATTTGCTTCACCCTACTGTTAGCTGTGACACTCGAGCACACCTTCCCCGGACCTGAAGAAGAGCTCTGTGTAGCTTGAAAGCTTGTCTCTCTCACTAACAGAAGTTGGTCCAAAAAAAGATATTACCTCACCCATCTCATCTTTCAATCCACTCACTTATAAAAACAGTTAAGATAGTTTGTTACTACACCTTCAACTTAAGCCCCCTGGCTTTTCTGTGGTTTTACAGTCTCCTTTTACAATATTTTTAGGTTTTTATTTCCCCTTTGCTGTGTGAAAGATCCAAACAGAGAACTAGGGAAAACTGGCTAACACCACTAATACTGCAAATTACTCTAGATGGAGAGGCCCCTTTGCCCTACAGCAGACGTGGGCAAACTACAGCCTGCGGGACCATCCTGTCTGGCCCCTGAGCTCCCGGCCGGGGAGCCTAGTCCCCAGACCCTCCCCAGCTGTCGCCCCTCCCCCACAGTCGGCCCGCCGCTCCTGCTGGGCAGCATGGGGAGCGCAGCTGGCTCTGGCCGGGTGTTGCGTCTGCGAGCTCCTGCTGCTGGTAAGGGAGCGGCGAGTGGGGCGGGTTGGGTAACGGAGCGGAGGGTTCAGGGAGGCACAGCCTTTCCTACCTGGCCCTCCATACAGTATTGCAACCCGAATGTGGCCCTCGGGCCAAAAAGTTTGCCCACCCCTGCCCTACAAAGCACGATTAGCATCAGTGGGGCTCCGCATGGGAACAGGGGGCTGCCCACATGGGACATTGGTGGGATCAGGGGCTAACTAATGATTCAAAGTTCTGTGTAATGCATCAAGTCAACTGAAAAGAGAGAAAAATACTTTTTTCTCCATAATAATTTCAGGAGTTACTTGTAACCGCAGAACGTACAATGTTTTTGGACATGGCTTTATGTTTATCATGCCCTTTTAAATTGAGCATTCAATAGAAGAAAACCCTTTTGTTTGTTAGCATGAGCTCAAGCTGGTTATTTTGATGAACCATCAATGTTAGCCCTTTTTTCTCACAGCTATAACAGTCCCAATACAGTAAGTGCACATCTTTTCTTTCAAGGCTAGACGTTTGGTCCTCATACGACACTTTACAGCTAGGGATTGTGCTGTGGTGTGGCAGGGAAGGGGCGTGTCCAGAGCACACTGCATTTAACAATCTCCAGCTGCTGCCATAGCCCCTTTGGAGCCATTGTAGACAGCCTTGAGATTCCTATGACTACTACAGCTATTCTCTGCAGCATTGCTATGAACACCTTCAGTATATATGTTCTCCCCACTAGTTCTCTCCTTCCCTTTCAGAACAGAAGTTGTGCTGATTAATAGCCAGAAAATGTGTTATAGCCAGTGAGAGACGTATTGTTTGGCTTCTGAAAACTGTTTCTCTCTCCTATAAGCAGTTGTAAACATTTGTTTATAAATGGCACACACTATACCTGTATCCCAGATTGAGCAAGCCAGCAGAAATTGCTCACTCTTGTCTGATTTGAAAGGGCAGTCACTTTTGTTTCTATTAATCAATCTCAAACTCTGTCCCTTCTCCACCCAACTTATGGTCAGTGCCCACGGAGTTCAGGATCAGGATCATTAAGTAGTGCTGAATGGACAGTGGCAAAAGTGAGGCAGCGAGAGTCAATTGCAGGCAGAATACAGCAGAATTATATCCTCTAGGTGGAAGAAAAATGACTCCTAAATGAGTTGGGGCAGCTGTAAAACTAATCTGCCACAAGCTGGGATGAGGCATGGGAAACTCAGAGAAGAGTCTCTTCCCTAGCCACCGCTAAGGAAAAGCAATAACTGTAGATAAAGGCAGGTTCCTCACAACACAGGCAAACTTGCAGGGTTTATTTCTTAAACAGAAATCTGATTCATAGTTAGATTCATTTCCAGTTCCAGAGCCAGCAGCCTGGCATCTTTCTTAACCAAAAATAAGATTTGTGGGAAGGTGGGGGGAGAGAAGGTCCCCAGAAAAGAATTCTGATGCTGTCTGAAAGGGAAGGTATCAAATGAGAGATCCCTTGGAAAAATCTTTATTATCAAGACATGGGCTTGGGGGAAGGGAATTCAAGAAATTAGGTGCCATATCACAACTTTCTGCCACTATTTTCTCAAATCAATGGTACATTTTTAAATATAAGATCTTTCTGCTTAATACAGGGTTTTTAAATGTTGTGGTAAATGTGCTGCATATTACTGTTCATGGAAGGCTTGTTTCACAGATCTAGATATGTGTTGTGCAACTTTTGCAACACTCTCTAATAAGGCTGTTGATTAAGCAAAGTTAACTCACACGATTAACTCAAAAAATTAATTGCAATTTAAAAAAATAATTGTGATTCATTGCTGTTTTAATCACACTATTAAACTTGCATCTGAAGAAGTGAGGTTCTTACCCACGAAAGCTTATGCACCCTATACTTCTGTTAGTCTCAAAGGTGCCACAGGACCCTCTGTTGCTTATTAAACAATAGATGACCAATAGAAATTCATTAAATATTTTTGGATTTTTTTTTACATTTTCATATATATTGTATTCTGTGTTGTAACTGAAATCAAAGTGTATATTATTTTTATTACAAATATTTGCACTGTAAAAATGATAAACAAAAGAAATAATATTTTTCAATTCACCTCATACGAGTACTGTAGCACAATCTCTTTGTTATGAAAGTACAACTTACAAATGTAGATTTTTTTGGTTACATAACTTCACTCAAAAACAAAACAATGTAAAACTTCAGAGCCCAAAAGTCCACTCAGTCCTACTTCTTGTTCTGCCAATCGCTAAGACAAACAAGTTTGTTTACATTTACAGGAGATAAAGCTGCCCTTTTCTTATTTACAATGTCACCAGAAAGTGAGACCAGGCATTTGCATGGCACTTTTGTAGCCGGCATTGCAAGTTATTTACGTGCCAGATACGCTAACAATTCGTATGCCCCTTCCTGCTTCGGCCACCATTCCAGAGGACATGCTTCCATGCTGATGACGCTCGTTAAAAAAATAATGCATTAATTAAATTTGTGACTGAACTCCTTGGGGGAGAATTGTGTGTACCCTGCTCTGTTTTACCCGCATTCTGCCATATATTTCATATAGTCTTGAATGATGACCCAGCACATGATGTTCGTTTTAAGAACACTTTCACTGCAGATTTGATAAAACGCAAAGAAGGTACCAATGTGAGATTTCTAAAGATAGCTACAGCACTTGACCCAAGGTTTAAGGATCAGAAGTGTCTTCCAAAATCTGAGAGGGAAGAGGTGTGGAGCATGCTTTCAGAAGACTTAAAAGAACAACACTCTGATGCGGAAACTACAGAACCCAAACCACCAAAAAAGAAAATCAACCTTCTGCTGGTGGCATCTGACTCAGATAATTAAAATGAACGTGTTGGTCTGAACAGCTTTGGATTATTATTGAGCAGAACCCGTTATCAGCATGGATGCATGTCCCCTCGAATGATGGTTGAAGGGACATATGAATCTTTAGCACATCTGGCACATAAATATCTTGCGATGCCAGCTACAACAGGGCCATGCGAACGCCTGTTCTCACTTTCAGGTGACGTTGTAAACAAGAAGAGGGCAGCATTATCTCCTGCAAATGTAAACAAACTTGTTTGTCTGAGTGACTGGCTAAACAAGAAGTAGGACTGAGTGGACTTGCAAGCTATAACATTTTACATTGTTTTATTTTTGAATGCAGTTTTTTTTACATAATTTAACATTTGTAAGTTCAACTTTCATGCTAAAGACATTGTACTACAGTACTTGTATTAGGTGAATTGAAAAATACTATTTTTTTTTTGTTTAAAATAAAGTGAGCACTGTACATTTTGTATTCTGTTTTGTAATTGAAATAAATATATTTGAAAATGTAGAAAACATCCAAATATATTTAAATAAATGGTAGTCTATTATTGTTTAACAGTGTGATTAATCACGATTAATCACGATTAATTTTTTTACTCGCTTGACACCCCTACTCTCCAGAGGCGCCGACTCCATGGGTGCTCTGGGACTGGAGCACCGGGAGAAAAATTGCTGGGTGCTCTGCATCCACCGGCAGCCCCCGCTCTCCTTCACCTCCGCTCTGCCTCCTTCGCTGACCACGCCACTTTTCCCCCCTAGTTCCCAGCACTTCACACCGTGAAACAGTTGTTTTGCAATGGCAAGCGCTCGGAGGGAGGGGGAAGGAGGGGGAAAGCGGCACGCTCAGGGAAAAGGCAGTGCAGGAGCGGGGATTTGGGGAAGGGGTCAAATAGGGGCAGGGAGGGGGTGGAGTTGGGGCAGGAACTTTGGGGAAGGGGTTGGAATGGGGTTGGGGCAGGGGTGGAGTTGGGGCGGGGCCGGGGGTGCGAGCACCCACCGGCACCGGGAAAAGTTGGCGCCTATGCTATTCTCTATTAATGTACATAAGCCTGAAGCTGAATCAGTTTACCAAGAGCATAATCCAAGTTTATAGTTTCAGTAAAGGAGGAAGAAAAAAAGTGTATTGCTATGGATGAGGAGCAATAACAATCTGAGAGTGTCTGCTAGACCAGCTGATATGTAACTGTGTATTCCAAACTGGAAAAAAAAATGGGGTGGGGGAGGGAAAGGATCAAGGTTCAATGGAGAGCTGGAGAGAGACTGGAGAAGGTAAGATCCCTAATTCCTTTAAAAGAAAGTTTTTGAACCCTGTATCTCATGAGTAGGGGACCAGATGTCCCGATTTTATAGGGACAGTCCCGATTTTGGGGTCTTTTTCTTATATAGGCTCCTATTACCCCCCACCCCCGTCCCAATTTTTTACATTTGCTGTCTGGTCATCCTACTCATGAGCCATGACATAGAGCAAAAGCCAAGAAGATGGAGCATGACCTAAAAGCTGGACACTGAAGCATGGAAAGATGTATGCTTAGTATTACTTAGAGAAACAGGTAAAATAATGGGTAAGTGAAAGTCAGAGAGATCAAGAAGCCTAAGAGAAAAAACAGGACTACATTTGTGGGGGGAAAAATGAACCAATGCACAGTAGGTGGAGCTAAGGTCACCACATATAAAATGCTCAGGACAGAGATGATTGGAGCCCTGATGTTCAAGACTTTATCCCACGGGGAATTGACTAAAGTTATCACGTGATGATAAATTCCTAAATTTGTTTTCTATGTATCTCTCTGGATCGAGTTATCTTAGGGATCATCTATGTGACAAGTTAGTGCATTGCAAGCCAGGCATGTGAATAAACAATGCACTAGCCTGCCATGCACTAGCTCACCATGTGGACCTTGCTACAGGCACTAAAGGATCCATAATACGCTTTGACATACTGCTGTTTCAAACACACTATCTACATCAAAGTGCATTATGAAAATTTTAGGGAATGGTAGCAGGCTCCACACGGTGAGTTATTGAGTTAGCATGCAGCAAGCTAGTGTGCTATAGACTCACACCCTGGCTTGCTGTGCTAACTTGCCATGTGCACAAGCCCTTAGTGCAAAGTGTAGTATAGCAAAGACCCACATGAATGCATCTGTGATAATGAAAATACAATTGAGGGTACTCTTAGTAAGTAGAAATGCCTTCTGTTTAAAATTTGAGCTTCATTTGATTTAGCATTAACCAAATTCAGAGCCATCTGTTCCATTTTGGGCAATATAGTGTATGTTTAATATTAATGTCAGTTGTCTCTAAAATACCTACGGTATTCAGGTGCCATTAGATTGTGTGTTCTACTAAATAATGTTCCTGATACAACATTGTCCTGAATATAGTGAAGTCTTCATCCTGGTCATAGACTTCAACGGGCCTAGTTTGCAGGATAATGCATGAAGGATCTAGCCCCATATTGCTAAGAAATTTTTTGCTTTAAATATAGAAGCACACTACTTACAGTATCTTTTCTAGACTAAAATGGTGTTAGGATTTAGTAAAGCACCATCTTAAATGAATGAGATTTAACATGCTTTAAATTAAAGCAAACAAACAAATAAAAATAAACTGAACCAAATTCTGCCCTCTATTAAACTATGCAATCCCATGGACTTCAAAGGGTTTTTGCCTTAATAAGGATTGTAGTTTGAGGCCCCAAGGGACATATCTTGTTCCTACAGAAGTAGCGGGAGTTTAGCAATTGACTTAAAAGGAGAGATGATTTGGCCCAGTGATTTAGTCACCAAAAGGCCAGTTTAGCTTCCCTTTATGCTTTAGTTCTGCTCTTGGAGTGGCTTTCTCAATTTCAGTTTCTCTCATTAAGGAGCTTTCTTGTTCTCAGTTTCTCTCATTAAAGAGACAAAGTTTAAAAGGTGGCAAGTAACTGTAAAAGATTTATTTCCTTTTACAGTTAATTTAAACAGAATGGGTCCAAGTGATGCTCCCAGTTACATACATGCAAAAATCTGTTAAGATATTTGTAACTTTGTTGCTAATTGTAAGCACAGACGGTAGCAAATTTATTTCATTTATGTGCAGTTCTTGGAGTATATCTAAAGAATTATGTCCAAAAGACCAGGCTGAAATGACTGCTATTTATTTGCTCTCACTGTGTGTTCTCTGATCACTAATAGAAATAAACTTTTAGTTTTATGCTATTGAGTCAAGCTGCCCCAGGGCTGAGAAACCAACAAAAGCAAAAAAAGCTTACTTTCCAAAATTCTTCCACCTAGTACTATAAAACAATGTAAGAGACAATAGTGAGTGCAACTGTATATGTTTTAGTGGGTACAACAATAATTTTGGTTCTGTATAGGATAGTGTATCTTGGTTTACTAAAAAATATACTGAATTTCTCATTTAAGAAACCTGTTGTTGTCCTGTAGTAGAGACCCATTATAATTGAAGCAAGCTGCATGCACGATCATCCCATTTTCAAATATTGTAATCTTATCTCAAGTTCTTTATGCCTCTCTTTCTCTCCTTCATCTTAGCAGGAGTATAAACAGGCAGTGCTAAGGCACTTTCACTTGAAGATCACATGGCACTAGTGAACCTACATCAGTTCCTAAAGGGAGGCTGTGATAGTAAGTTGTCACCAGGATAGAGCAGATTTACATCCACATCTTGAAAAAATAACTCCCAAGTCAGCTAAGAGAATTTGCACTAACACTAATTTGCTGCTAGCATCCAAGAAATGTAAGGACCTCTGAGATTACTCATTTACAGTCTTCTAAAAAAAGCAGAAAATGATAAAGACAAATTCTTCATAACACACAAAGGTTTGCAAATCCCTTTTCCCAAAAATATTAATCATCATCAATAAAACTGCAAGAGAGATACCACTGCAGTTACTGGTTTATAGCTTCCTGCCCGGCCAGACAGAACAAAAAGTAGATGGGGACTTGTCAGAGAATCAGGTTCAACAACTGGAAATATATTCTATAGACTCTTGATCCTACAGTGTCTATTGATTCAAAAGTATGAAAGTGGTAATTCATTTTTCTCTATATTATTTGTCATGTGGTTTATGCAGTTTACATATTTCAAATGCAAATGAAATGAGAGAAGAGAAATGACATTTAGATCAGAAGACAGTATTAGAGTTGAACTGTTTAAGCTTCTTTGATGAGCAAAATAGAAAATTTCTGCTGCTTTGAATAGTTACTCTCTCTGCTCCATTACCTCTAAAATAATCAAATTATTCAGATTATAAATTCAAGTAAGTCTTTACTTTTGTTTGTCTCAAGTCCACATTGTTCTACTTTTTACACCCAGAAAATTGTAGCTCAGCATTCTTCACAGAGATATCTGTTTATGCTTGCAGTTAATGAATAGCTGTGTGCTGTTTGTGCAGTTAATGAATAGCTTTGTACTGAGGTGACAGTGCACAAAAATGTGTGCAAATGTTTGTGTGTGCGTGGTTGCACTTGCACACATACCATTTGTAATTACATTTTGCTTTGACATAGAATAATAAGTGAAGACCTTTGGTTATTACTGTTCCTATCCCTGAGGGATAAAGAGCAAGGATTAAATAGCAAAAAACCCAAGTGATCTATAACTCCATTGTGATGAACACTCCTGGTTGCAGATTTGAGTCTTCAGTTGTTTTACTAATTCTGACTGCCAGAAAGATCCTAATATCAAAATCTGATTTCCTTGAAGTGACCGGAACTGGGTGATATATCCAGGCTATAGACTGGATAGAAGAATCTCCTTAGTCATGTGAATTTTAGATTTCAACTCTCCTGTAGATTATTGGCTAACACCATTGCTGTCCAGGAATCCAGATCAGCCTTCATGGGAGAATTTTGCACCCATTTGTATAGCCTGGGGTGGGTAATTGAACCATGAGCAGAAGCTCTCCACACAGGCTGCAGGAGAATGGAACTTGCTCTCTGGGCATGGAGCACTGGCATTCAACTGTTACCATAGCTACATGTATTGTAGTAGCAGTCACAACCATTGTATAAAATTTGCATAGATGAAAACCAACTGTCCATGACCCCACCACACCATTACTCTCCAGGTCATGATGGAGAGAACTGTGTCTGTTCTGTAATATTCAAGAAAAAATGTGAAGTCCCTGTGCATAGCATTTTACTGGCCTGCCCCCTTGTGCTGCAGAACCATGGTGAATCTAAGATTCCTAATATACCTACAACTTAGATGTCATTTGCACATCCAATTATATAATGTACCTGGTACAACAGCGCCCTGAATACAATGAGGACCGCATCCTGCACATTGACTTCAACAGGAGGATGCCTTCTGCTCCAATAGGGGATTGATAAGGAGTGGGGGAGGGAAGCCTCATTTAGCCCTTTGAGGATTTTAGCTGTACCAGATTTTCTTCAGCTCAGAGTTTCTGAAAGTTATGCCAAAACGAAAAAAAAAAAAGTTTGTCTTTTTTTAAAACAGGGAGCTCATGCAAAACCTTTTGTGCATGTTACAACTTTAACTCATGCTATCACAGGCTGTTGGTGTACCATATACCCGATTTTTTGATGCTTCAAAATTCTTTGGAATTTGGTTTTAAGTTGCATAATATTTGGCAACTAATCAAATATTTGTAATAGCCTGATTGTCAGACTGGGGAGAGGAAACAAAAGTCAACAGCATTACAGAAAGCTGTATACCACCTAAATTGTGAATACAGAATGACATGTATAGACAGTGCTGGATACTGAATTGTTTTCCCCATTTATTTACTAAACATTGGTTTGGATGAACTAGCCCTATGGTATTAGGATTACAAGTCCTGTTTTGCAGCAGACAAGGAAATAAAAATAATACTACAGCATAATCGTTTGATGTGGACATAGTGAAGACTGCTTTTAAATACAGCTCTTACAAAGTTTTACTTTGAATCTACAAAAGTGTTAATACTGCCTTTATAATTCTAAAATGCCAAAGGTGTGTGGATGTGCAGGTCTTATGTGAAATTCATCACAAATCTTCAAAACGGGTTTAATATGGCCAGTGATAAATGAAAAGAGTCTCATAAAGCAGTGGATGACTATTTTTAACATGGTTCTCATACATAATTTCTCCCACACTGATTGCCTAGCAATATGAACATGTTAAAATACAAAGCACTATAAATGCTAGGCTTTCAGGTTTTCACTTAATCTTTGTAAACTCTTACTCTCTGGATTTCATACTTGCAGCAAATAAAAACAAGTGATATTGAGAGTAGAAACCATTCAAGAAGCCCACCTTTACCAATGTATTTGAATTTTTGACCATTTTACCATAACTCCATGTTATCTATGTGTGGTTGGTGGCCAATGAAAAGGAAGCCCTCCTGATTTTCCCTTATCTGTAGCAGTCTATATTCACTACAGACATTACTAACTTCAAAGAGAAACAGCAGAACTAAAATTCATTTGCAAATTTAACACCATTAATTTGGGCTTGAATAGCGACTGGGAGTGGCTGGCTCATTACAAAAGCAGCTTTGCCTCTCCTGGAATTGACACCTCCTCATCTATTATTGGGAGTGGACTACATCCACCCTGATTGAACTGGCCCTGTCAACACTGGTTCTCCACTTGTGAGGTAATGACCTTCTCTTCATGTGTCATTATGTAATGCCTGCATCTGTAATTTTCACTCCATGCATCTGAAAAAGTGAGGTTTTTTTTTACTCACAAAAACTTATGCCCAAATAAATCTGTTAGTCTTTAAGATGCCACTGGACTCCTTGCTGTTTTTGTGGATACAGATTAACATGGCTACCTCCTGATTCTTGACAGATATTACTATGCACCAGCTCTATTCTCTGTATTTTTTTTCCTCAAAAACCATTCAACGACTAGCTTTTCTTTTTCTCTACTAACTCTGCCCAGCTCTTGTTCCCAGCCATGTCCTTAAAACATCTCCTTTTGGGCATTCCCTCCCCCATATACTTCTTCATTACCTTTCAGAAAAGGTGAAAATTAAGGAAAATTATCTATGAAGCAAGCGCCATATCATAGAATCACATAGATGTAGGACTGGAAGGGATTTCAATAGGTCATCTGTCCGGAAGGTCCCTCCCGTGGCTTGCCTTCTAAAGGAGAGCAACAAAAACCGTTAAAGATCTAAAAAACGTGACCTATGAGGAAAGATTGAAAAAATTGTGTCTGTTTAGTCTAGAAAAGAGAGGCCTAAGGGGAAACATGAGAACAGTTTTCAAGTACATAAAAGGTTGTTACAAGGAGGAGGGAGAAAAGTTGTTTTCATTAACCTCTGAGGCTAGGACAAGAAGCAATGGCCTTAAATTGCAAGGGTGGTTTTGCATCCAAAGAAGTGGGCTGTAGTCCACGAAAGCTTATGCTCTAATAAATTTGTTAGTCTCTAAGGTGCCACAAGTACTCCGGTTCTTTTTGTGGATACAGACTAACACGGCTGCTACTCTGAAGGGTGGTTTAGGTTGCATATTAGAAAAAACTTCCTGTCAGAGTAGTTAAGCACTGGCACAAATTACAGAGGAAGGTTGTGGAATCTCCATCACTGAAAATTTTTAAGACAAACACCTGCCAGGAAGGGTTTAGTTATTACATAGTCCTGCCGTGAGTGCAGGGGATCAGACTGGAAGACCTCTGGAGGTCCCTTCCAGACCTACATGTCTATGATTCCCATGCCCTGCAAGGGGCTGCAATCCATTGTCACAAGGCTGGTAGCACCATACCCAGGGTGACACATCAGGAAGAGGCAGAGACACAATGTCTTCGCCCACAGGGCCCAGTCAGCAGGCACACTGAATTCAGGGGCAGAGAAGCGGCCCCAGGCAGCGCAGTGCCACTACAGGGCGCAGGGCACCCAGTGCAGTGGGCTCTCCATGCGCTACTGCTACGCCCGGGGCACATGAAGTGCGAGCACCCTGCACGGGGCGGCTGCGGGTGGGGACACCCGGCCTTGGCGGCTGTCCAGCCACCGTCACCAGCCGGGCCGCTCCGCAGCCGCCCCTGCCCAGGGCCTCCAGCTGCGGGGCGGGTGCGCGGACGGGGAAGCCACGCCCGGGCGGGGAAGCGGGACAGAAAGTCGGCGAGCGGACTGGCGCAGGAGCCCGCGCTGAGGTAAGCGGCGGTGGAGGGCGGGTGAGCGCCCCCCAGGAAGTAGAGGGCCCCGGTGTCTGCGTGGCCGCCCGCCCGTCAGCGGGAGCCAGCTCGGGGGGCGGCTGTCGGAGCAGCCCGCCCCTCCCGCCGGGCAGCGAGGGGGTCGGCCCAGGACAACTTCGTCCGCCATGGGCGGGAGCCGGTGCTGAGGCCCGGACTCGGGTGGTTCCGGTGTCGGGCCGTGGGTGCCTTGCGGCGGCCAGCGCCACCCAGTCGGAAGAGGGCTGAGCTCCGGTTTTGTTTTTTAAGTCCCGGTGTCTGCGTGGCCGCTCGCCCGTCAGCGGGAGCCAGCTCGGGGTGGGGGGCTGTGGGAGCAGCCCGCCCCTCCCGCCGGGCAGCGAGGGGGGTGGGCCCGGGACAGCACGGTTAGAGTTACCATATTTCAGCAAGCAAAAAAGAGGAGGGGAGGAGCCCTGCCCTAGCCCCGCCCCCATCCTGCCCTAGCCCTGCCCCTGCCCCACCCACTTCCCCCTCTCAGAACCCCCCAACCCTCCACCCGCTCCTTGTCCCCTGACTGCCCCCTCCTGGGACCCCTGCCCCTAACTGCCCCCCAGGACTCCACCCCCTACCTAAGCCTCCCTGCCTCTTGTCCCCTGACTGCCCCCTCCTGAGACCCTCCCCCAATCCTAACTGGCCCCTGGAACCCTACTCCCTACCTGTACCCTGGCTGCCCCAACCCTTATCCACACCCCCCAACCCCAGACAGACCCCTGGGACTCCCACGCCCCATCCAACCACTCCCCACCCCCTGACAGCCCCCCCCCGAACTCCCGACCCATCTAAACCTCTCTGCTCCCTGTCCCCTGACTGCTCCAATCCCTCTCCCCACTCCTGCCCCCTGACAGCCCCCCCCAGAACTCCTAAACACCCCCCCCGCTCCTTGTCCCCTGACTGCGCCCTCCTGGGACCCCTGCTCCTAACTGCCCTCCAGAACCCCACCCCCTACCTAAGCCTTCCTGTTCCTTGTCCCCTAACTGCCCCCTCCTAAGACTCCCCCCACCCTAACTGCCCCCCCGGACCCTACCCCCTACCTGTACCCTGACTGCCCAAAACCTTATCCACCCCCCCCGAAAGCCCCTCCGAACTCCCAACCCCCCCGTCTCTTGACTGCCCCCTCCAGAACCTCCCTGCCCCTTCTCCGACCTCTTGGCCCCCTTGTTGTTGGCCTTCACCTAATGTCTCTGTGAGCTTGCTCAGGCCTGAGCCATCCCGGCACGCTGGGCAGCAGTGGGGGAGGAGCTCCAGACTGCCGGAGGCGATCTCTGAATGCAGGGAGGGATGGAGCGGTGATCTCTGCTGCAGGGGGGAGGAGGGGTCTCTCTGGCTGTCGGAGCCCCATGTAAGTGGCACCATCCGGCCGGCTGCCCTGTTAGCCGCGCGTGCTCTGCATGGGGGGGGGAAGTCCGGACATTTACAAATTCCCCCCGGACGCTATTTTTAGCTCAAAAAGCCGGACATGTCTGGGGGAATCCGTACGAATGGTAACCCTAAGCATGGTTCACTAATTCCCTTAAACGGCTTGTTTCTTAACACGTCAAAGTCCAACGTCACGCACCTTCTTATGCCAGAATGAGAGGTATTTCCCATTAGCCCGGGTGTCATGCCGCACACAGTGAGTCAGTAGCAAACCGGAGATTAGCAATCAGGAGTTTGGCCTGCTCTACACTGGGGGGGTCGATATAAGGTACGCAACTTCAGCTACAGGAATAGCGTAGCTGAAGTCGACATATCTTATTTCGACTTACCTCCCGTCCTTGCGGCACAGGATCGATGGCCGCGGCTCCCCTGTCGACTCCACTACCGCCGCTCGCCCTGGTGGAGTTCCGGAGTCGACGGGTGTGCGTTAGATCGATCACTACCCGCCGATCCAGATCTGGACGTACACCGAGATCCCACTCCTGTGCTTGGACCACAGCCTGCAGAGTAACAGTTCCCTGCATGAAGTTTATTAATGTGTATATCCCTCTAACTGTGGGGAGGAAGCTAAGGGTACGTCTTCACTACCCACCGGATCGGCAGGTAGTGATTGATCTATTGGGGATCAATTTATCGCGTCTAGTGTAGTGTAGACGCGATAAATCGATCCCTAATCGCTCTGCCGTCAACTCCGGAACTCCACCGCGGCGAGAGGCAGAAGCAGAGCAGACGGGGGAGCGGCAGCCGTTGATCCCGCACCATGAGGACGGGAGGTAAGTCGAATTAAGATACGTCGACTTCAGCTACGCTATTCTCGTAGCTGAAGTTGTGTTATCTTAGGTTGATTTCCCCCCTCCAGTGTAGACCAGGCCTAAGGAGGACACAGAAGGATCGGGCATGTCTGATAGGCTAACGGGAAATACCTCTTGTTCTAGCATAAGAAGGTGCCTGCCAGTTGGACTTTGACGTGTTAAGAAACAAGCCATTTAAGGGAATTAGTGAACCATGCTGGGAGTACACAGAAGGATTGGAAATGACTGGAGCAGTAGAAGCCAAACACACAAACCAAAACTAATTGGCCAGGAGAGACGCAGCTCTGTTGGAGAGTGGAGTACATAGGTGTTTGAGGAACTGAAAAGGGTACTAACTGCAACCTGGGAGTTGGCATATGTGAGTACCTCTCTGCCCAGGAAATCAATGACAATGGGGTGGTAGCAGTGTTGTGACAGAATGAGAAATGGTGGTTGAATTATTGTGAAACCAATCAGAGGGAATTGCTGCACTGTGTGATCAAAGCGACTCACTGTCCTTAGGGTTTTGACACTTTGCTACTCATGCAGCACTGGCCCGCTAAGCATCAGGAAGGAATGCCCCCTCTCTAGTAGCTATTCAACTTTGGCACAGAGAAGCAGATAGTTTTTACAACCTAGGGCTGGTCCACACTAAGCCCCCAGTTCGACTTAAGATACGCAACTTCAGCTACGTAAATAACGTAGCTGAAGTCGAAGTATAGTAGTTCGAACTTAAAGGTACTTACCGTGGGTCCACACACGGCAGGCAAACTCCCCCATCGACTCCGCCTACTCCTCTCGCATAGCAGGATTACCGGCGTCGACGGCGAGCACTTCTGGGATCGATTTATCGTGTCTAGATAAGACACAATAAATCGATCCCAGAAGATCGATTGCTTGCCGCCGAACCAGCGGGTAAGTATAGATGTACCCCTAGACTTCCAGGTCAAGCAGTAGTCTGGTTGATAACCTGGGCAAGGCACCCCTGCTAATGTCATCAGGTTTGCAAGGCCATTATGCAGTTAAATTACAGTCAGCATACAAAGATCTGGATTATTATTCTGCTGTAACTCCCATGTGGAGATGACAAGCCAAGGAGCAGAGGTGAAAGTTCTGTGGGTCCCATTAAATAGTCTGGAATTAAAAAAAAAAATCTCAATATCGCGATAAGAGTGTGTCTAGACCATTAAATGGATAGTGTAGCATCTGGTAGCTCCCAGCTTCCCACAGTGGTGAGGGCATCTCCCAACTTTCCTATAGGAGGTTACTTTGGAAGCAGAAGACAGTTCTTCAGAGTCCCAAGGACTCTGCAGTGGAGGTGATCGGTAATGGCCACATTATAATGTGCGACCCTTATTGACATGCATGGCTATCAACATAGGTAAGTAAGCCATCTCAGCGGGGAACTCAGGTAAGGAGGGCTGGGCCTAGCTGGTACATGAATGCAAGCTCTTAAAGGAAACCTTAGGTGTTATGGGAAGTAGTGTTCTTCCTCTTTTATTAGGGCCTTTCCTGCAACTCAACCATACGCTCGAGCATATCAGTTTGATGCTCCAGCAGACGGAGCATTGCCTCTTGCCGTCTGTCTGCAAGCTGACGCCACCTATCGTCTTCAACCCGCCACCTCTCCTCTCGTTCATATTGGGCTTTTCTCCTCTCCGACATTGACTGCCTCCACGCATTCTGCTGTGCTCTATCAGCGTGGGAGGACATCTGCAGCTCCGTGAACATATCGTCCCTCGTCCTACGTTTTCTCTTTCTAATGTTCACGAGCCTCTGCGAAGGAGAAACATTTGCAGCTGGTGGAGGAGAAGGGAGAGGTGGTTAAAAAAGACACATTTTAGAGAACAATGGGTACACTCTTTCATTACAAGGTCGCATATTTCGGCTTGCAGGCAGCCATGGTAGGCCACAGTGTTTTGGCTTTTTTAACCTTCTTAACATGCGGGAAAGGTTGCAAACAGCAGCGCATTTCCCATATCAAGGATGAATTGGGTTGTCCATTTAAAATGGGGTTTCAATGTAAAAGGAGGGGGCTGCGGTTTCCCGGTTAACATGCGGCACAAACACAAGTAAACCACCCCCCCACACACACACACACGATTCTCTGGGATGATCACTTCACCCCTCCCCCCACCGCGTGGTTAACAGCGGGGAACATTTCTGGTCAGAAGAGCAGGAACGGGCGCCTCTGAATGTCCCCTTAATAAAATCACCCCATTTCAACCAGGAGAGCTTTCTGGAGATGTCCCTGGAGGATTTCCGCTCCATCCCCATACACGTTAACAGACCTTTCCAGTAGATGTACTGGCCGCGATTGCCAGGGCAAAGTAATCATTAAACACGCTTGCTTTTTTTTGGTAATGTTTACAAATATTTACAAAGTTACACTCACCAGAGGTCTCCTGTGTGCCCTGAGGGTCTTGGGTGAGTTCGGGGGTTACTGGTTCCAGGTCCAGGGTCACAAACATATCCTGGCTGTTGGGGAAACTGGTTTCTCCGCTTCCTTGCTGCTGTGAGCTACCTACAGTACCTCCATCGTCATCTTCCTCGTTCCCCGAACCGTCTTCCCTGTGTGTTTCTCCAGTGAGAGAGTCATAGCACACAGTTGGGGTAGTGGTGGCTGCACCCCCTAGGATCGCATGCAGCTCCGCGTAGTAGCGGCAAGTTTGCGGCTCTGCCCCGGACCTTCCGTTTGCTTCTCTGGCTTTGTGGTAAGCTTGCCGTAGCTCCTTAATTTTCACGCGGCACTGCTGTGTGTCCCTGTTATGGCCTCGGTCCTTCATGGCCTTGGAGATCTTTTCTAATACTTTTCCATTTCTTTTACTGCTACGGAGTTCAGCTATCACTGCTTCATCTCCCCATATGGCGAGCAGATCTCGTACCTCCCGTTCGGTCCATGCTGGAGCTCTTTTGCGATCCTGGGACTCCATCACGGTTACCTGTGCTGATGAGCTCTGCGTGGTCACCTGTGCTCTCCACGCTGGGCAAACAGGAAATGAAATTCAAACATTCGCGGGTCTTTTCCTGTCTACCTGGTCAGTGCATCTGAGTTGAGAGTGCTGTCCAGAGCGGTCACAATGAAGCACTGTGGGATAGCTCCCGGAGGCCAATAACGTCAAATTCCGTCCACACTACCCCAATTCCGACCCGCAAAGGCCGGTTTTATCGCTAATCCCCTCGTCGGAGGTGGTGTAAAGAAACCGGTTTAAAGGACCCTTTAAGTCGAAAGAAAGGGCTTCGTTGTGTGGACGTGTCCAGGCTTAATTCGGTTTAATGCTGCTAAAGTTGACCTAAACCCGTAGTGTAGACCAGGCCTAAGTGAATATCCCAGCATGGTTTTGGGGCAGTCTGCTGTTGAAAATATCATCTTTTGGATAGAAGCAAGGTTCTGGCTATTTGTGGTCATTAAAGATTCTCATGGCACCTCTTGCAAGAGGAGGGATCTTAGCCTGGGCTGAATTTCTGTTGGACAATTGTATTCTGCCTATCTAAAATTACCCCAGTAGTTTGTTACATATGGCATTCTTTATTTTCTGTCCTCATCTGTTCTGTGGTGTTAAAAGGTTGCAGCCTTCTGCCTGTGGGGTGGTTGTATTTGAGTGATGGATGAAGTGATCCCTGTAATATGCATTTTTGTATTATTCTGTCAGGTACTTTGGGATCATGGAATTAAAGACACTACATAAATGTCAGTTATTATTATTAACGCCTCTCTTGCATTTGGGGATTTAAACAGGCATAATGTTCTCCCTAGTGTCACCATTGTCATATTCACTTTTGTTGTTATAATCAGAGATGGCAACAATGGCATTCAGATGCTTAATTACATTTCATAAAGGTGACTAGTGCTAATTTATAACAAAATTTAGTGCCCAATGCAACAGAAATTAGCATTACTGCTTCCTTCATTGTTAAAAAGCAATCAATTTCCAGACCTGTTGAGACACTTGCTTATAAGGTACCTAAAACCAGAGTACACTGGAGGTACAGAATACTGAGTGAGTAGTGTACTATAAAGGGATTGGTGTCTCCAGACCGCATGAGTATTTTTTCTCCTTTGATTTAGGACTAAGATGGTATCCATACAATAGGGCAAGATCAAATACCAGTCAGAACACAAGGTAGGTATTTTGTAGTCTAAGAGGGGCAGGTTTTATCAGTTGATCCCAGATGTTGGGGGTCTAACAGAGTCCCACCTCTTTAGGATTAAACCAGAGGGGGGGGGAAGTTTCCCCACTTTTCCTTGCTCATAGTTTCAAGCTCAGCCAAATCTCAAGAGATAAGCATGTGAAAAATCACTCCTAATGCTACTCCCACATTTCACTCTCTTTGGGAGTTTAATACATAGGGCTTGTCTACACTACCGGCCGGATCGATGGGCTGTGATCGATCCAGCGGGAATTGATTTATCATGTCTAGTATAGATGCGATAAATTGACCGCTAAGACCGCTGATCACTCTAATGGCACCTTTGATACTCCACCTCGACAAGAAGCCAAGGGGAATCGACGGGAGAGTGTCTCCCATTGACACACCATAGTGAAGACACTGCAGTGAGTAGATCTAAGTACATCAACTTCAGCTACATTATTCACATAGCTGAAGTTGCGTAATTTAGATCGATCCTCCCCGTAGTGTAGACTAGCCCATAGGGTGGCATTTCTCAGCCAATTTCTCTGGAGAAAGTGGACCAAAGAACCAAGCTGTTTCCTGGTCTCAGCCCTGCTAAGGACTTATAAGGAACTGTGACTTCCTACTTCTGCTTTTTCAGAATCTGATCCCTTATATGGAAGTATAAGGAGAGGGTCCTTTCAGTTTCCCCAGCTGTTTCTGTTCTCTTCTGACTATCTCTGCAGTGACTCAGGGGTTCTCAGGACAAATTTTTTGGTGGCCTCAGAGTGCGGCCACCAACTCTTGCTGGTGGCCGCTCTCACACTTCTTCCTACAATACTTAATTAGCTTTAGGAAAAACTAATAAATATGTACATATACATGTCCAAATTATTGTAATTTATTTATTGCTAGCTAATAAGTCTGTTGTGAAAAGTAATATTAACAAGCATACAAGTATTGCTTTTCATAGCAGATCTACTCAGCCCTGTCAAGCCTGGGGACAAATTAAGCCGTGGATGGGGGATCGAGGGAGGCAGCGGGAGCCAAGGGCAATGGGGGTGGGTGGGGGGCTGGAGCCCAAAACCCTGTGGCCAGAGTCTGCTGCCCTGCTGCTGCGCTACCTCAGGGCTGAAGTCCAAAGCCTGAACCCCACTGCCTCTGGGAACTTGGGAAACTCACCGGTTGCCTGGTTCTCGAGTATTGTGCCCCAGGTGTCTCCACAGGGGGAGCAGGGCCCAACCACTGCTGGTGGCCTCAGCAATCAACACCAAGGCAGTGCATCCAGGAGCAACAGGGAGGGGCTGCTACTTTGCCCCTCCCTTCCACCCCCCATAACATCCCAGGAGGCTTTGGCCGCAAGCGGTGGCCGCATTTGAGAAAAGCTGGACTAGAGACAGCTGAGGCAGTATTCTAAAATGAAAGGCAGTTAATGTTTTCTTGCCATGGTCTGTATACCCTATGACAGATGGGAAGCTGAAAACTCTCCACTATCAATTAAAACTCTGGTGTAGATCTTGACAGCTGTAACCTTCCCTTACTGAAAGAGGTGGCTACATGTTATTCAGGTAGGCCTGAAGAGCAAGAGGTTCTAAAGAACCTTAGTCGGTCACAGAAAATTAACACTGCCTAGGACACAGAGGTTGTGCTACTGTACTCTTGGAAAAATACTTGCCTGTGTCATGAGATGTTCAATTCTTAACTTACCTTCCTCCCGCCCCCCATTTTCTTCCTGTCTCAAAGTTTTGGCCACCACAGTTCTTCTGTACTGCTTTTCTTTTCCATCCTGGAGTTCAGGTGTCCAAGCAAAGTGCAGTAACATCCGGTGATATGAAACTAAGGAGTAATAGTAAGTTTCCTTGGCCAGTTCTTGCATGAATACTGATGGATCAGGGATTCAACAATAACTGGAAAGAGGCCTGAAGACATGGGAAAGCAGGTGGCAGCCTGATCAGGCCAGCCTCTTGTTGTTTAGAAGCAGTGGTATTATTAGCTGTTATTATTAGTACTATTTATACTCCTGGTGCACCAATCAAAATTACTGAACCAGTACCAGGGCATTGTACAAGCGTGGGAAGGTAGATGTAATCCTTTCCCAGAAAAAGCTTAAAACCTAAGGCCCAGATCTGGCAAACTGTTCCATGTTGGTGAACCTCTGCACCTGTGTGGATCCCTATTGACAGCAGTGGAGCTATGCACAGACACAGGGCCTCCTCATGTGAAAAAGCTTACAGGAATAGGGTATAAGAAAGTGAATAATCATAGAATGGTAGGACTGGAAGGGATCTTGAGAGGTCATCTAGTCCAGTCCCCTGCACTCATGGCAGGACAAAGGATTAGCTAGACCATCCCTGACAGGCATTTCTCTAATCTGCTCTTAAAAATCCCCAATAATGGAGATTCCACAACCTCCCTAGGCAATTTATTCCAGTGCTTAACTGCCCTGATAGTTAGGAAGTTTTTCCTAATGTTCAACCTAAACTGCCGTTGCTGCAACTTAAGCCCATTGCTTCTTGTCCTAGCCTCAAAGGTTAAGGAGAACAGTTTTTCTCCCTCCTCCTTTTAACAGCCTTTGATGTACTTGAAAACTGTTATCATGTCCCCTCTCAGTCTTCTCTTCTCCAGACTAAACAAATCCAATTTTTTCAATCTTCCGTCGTAGGTCATGTTTTCTAGACCTTTAATAATTTTTGTTCTTCTTCTCTGGACTTTCTCCAGTTTGTCCACATCTTTCCTGAAATGTGGCACCCAGAACTGGACACAGTACTCCAGTTGAGGCCTAATCAGCGCAGAGTAGAGCAGAAAAATTACTTCTCATGTCTTGCTTACAATACTCCTGATAATATATCCCTGAATGATGTTTGCTTTTTTTGCAACAGTGTTACATTGTTGACTCATATTTGGCTTGTGATTCACTATGACCTCCAGATCCCTTTCCGCAGTACTCACTCCTAGGCAGTCATTTCCCACTTTGTATGTGTGCAGCTGATTGTTCCTTCCTAAGTGGAATATTTTGCATTTTTCATTATTGAATTTCTTCCTATTTACTTCAGACCATTTCTACAGTTTGTCCAGGTCATTTTGAATTTTAATCCTATCCTCTAGGCGCTTACAACCCCTCCCAGCTTGGTATCGTCCACAAACTTTATAAGTGTACTTTCTATGCCAGTATCTACATCACTGATGAAGATATTGAACAGAACTGGACCCAGAACGGATCCTTGTGGGACCCCACTTGACTGAACCACTGTTAACAACTCTCTGAGAACGGTTTTCCATCCAGTTATGCACCCACCCTATAATAGCTCTATCTAGGTAATATTTCCCTAGTTTCTTTATGAGAAGCAGGGGCAGATTAATAAATTTGCCGCCCCTAGGCCGTCAAAAAATTGCCGCCCCTCCGCCTCTCCCCCCCCCCCCCCCGCCAGCTCACCTCCGCTCCCCCGCGGCAAGCCGGGGAAGGAGGGGGGAGAAGGGGAGTTGTGGCGCGCTCGGGGGATGGCAGCAGTGGAGCAGGGGTGAGCTGGGGCAGGAAGTGGTTCCCTGCCCCCCCAAGAGTTACTCCCCGTGCCCGCCGGCCCCAGCTCACCTCCGCTATCCCCCGAACGCGCCGCTACTCGCTTCTCCCCATTACATGTTTTGAAGATCTAGAAACCCTGAAAATATTAGAGCCATGACCTGTGAAATGGATCTATGCCCCTTCTGGCTGGTAAAAGGCTGTGAAGACCAACTATGCCAACCATTAACTGTCCCATCTCCAACCTCCCATTCATGGACAAAGTAACTGAGAAAATAGTAACCATCAAGCTCCAGTGTCAGCCAACATTCCAGATGCCTGTTACCAAGGTTTCGGATCAGGGTACAACATAGTGGCGCTAAAAGACAACCTTCTTATGGCTGTGAACACAGGCTGCTGAACCTATCTGCAGCCTTTGACAAAGTGTACCCTAAGGTATTATTAACATGCCTACATGACGTAGCAGTTGTAGATGGCCCAACACAATATTGGCTCCAATCTTTCCTCTCCAGCAGAACTGAGGGAGTGGTGGTGGATAACTGCTCCTTCTCTCCAAAAGGATCCATAGTATTCCTTCTTCTCTTCAGTACCTATATGAGACTGAGGGAGAGCTAGCAAGATGCCCTTGGCCCAGCTGCCAGTGGAATGCTGATGATACTCAGCTATATATCCTGTTCTAAGCTGATGCAACCACTGCCACTACTGACGTGTCAGAAGGTCTAGAAGAAATCAACTTTTGGATGAAGAATGGTTGGCTGAAGATGAACCCAGGCAAGACTGAAGCAATGCTGGTCAGAAAGGGGAAACACTCAGAAGAACTAGTCGAGACGTAGCCTTCATCTTCCAGTGAAAGCATACATCCTGTGGGCATGGTTGCTAGAGGGGCCACACGGAATGCTCAGTCAGGGCAAACTATAAAGAATGAGGCAGACATACCCCAAAACTGGTGGTTATTCTAATAAGTAGATTCACTGAGTCAGCAACTAAGCAGCTTCTGCAATATCTTACAAAATACCCAGAAGCCAAAAATACAGCTCCCTTAAAGCAATCCAGCCCTGGGCTTCCACCCAGAAGCCAAGTTAAATATGATGAGGATTTCTGAAAATCTTGTTCACCACATATAAAGTTCTACTAATCCCAAGAAAGGGAAGGAATTAGAAAGGAGCATAAATGCTGCCAAATTAAGTGCAAGAATGTAATAAGAAAAGCCAAAGAGGAGTTTGAAGAACGGTTAGCCAAAAACTCCAAAGGTAATAATAAAATGTTTTTTAAGTATATCAGAAGCAGGAAGCCTGCTAAACAACCAGTGGGGCCCTTGATGATCAAGATACAAAAGGAGCGCTTAAAGACGATAAAGTCATTGTGGAGAAACTAAATGGATTCTTTGCTTCAGTCTTCACGGCTGAGGATGTTAGGGAGATTCCCAAACCTGAGCCGGCTTTTGTAGGTGACAAATCTGAGGAACTGTCACAGTTTAAAGTGTCCACTAGAGGAGGTTTTGGAATTAATTGATAAACTTAACATTAACAAGTCACCGGGACCAGATGGCATTCACCCAAGAGTTCTGAAAGAACTCAAATGTGAAGTTGCGGAACTATTAACTAAGGTTTGTAACCTGTCCTTTAAATTGGCTTCTGTGCCCAATGACTGGAAGTTAACTAATGTAACGCCAATATTTAAAAAGGGTCTAGAGGTGATCCCGGCAATTATAGACCGGTAAGTCTAACATCAGTACCGGGCAAATTAGTCAAAACCATAGTTAAGAATAAAATTGTCAGACACATAGAAAAACATAAACTGTTGAGCAATAGTCAACATGATTTCTGTAAAGGGAAATCGTGTCTTACTAATCTATTAGAGTTCTTTGAAGGGGTCAACAAACATGTGGACAAGGGGGATCCAGTGGACATAGTGTACTTAGATTTCCAGAAAGCCTTTGACAAGGTCCCTCACCAAAGGCTCTTAAGTAAAGTAAGTTGTCATGGGATAAAAGGGAAGGTCCTTTCATGGATTGAGAACTGGTTAAAAGACCGGGAACAAAGGGTAGGAATTAATGGTAAATTCTCAGAATGGAGAGGGGTAACTAGTGGTGTTCCCCAAGGGTCAGTCCTTGGACCAATCCCATTCAACTTATTTATAAATGATCTGGAGAAAGGGGTAAACAGTGAAGTGGCAAAGTTTGCAGATGATACTAAACTGCTCAAGATAGTTAAGACCAAAGCAGACTGTGATGAACTTCAAAAAGATCTCACAAAACTAAGTGATTGGGCAACAAAATGGCAAATGAAATTTAATGTGGATAAATGTAAAGTAGTGCACATTGGAGAAAATAACCCCAACTATACATACAATATGATGGGGGCTAATTTAGCTACAACAAGTCAGGAAAAAGATCTTGGAGTCATCGTGGATAGTTCTCTGAAGATGTCCGCGCAGTGTGCAGAGGCGGTCAAAAAATCAAACAGGATGTTAGAGATCATTAAAAAGAGGATAGAGAATAAGACTGAGAATATATTATTGTCCTTATATAAATCAATGGTACGTCCACATCTCGAATACTGCATACAGATGTGGTCTCCTCATCTAAAAAAAGATATACTGGCACTAGAAAAGGTTCAGAAAAGGGCAACTAAAATGATTAGGGGTTTGGAATGGGTCCCATATGAGGAGAGATTAAAGAGGCTAGAACTCCTCAGCTTGGAAAAGAGGAGACTAAGGGGGGATATGATAGAGGTATATAAAATCATGAGTGATGTGGAGAAAGTGGATAAGGAAAAGTTATTTACTTATTCCCATAATACAAGAACTAGGGGTCACCAAATGAAATTAATAGGCAGCAGGTTTAAAACAAATACAAGGAAGTTTTTCTTCACGCAGCGCACAGTCAACTTGTGGAACTCCTTACCTGAGGAGGTTGTGAAGGCTAGGACTATAACAGCGTTTAAAAGAGAACTGGATAAATTCATGGTGGTTAAGTCCATTAATGGCTTTTAGCCAGGATGGGTAAGGATTGGTGTCCCTAGCCTCTGTTTGTCAGAGGATGGAGATGGATGGCAGGAGAGAGATCACTTGATCATTGCCTGTCGGTCCACTCCCTCTGGGGTACCTGGCATTGGCCACTGTCAGTAGACAGGATACTGGACTGGGCTAGATGGACCTTTGGTCTGACCCGGTACGGCCATTCTTATGTTCTTATGTAAGAGATCGAACACATTACCCACCAGGTTTATGAGTATTTCAGATTTTACCCAAATGCACAGTTACAGCCAATTCTTATTAACTAAGATTTATTAAAAAGAAAAGAAAGAGTTATGGTGGTTAAAGAGCGTTACACATACAGATATGAGTAAAGTTCTTGAGTAAAGGTCAGTTTCATAGTAGTGATGGTGAGCTGTTGATTTGTAGAAAGTTCTTCCAGAATCAATTCCATAGATCATAATCCAATAGGCAACCCATGCGCAGAATCTGTTTAAATTCTTCCATGAGAAATAGTAGGGTAATCAGACTGGAGCTGGAGACCTCAGTCTTGCGGCTCAAATTTCCCCCTGGTAAAGTTCAAGCAGACTTGAGATGACAGGATCAGGCTCTAGAGTTCTTTTATAGATCTCTGGCAGGCTACTCTAGTCTCTTGACACAGATAACACAGTGGACATTCCTTGGGTGAAGAATAGGTAATATACATGGTTGCTTTGAAGTCAATTCCTATTTCCTGTGTATATACAGGTAATTAGTTGCATTGATTAGCATAAGGCAATTTGCCATTCAAAGGTTCATAGATAATTTACTATAAACTTCAAAGAGAAATAAAAAATGATTTTGTTACATCCAAGTTTTATCTAATTGCTAATGTTCCTTTTTGATCACTGAATCAATAGGCTATAGTAATGAAATATTACAGACAGGAACCAAAGTTTAGCATCTACATGATAATTAGACCACATTGCTAAACTCCTAACAGATATAGGTAAACATAGATAAATACAATCAGGGCTTGTCTATACTTCTGGCTAACTCAGCAGTGCTACGATCGATGCAGCGGTGTCGATTTAGTGGGTCTGGTGAAGACAAGCTAAGTCCATTAACGGCTATTAGCCAGGATGGGTAAGGAATGGTGTCCCTAGCCTCTGTTTGTCACAGGGTGGTGGTGGACGGAAGGAGAGAGATCACTCGATCATTACCTGTTAGGTTCACTCCCTCTGGGGCACCTGGCATTGGCCACTGTCGGTAGACAAGATACTGGGCTGGATGGACCTTTGGTCTGATCCAGTACGGCCATTCTTATGTTCTTATGATGGCAGAGCACTCTCCTGTGGCCATCTGTACTCACCCTCCGCCTCTAACAGAGGTGAAGATGGTGGGAGAGCGTCTCCCATCGACATAGCGCAGTGTAGACATTGCTGTAAATCGACTAAATTACATCAACTTCAGTTACATAACTTACTTAACTGAAGTTGCATAACTTAGGTGGACTTACAGCTTTAGTGTAGACCAGCCCTTAGTATTTACCTCTAACTCTCTAACAATACAGAACTCTTGTTCATTTAACATGGCTTTGATAATTATCTGCAAGGAATGGTCCTGTTTACCATTTCAGTACTTTCCTAATATGTTCTTAAAGGTTGATCTTTAGGCCACTTTAGCCTGCTGGTTGCCTAACCCTCGCTAGCTCAGTGTCACACATCCCTATTCATCAAAGTGGTGTGATGTCTTTGGATTCTGCTGAACTCTGCATTAAGCTTGCATGACCAGTTAGCATCAGGTCCCCATTTTCAAAGCAATAAATGGATCAAGTTCTAGATACATTAAAGACTGAATTTTAATCTGTGAACCACAGTGACAGCTATGTTCTTCTGGGACACAAAGCCCAGGATGAGGCATGTGAGAGCTGGGGCCAAAGCATTATTGGCGAAGGGGATCTGGCTAAGGAACAAACTTCCTGAAGAGAACAGGCAAATCCAGAGTTTATCCTTAGGAACTGCTGCAAAAACTTCCTCTTTGAGAAAGCCTTTCAACCATAAAAATGACACAATACTGACACCCTCTTCAACCCAATAAACCTTTACTAACCAGAGGGGAAAAAATAAGGAACGGGGAGAATTATTAAAATGTATATTAAAAAAATCAAAAATACAAACCCTACCCCAAGCAGATTTGTTACCCTGAAAAGGGAAAAGTACCAAAGACTCCATGAAGTTTGCTAGGGACTTCACTGTTGCTATTGATTTTACCTGGAAGGCACTCAGATACTACAGTGCTGGGCAGCAGTATAAAACTCTAAGATAGATATTGGGATGTGTGATAACTTCAGTAATTTTCTTAATGTTCTAAGATTACTCTGCTGTACTGAGCCAAATATTTAGGGGTGACTAAATGATATCAGATACATACTCCTAGCTACAAGAGATTCATTGATTCTGCTAGACTCTGCAGTAATGCAAACAATAGCATGCTTCTCTGTGCTGTTACATTTTATTTGTATAGTTTCCTACAGCAAGGGTGGGCTGCATAATTTGTTTATATACACACATACGATATTTTTAAAAGTGCCAGTAACACAGTGAGAACAAATAGTATTACAAAACTGCTGCTTGGTGTTAGCGCTAACTAGTATGCATGTCTCTTAAATTCTTCCAGAAATCTATTAGGTTAATTTATTAATCATGTATGAAATGTTTCTATATATTTAGGCTTCTCCCTATTGCACTGAAATCATTAGGTGCAGGATCGGACCTTTAAAGCATTTGCCTCTATTTGTAAATAAATACGTAACCTGTGTTACGTCACATTTCTTGTGTTTGTATGATTATGTAAGGAAAGATTCTATTATAATGCTCATGGTGGAACAGGCAACCCTTATTTCCAAACAGAGAGTGAATTGATCTTTTTTAAAATGTAACAAATAGCTACTGAGCCATACCTATTAGATTTCATACATTTTCTGTCACAGCAATCTGGATTTAGTGTTGTTATAATCTCACATTGTAATATAATGACAATAAAATGATTTCCGTGCGAGTCTAGAGAGACTCTGTGCAAGTACTGTTAAAATGTGCTTACTAAGTCAAAACAATTGCAGACATGTGGAAACTATGTTTATGTAATTATTATGTTTTAGCAATATGAGATTACCACAGGAAACAACCAATTCCAGCCTAGGGAGACTTCTCATTACAAGACTATTATAACGACACAATGACAGCAGTGCACGTTCCAGATGGGAAACCAACAAAGGTCCAAATCCTGCCATTGGTATTCAGGCAAAATGTCTGTTGAACTCAATGGAGGCTTTGCCTGGGTAAGGACTGCAGGACTTATTCCTGGTCTTTTTACCAGTGGGTCCCATAGCACTCAGTCATACCTCTAGGGACAGTAACAACTGCACTAGTGTTTAGTAGCAGAGTAAACATGAGGATGATATTTTGTGCACTGTACAGTCGATTGCTGTAAAGGTTCACCTAGAGTTACTATAATAAACTCTAGGTAGCTGTGTCAAGACGATAATGAAAAACTGCAGTCCTTAGTTGCACGTTATATAGAGAAATAATAGTTGCTGTATCAAAATGTGTATACACTCATTTAATTTTCAGAGACCATCATTTCTGTGTTTATACAGCAGCACAATAGGATTCTGGCCCATGACTAGGGCTCTTAGGTGCTACCGTAGTACAAAGAATAATTTCAAAACAATTTTTAGAAATTCCCATCATTGTTTCAATATCTCCAGACCAGAGCTTGCCTCTTCTCTCTTTCTCTCCATGGGAGTGGACATTTTACTGGTGCTTTCTGAAAGCAAGTTAGGATTCAGGAAATGCAGCCTGCCATTGGCACATGTAGGAAGTGCACATTCAAGTCGTATTATTTTAGCTGCTATACTAGTAACTATATGTATTTTTAAAAAGATTAGAGCTAACCTAATAATTTTGGCAAAGCTCTGATTCATTCATTTCCTGTGCCTGCTCCCTCAGTTTGACAAGTTGGCAGCTTTCTGCAAAATTTGATTTTAAATTATTCTTGTTCATTCTATTTAACACAACTTGTTTCTTTAGTGATTTACTCTTCTTTCTAATTAGTAGTAGTGATTAGAATGATATTATGAAGTAGTTTTCCTTCAGAAATTCAGTGTTCTCTACACTGAGGCACAAATGCTGTTTCTGGCTCTGTACTCAGCAGAACCATGCAAGCTGGGATGGGGAAGGAATCCTTTACTCCAGACTTCAGATCAGCATTTAAGTTGTTCCATGGCTGTTAGTGCAGCCTCAAAGAGGCACTTGGGAGATATTTGATTTTTAGATCTACTTCCTTCCCCAACTCCTCTTCGACACTAGGGCTCAGGGAATGGAAGTGTCTCTGTTTGTCTTCGAGGACTCCATCCATTGTATGGGATGGGGAGCTCAGGGAGTGTCCTCTAGTTTTCTTATCTAGGTTGGGAAAACCTACAATGAATTGAGTAGAGCTGACCAAAGGATGACAGTTCTGTTTTGTAGCAACTTTCAAACTTTCAAAATTTGTTTTCATTCTGCTTTGGAACAAAATCAACACATTTTGAATGTTTTGGAAAAAACGTTTGTATTGAAATGTCCATTTTCAGACCAAAATTTGAGCTTTTCAATTCAGGAAGGAGGGTTGGGGGAGATGTGGGCCTGGTGGTCAGGGCGTTGGCCTGGGATGTGGAAGACCCAAGTGCAAGTCCCTCTTCTGCTTTCATCCTATATCACTCTGAATCAGGCATAGCAAGGGTCTCCAACATCCCAGGCCAGTGCTCTAACCCCTAGGCTACAGAGCGTGAGGGAATGTCTTTCTCTGCCCTGATGAAAACTTTGATGAAATGATATTTTTCTGAAAATGTTCCAACCAGCCTTAGAATTGAGTCCTCAAAAGACAGACACTTCTATTCAGAGTTGTTTCCATTCTGTTTAACATGCCAAAAAACCTGGAATATTTGTCAGAACTTGAGAAGTCAATAGCTGCAGTCCCTTGAATATTCAACAGCATTTTTCTCCTTCTATCGCCCAATTCTATTCTTCACAGTATTTGTGTGTGTGTGTGTGTGTATCTCACAATGTAATATAATGTAGCTAAAATGACTTTCATTTTAGGCTAGGAAGATTATGTACATATACATTCCTTAGTAACGCCTGAGCATTGGCCAACACTTGGATCAGATTCTTCATCCTCTATTCTCATTGAGTAGTACATACTCCTGGAAGTAGACCCATTGAAATCAAGGGAGTAAGTGCTACTCATCATGAGTCAGGCTGCAGAAGAGGGTCCTTACTGTCAGTTGGAAAGGCAGGTCAAGCTAGGAAAGAAAGTTACTCCTTTGCAGGGAGTGCTATGGCTTATGTACACTGTAAAATTAGGCCTATTTAATTTAGGTCAGGCTACAGCCACCGCAGTAATTCAATCAGCTGTTGATGTCCACACTACCCTCCAGCCAGTGAAGCATGTCCTCACCAGGAGTGCTTGCACTGGCTGAAGAGGGGCATTATGGGGCACTGACAGCCACACGGGTCTCACAGTTGCAGCCCCCCTTGTCAATTTCACGCTGCTATTGTTTCCACTCAGAGCAACCACCCTCTAAGATCTCTGTGGGGAACTGGGAGCCCAGGCTCTCAGTGCCTGGCAGCCAGGCTTGGAGCAGAGAGCCTGGGCAGCATCTCGTCTGGGAGCCTGGGCAGCAGCTCACTGGGAGTCAGGGGCCTGGGGGGGGGGGGGGGGGCAGCAGCTCACTGGGAGTCAGGGGCCTGGGGGGGGGGGCAGCAGCTCACTGGGAGCCAGGATCCTGGGGGGCAGCAGAGCTCCTGGCAGGAAGAGGGGAGCCTGGGCAGCAGCCCACCAGGAGCTGGAATCTGGGGCGGAGTCCCAGGGTGACAGCCCAAGCTGAGTCAGGTGCAGGGAGCTGTGAAACTGACAAGATTTTAGCCAACATCTGATGTAAGTAGTGCAGTCTATACAGACACTGCGTCACCCTAACCTAACTACACCAACATAAGCCCTACGCCTCTCGTGGAGGTGCAGATACTATGTCGTAGGGCACTTACAACAGCGGGAGCAAAGCTGTAGTGTAGACACTGACATAGTGAGGCCAACATGAACTGCTGACCTAACTCTGTAGTGTAGGCCAAGCCCTAGAAAAGTACAGGTTGTGATTGCATTCATTTATACTTTTACTGATGTTCAGACTATGCATGACTGTGTATATAAATCTCATTGTCTTACCTAAGAGAAGAAACATGTTTTCATAGAAATGAACTGTATGTATCTAAGACATGGAATTTAGTTAATTAAGCCCCCATTCAGCAAAGCACATAAGCAGAAGCTTAATTTAAAGTCTGTGAGTGGTCCCATTGACTTCATTGGGACTGCTAACAGTTTAAAGTTAAGCACATGCTCTTTGCTGAATTGTGGTCTTAATTGCTGTTTGTAGGGTTAGTTTATATATACGAATTAGCTGTGGTACCATCAGGTGTTATCAAGGCGAGTATATCATTATAGCATGCTAGAATTATGGTATTTATGAAAGTCAATACAGAAGGTAACAGGATGGTGATTAAGATCTCATCCCAATCAGAATATTAAGTTAATTATATTTTCCACAATTCTTAATTGAGGATTGTGGGTTTCTAAAGCGGTTTTAGCTAGCAATTAACTGATGTCAATGAGAGTTACTTATATCTTGCAGGAAGAGAGCCCACTGTATGATCTTGGGCAAGTCACTTAAAATGTGAATACTTCATTTAAAGTGTGAATTTGTAAAGTAATTATAGAGCCTCAGACAAAAGGTGCTATAGAAGCATGTACTTTTATTTCTTTTAGGTTTGCATATATGCAGTAATACAAAATCTTAAAAGTCAACAGATTAATCCCTGCTACAAGAAGACTCCAACATTGGAGCAGATAATTCTAGGTTTTGTCTGGCAGAAATCAGCAGACAGCACCCACAGGCTATAAGTGGATCACACACATAAACATGGGTCTTCACAGAGGTCAGGCCAGATTAGTTGAGATTAATCTAATGTATCTGTGCCAGAAAGGAATTAGCAGAAAATTCATCTTGAAAATCTACATACATATCAAAATAGCTGTCTGAAAGCAAGCAGAAAGCCTGAATCAATGAGAATGGCGTTTGCTGAGTAATATATTATAACATGAGTAAAAATAAAATAGAAAAATGTAGAAAATAACAGGAAAATACCACACTCTGTTAATTAGCAATATCTAGTTTTACCATAAGAGCTGCTTTTTCCATTATACTCAGGGTCAGCCTTATGGGTGCACAACCACCCGGGGTGCCATGGTCAAGAGGAAAGGAGAGGGGTGGGCTAGGGTGCGAGGCTGCAGAAGGGAGCTTGGGGCAATGGGGGGTGGGAGGAAGGGAAGGTAGCCCAGGGAGGCAGCGGAGCCCAGAGGGGATGGATGCGGAGGCAGCAGAGGCGATGGGGGAGGGGTTGGGGGAGGCAGCAGGGACCAGAGGCGATGGGGTGGGGGCCAGGGACAATGGGGAGGAGCCCAAGGAGGTAGCAATTGGGGAGTGGGGATCCTGCGGGGGATGGGTGGGGGACCAGGGGAGGCAGTGGGCCCAGGGGTGCCAAAATACAAGTTCACCAAGGGCACTATTTTCCCTAAGGCCATCCCTGATTACATTATAATTACACCTCTACCCCGATATAATGCGACCCGATATAACATGAATTTGGATATAACACGGTAAAGCAGTGCTCCAGGGGGTGGGGCTGTGCACTCCGGCGGATCAAAGCAAGTTTGATATAGCGCGGTTTCACCTATAACTTGGTAAGATTTTTTGGCTCCCGAGGACAGCGTTATATCGGGGTAGAGGTGTACTTGTTCAAACATATTTATAAAAGGTAGTTTCATCAGGTTAAAAAGTGCATTTTGAAAAGAGGCTGTGCCAAAAAAAATAATTTGAAAGTATGGTTTTATATGGAGTGTAAATACCACTGGTTATGCTGCCAGTTTTAGGTTGAATGTGAGAGTATAGTTTTTTAGTGGGAAGAAAAAAACAGCAAGAAAAGGACTAAATATTAAAGACAATCATCTTACTCTCTTTGCCTGGACTATAGGAATGACAGGAATGACTCAGATCATTGAATCTTTTCCAAAATGGCGGGCTGGTCTACAGAACACCAACTCTAATCAAGAACATTCAGTTAATGATGAGGTCAGACAACTTGATTTTAATCACAACCAACCACAGTTACTGAAAGAGAAAGGTGTTTTGCTTCTAATGATTCACACAAGTGCCGTCCTCTTCGAAATCTTATCCCTTGTGACTTTATTTGACAAATACCAGCTCATTATATTAATAAATTAGGAGTCTGTCTTAGCAAAGCGACACTTCCTGTACTGTCGCAAATAAGTCAACACAATGACCCACCTGGAGCACTATTATTGTAATCCCATGTTATGGAAATGTCCCCAAGTAATGTTTTATATTAAGTCTACCATATACAGCACAAACACTTCTGCTGGCATTTACTCTTTCAATCCATAACAGAACAGTCCTTTCTAATTGGGATTTTCATACAGCGTCTGCTTATACACAGGACACACAAATACAGTAAATCAACCATATCTGTCTCTTAAGGTTGGCCAAGTTTCATAAATAGATTAACCACAGTCACTGAAAACTCTTTACTATACAGTGTCAGTCTCTATTCTGAGGAAGCTGGTATTTTATGCTTAGATTGGAACACTATGGGTAGCTATTGGAACTCTTTGTCGCTATGAAATGGGGTTACTGTCGTATTTTGTTTAGCCCTAAAGATCAGAGATCTAGACATTATTAACCTCTTTGATATCTAGAGCTCAATGCCCTTTTGATTTTGTTCTTCTGTCGCATTAATAGATAGAAAGTTAAACATAAAAAATCTGCTCTTAGGGCTTTACCAGTAACAGACCCATGTTTATGATATTATTCACTAAAAGGGAGATAGAAAGGGAAAGACCTCTCTCTTTAATCAATAATGTGTGCTCCAGTTAGTCCTATCCTTTGGACATCATTAAACATGTATTTTGTTTCATAACTCATGATTTTATTTGACTAGGAATTATAACTACATATCCTCAAGCCTTTGCAGCTAGAATCAGGCAGATCTAACCTGAACTGGGTAGTCAGCCTTGTTTAGTGTTAATACGGGAAGTAAACTTAAAAAGAGAGGGAGGGAGGGAGAGAGAGAGTTGCTGCTAATTCTAACCTGTAGAGATTCAGGCTACATTTTTACAGATTGGTAAATCTTTGACACGGTGCAATTGTAGGTAGTAGCCTTAAAGAATATCATAGTCACTGCCCATTTATTGTCTAAAGGAATAACATGACATTGTTTAATCCAAATTAGCTGAAGAAAAATAATATTGTAGGTTCAGCCATATAAAAAAAATGCTAGTCTAATCCCCTCAGGTAACAATATTTTCCCAGTGAGGCTTGGGAGAAGTAGAACTGGATCTGAATTTCTGCTGTAGGAATCCCTGCTCTTCAGGAGCCAAATTCCACTCTCAGTTACACTAATGTAAATCCAGAGGAACTGCAATGGAATTATTCCACATTTAAACCAGTGTAACTGAGATCAGAATTTGACCTCAGGTTACTAAAATAGGTGGAGATTCCAAACTCTTCACACAGTAGGGCAAACAAGGTGTCCAAACATAGGCAGATTCCTGGGTTTGGAAAGGGTATATTCAATCTCGGAGGATAATATTTTTTTAAAAAAATGGAAAGTATCAGGCAAGTACTATTCAGCCTTGATGCCAAGTATGTTCAGATGGTGGCTCAAGCTGACAAAATGTGACAGCTGCTGGGGAGCAGAGAATCCTAAATGAACATACAGTGGTTGCTATTAAAAAGGAAACATTTGTCGTAATGGGATATTGCGTTACCACAATAAATTGTGATGTTTTCCTTTAATTGGAATGAGAATTTTTTACATTGTAAATATCTTGATATAAATTTAACTTCGAATTTAGCATTATTTCTAATGTCAACCACCATACTAGAAATGACAAACAAAGAGCAAGGCAACTAGGACACAAGGGTCAGAACTCACAAATAATGTCAGACAATGACATGACAGGGTGCTAAATATGGTAGAAATTCTACTGGGATACTGGATGGCTCAGGGGGTGAGTAATGGAAATGTCTCTTTTCTCCTCTAGCGCAACTAGTGGACTCCATCACAACTCCAAAACTCCTTCCACACGTTCGGTGCCACAACCCCAACTGCCTCCTCCCTAATTGACAGAACCTCCAGTTTTTCCCCTGACAACTTCTATAATGCTGCTGCTTTTTGTCAATGTGAAAATCTGCACCACACTGAAAACTGAACATGTGTGAACAGTTTTAAATAATTGACGTTAACGAGAAAATAAACATAGTTGTGCCAATTGCATTTTTCATTTCCCTACATAATCTGATAAAAATTTCCATTCTGGAATGTATTTGGATCTGCCATTGAATTTCCAGCCTGCTGTAGAATCTAGGGGTTCTTCCGGCAGAATTCAGGTCCAGCTTTCTGCCAGTTACACAGGGCCTTGCCTAAAGTGGCTCAGAACACCGGAAAGGTTTTGGCAAATAGTCGATGAAATTCACAGCCACAAAAGGGTCTGGAGGGGACATGGACTAATGAAGAAAGAGTGAAAGAACTGGGCCAAATGGAACTACAATAACTGCTATGGGGTGTAAATGCTAAAGTCAAAGAGGAATTGTTTAGGGTTCCCTTTTATCAGCTCCATTAAGTTTAAACTTATTTTCCTTGCCCTCAGGTCCCTACATATCTGTGCCCCTCCCTACGTATCTGATCTTGTTTCGTATTGGTTCTCCCCACCATCACACAGCTCTTTCTTCACTTAGGCTGCGTCTACACTATGAGCTAGGGGTGTGATTTTCAGCTCGCATAGATGTACTCATGTTAGCGCTCATTGCGCTAGCACGCTAAAAACAGTAGTATAGCTGTGGTAGTACGGACAGCGGCGACACGTACTCGAAGCCCAGAGTACATACCCATTGTGTTCAAATGGGTTTGAACTCGGGGCTGCTAGCATGTGCTGTCCCTGCCCGTGCTACCGTGACTACTATTTTTAGCATGCAAACTCGGATGAGAGCTAGCACAAGTATGTCTACGTGAGCAGGGAATCACACCCCTAGCTGGTAGTGTAGACATAACCTCAGCCAGCATAACTGTGCCAGCAACGATGCTCCATTTTTCTGCCTTTCCTACTACCATCTCTTTGCTCTTTTGAGAGCCACCCCCTTTCTGAGCTAGTAGGCAAGGCTGCTATCTTTTCCTTGTTTGAAACACTCCTTACAAGTTCTATCTATCACTGTTCCTGTAGGATGTTAGTGTGCAAAGACATTTTTTAATCTTTTTTTTCCTTACAAGCAAGCAAAGCATGTTTGTGATCTTTTCCCCCCACTTTCCAAACAGCTGTCCTAAATATTAACAATAAGAGTGAGCCAGGGGAGGATAACTGGGAGTAACGGTTCAAAAGGAAAATGTAGGCTGAATATCAGGGAAAATTCCCTGCTAGGGAACTCTGCTAAACTGTGGGATAGTTTCCCACAAGGGAGTAAAGGAAACTCCATCTTAAAACTAGACTGGACAAAGCGTTTAAAAATATATTGTAAGGAACAATCTGCATTGGGAGTGAAATTCCTATATTTTATATGCGCTTTATTGCTTTTTATACAACTTTTTTCATGTTTTATTTCCCTTCCTCTTTTCCAGCAAATGCTTGTTTAGAATCTGGATTCTTTCCTTTTAAAGTAAGAAGAAAAATGCTTTCCCTGTGTGGTAAAGTGCAGACCGTGTTGGGCCTTGTGGAGCCAAGTCAGCTTGGCTGCACCATGACCCATGAACACTTGACAATGAACTACAGCTGCTGTTATGTCCCACCTTCTTCAGGCCAAGAAGCTTTGTCTGATGGGCCCATTGAGATGAAGAACTTGTTTTGGATTAAACAGAATCCCTACAGCCATAAAGAGAACCTTCTTCTGTATCAGGAAACAGATGCTGTAAAGGAAGAGCTATTACATTATAAGGCAGCAGGTGGTGGGACTATAGTGGAAAACACAACCATGGGTATCAGCCGAGATGTAAAGACTTTAAAGAAGCTTGCTGAGGAAACCGGGATCCACATTATTGCCGGTGCTGGGTTTTATGTGCATGCCACTCATTCTTCCGAGACACAAGCTATGTCAGTGGAGCAGGTAAGTACTAACGAGAAAATAGTAAAATACTGCCCGAATGATAATGTACAGATGACAGGAGATCAGTGACCGGTCAAGCACAACTTGATAAAAATCTAAATATACTCTTCTTGAAAACCTGTGCAAACAATGATAATTGTGTTCGTGTAAATTGTGTCTGCACCCAGTATTGCCACTCTGATCTCTCAGCATTTCCATTTTCTTTTAGGGGTTTATTATGACCTAACAGTGAAAAATGACTACATGTGTACAGCATCCCGGTACAGCTGTGAAAATTTTTCCTTTTTACAAAATATTGGGATGGAAATAGTCTAATGTCCCCTCTACTTTCCTTGTCCCTATTTTCAGCTAATCCATCCCAACTAAACACCCAAAAGGTTTTTTAAAAGGAAGTAAATAAATAATTGTGGCACTGACAAGCTATTTGCAAACCATCCCTCTGTTCACTCTGCCTGTATATTATATCCTTTTTCCCTACCCTTTGTCTGACTAAGGTCTTTGGAGCAGGGACCATCTCTGTGTTTGTACGTGCCTAGGACAATGGGGTCCTGAGCATGGCTGGGATCCCTACACCTCACCATAATAAATATCCACTCAGCTGTCTTTAAGATGATATGATGAAGGGAGAGGGGAACTCTCCGAGGCAGAAGAGAACTGAGCAGCCCAAAGAGTGTGAATGTACTTATCTGAGCTGAAACTAAAAACATCTGCTATATTTACAAAAGAGTAAAATTAATCTTAAAAGCACAGATAATGATTTATGTCAACTGAGGAGCAGCCCGAAATCATTTGCAATGGTGCCATTTCTCAATAGGTGGGCCAATTTGAATGGATCCATAGGGTAAAAGTTCTCTAACTGTGGTCCATGGACCAGTGGTGACTTAGAGAGCGCAGTGTGTGCAGTGTTGTTGAAGCTGTGTTGGTCCCATGATTAGAGACAAGGTGGGTGAGTTAATATCTTGTATTGGACCAACTTGTGTTAGTGAGAGACAAGCTTTCACGCTGTTCTTCAGAGTGCAGTGTAGTCTGCAGTCCATTTCATCAATGCTTAATCCAGTCCAGAATGTTGGCAGGTACCTGGTTGAATGTAGATGTCTGCAGTGACTGATCAATGGAAAATGTTCAGTGATTCCATAGAGACATTGATATGGACATTGTGGTCTATCTTTTTCTTAGGATACAGCTAAGTAAATGGAAAGTTTTGACACTAGCATTAGTTAAACAAGGGAGGGATTTAGTGTCTCCAGCAATCCATGCCATGATTGCTTAAACTGGAAATGATTTAGGTAAGCCCTATGTTGGGAACATTGCAACACAAATGATATTCTTCAGACCGCCATAAGGAATTCTAAGAACTGTATTCTGTTGCCCGTTACCCATTCTTGTTAACTGCTCAGTTGTATCCATGAATTGGAAGGTTTACAATTACTGTGCAGAAGTATTGGGGCAGATGCTCAGCTAGTCTCAGTTGTCATAGCTCTATTAACTTCAGTTTACCCCAGCTGAGGATCTACCCCATTGTGTTGTGTATCCATGTCCGAGGGAGAGAATGAGTAAGAATGAATGACAGACATGGAGTTTGTTTGTTTGCTGATGTTCTAGTTTTAAGGTACTAGCTTCTAGGTTAATACACTAAATTAGCCTTGCCAGACCTTTTTCTTTCCTCGTTTACTTAATTGTTAGTGTGCCCTGAAATCATGATTCCATATTAAACATTCAGGGCCAGATATTTAAAAGTCCTCAACCTCGGTTTTGCACACACAAGTGTGCGCCTGTTTTTGTGGGGGCAAATAATAGCCTCAAGAAGTTTAACTACCTGACCATATTTGCAGGTGTCTTCATGCCATCATCTGTGCCTGCAGAATTACAGGCTGCTTTAAAAAAAATCACCCTGATAGATTGTTGGCCAAATTTTATTCTTGGTTACAATTCAGAAGTCAGTGAAATTACGTCAGATTTACTCTGACATATTTGAGAGCAGGATTTGGCCCGATGGTTCCTCCTCAGGTCTTGACAACTAGAATCTTCTCCAAACTTTAAAAAATTTACAGTTTTGTCCCTTCTCTACTAATATGATATTTATTAACTTTCACCTTGAGACCTTGTTTAAGCACAGACGTTGCATAGGTTTAAATCGTTACAAATATTGGGTATAGACCAGCCCTTAGTTAAGCCAGTGCAAGCTTTTGTGTGGACACTCTGGTATTGGTTTAAACCTGGCTTATATTGGTTTAGGTTGCACTTGGCACAAGGTACACTCGTGTAAGCCAAGCTTAAACCAGTGTAAGAGTGTGTTCACAAAGCTGGATATATTTGTCTAAACAGATTTAAAATCACACCATTAGTTAGACCCTGTGCAACTTTGTGTGTAGACCAGAGCTGATACTTTGCAACACAAAGAGTATCAATAACAAAAGGATTTCCTTTTTATTTTTGTTAGCTTACAGACATTATCGTCAATGAGATACTCAGTGGAGCTGATGGAACCAACATCAAGTGTGGTGTTGTAGGAGAAATTGGCTGCTCATGGCCTCTGACTGATAGTGAAAACAAAGTACTGCAGGCAACAGCGCATGCTCAGTCACAGCTGGGCTGCCCCATTATAATCCATCCTGGCAGGAATAGTGATGCCCCTTTCCAGATTATTCGCATTCTGCAGGAGAGTGGGGCTGATATCTCAAAAACAGTCATGTCTCACCTTGACAGGTAACTTAATAGGCTATCCTGGTATCATATGTCTATGGTTTTCCTGGATGTGCTGTCTAGAAATAGTGGAATTTTGGGGAATTACATGGCAGCTTTAGACAGTTGGGTTTATCCAGTGATCAGATATCACTACAAGAAGCATTGCTTTGTGGTTAGTGATTTCAAGAATACAATAATGCTTATGTAGAATTCAAGAACACAATAATGCTTATGCTTATGCAATCCAAGAGGTTCTGGATCAGGCTTCTAGTCTACAAGCAATCTTGGCCAAGATTTTAAAAAGTCAGATCCTATGTCGATACATAGACACCTGAATAAGTAGCCTTGTTTTCAAAAGTGCTGGACATTCAGCAGGTCCCACTGATTTCAGTGGGAGCTCCTAGGTGTTCATCCCTTTTAAAAATCAGGTTGCTCTCCAAGGACCCGGTTCAGAGCTCATTGATGCCAATGGAAAGACTTCCTTTGACTCCACTGGACTCTGGATCAGACCCCAAACCAGGTTCTTCAGACTCTGCAACCAATTTAAAGCAATACAGCTTAAAAAATCCCAGTTAGATTTTAGATAGGTCCTGTCTTATTACAGAGAGCAATATGTTAGCCCCCTTTAAAACAAAAACAGCACAACACAGACATGGTGGGGAAGAGATAGTATCCTGCTCCTTGAATTGAGAAACACAGGCCATTTGGTGCACAGCAGGTTTATGTGACCTTGTGTAACTGGCGATCATTTGGCAAATGTCCAAGTATTGATTAATGTGGCTAGCTGCTGAATAATGGAAACTATTTGTGGTCATATGACTCTCAGCAATTCAATTGTTTGTCCCCATCAAGGGTGTAATATAGACATATAAATTATACCCAACTCTGTTACATTTATTGAAGATTCCTGTTGACTACATGTTCCACAACATTGCAATTCAAGTACAGATTGTTTATATATATACCAGAGCCCCAAATTATTCATGTACATTTTGGGTACATTTGATTAATTTTTAAAATAATGCTTTAGTGCTATAAAAATAAATGAAAAATCAATTATATACATCACACAATCTCTCTTCATGCATTAATATGTGATTAATCTTCTGTAGATTTATTTCTTGGACTTTCTAAAAAACATATTAACCCCCTAATCTGTGGATACAAGAGTGCTCAGCAACTTGCACAGGCAGTGCCAGAGACTTTCGTAACCACTTCGATAGAATGTAGCAAAACAAATTGTTTTTAAACATAGTGCTTGCCTCTCCTCTCCTCTGGTGTGAATTATACATGATTCCATTTAATTGAACAGAGTTACACTGGTGAAAAAAACAACAACAGTATAAGCAAGAGGAGAATCAGGGCCACAAAGTTCTAAGTGCGGCATCAGCTGAACAGCCATTGATACAAGTCATGACATGTTCTGATATTTATTATATCCTTACATTACACACTTGGAGATGGGCCCTCACCGGAACACAGGATCTGAATGACCTCGAATTTTGAAGTACAGTTCAGCATCTACAAGTGAATTTAGCATCTTAATCCCATCTCTATACTGGAGTATCCAGATCCCCTACATTTAGAAGTTTGTATGTAGATTTAAACTTCATGCCTGTCTTCATTCAACGCATAACAGTACTATTTAGCATCAGGAACGGACTATAATGGTTAACTCTATACTGCTAGTTACATCATGTTTTCCAGTACAGCTTTTTATTACATTCTATCTTAGGGCTCTGTAATAAAAGTGTGATACACAGGAGGGCTGTGAAGAGTCAACTTTTTATTTCCTGGCCCCTGTCACCTATCAGGGATTAAGGTTACAAAGGTGCCCTGTCATGACAGGGTTGAGCATTCACTGGTACCCATGGCTACTGTTACAATATCCATGGTGTATATGTCATGAAGGTATGTAATGGATAATGCTTTATATGTTAATAATCATCACATATATAGTCCCCTGTGAGCCCACCACTAACAATTGTTTTTAAATCATTTTTCATGCCTGTGATATTACTCCTATGAAATTTGGCATTGCGCTGGAACTAGCTTCATTCTCTTGGCTACTGCAGCCCCTCGGACTATGCAGGGCTAGCACCGTAAGCCACTCCTTCTTCTGCATTGCACTTTGAAAGCCCATTTGGTCACAAGCTCTTATCTTGTGTAAACTGTGAAATGTATTTACAAAGAATTTGTTTTTATTAATTACAGTTGACAATGCTGAGACTCCTGCTGGTGACAGGCTTGTCTGAACAAGGGTTTTCTTTCTTTCAGCCCATCTGTTCCTCCTACTTGATTCTGCTGTTAAGTCATAATATTGAATTTGTGACATCAGTCATTTCCATAGCAACAGACTATGATGTAATTAAACTGAGAAAAATAACTTTGTGGCATCAAAAAGAAGGAGAAGCTGTAGGTGAACATTCTTATTTAAATGCAAATATCTGTGCTTATAATAAAGGAACAGAGCACATTGTTTGCAAAGTAAATTGTTATTTTACTTTTTGTTTTTGCTTTTTGTTAAATCTTTTCTCTTCCGCCCCTCCCCCCTTCTCCCTATCCCTCCCAAAAAAGCTTCCTCCATGTGAGAATGTTCATGTTATGGGTGTATCGGTAGATTTACATTGCATCATTCAGAGGAATTTATCACAGATGGAAGAATCTACTCCGAGTTCTTCAGAGAGGACATTTCCAAGGAGGACTTGCTTGCTGCCAGAAGTCATTAGTTCACCAATTGTCACCCTTCCCCCTGAACTGGTGCTCCAGTGATGTGCTGTGTTTTAGTTTTGGTCTTGACTACTTCAAGATGCCATTACATTGTTTTGCAAGAATAGGGATGTTAAGTTAGGGCATCTTGGTGAGATTCCAGTATGAGCCGTTACACTCTGCCTACCTTATCTTTTGTCTCTATTGGGTAGGGTTTTCAGTCCTAAGCCAGTGTGTAGTGTTGTGTGTTAAACATTTGCAGCATTTTACCCCAAAGGGAAGGGGGTGGATCAGCATTCACGTCACACTCCCCATCGGGGAAGCCAACCAGCAGACCAAATTCAGTGATGAATCCTGGTCACGTGTTACCTGAGGCATGTTGCACATATGCTAAGAAGAAGACCCCAAAATATGTCTGCCTTTCAGTAGTGGATGAAATGAGCCCTATATGTAGTGCCTGATCTGATACCTCTTTTTTGGGCAAGTACTCCTTATTCACATAAATAGTCTCTTGGCTTTAAATAAATATCCCTCTGAATTTAAAAAAAAACAACAGCAAAACCTTCCTTCCTCATGAGTGTGACAGGACAGTTTCTGATATTAAGCATGTGTGTCTTGGTTCTTTTTTCTCATTGAAGTTAATTCTAATTGCACTTGTTATGCAACATGTTAACATATTTTAAAAGGCATGGAATCTCCAAATGACGTGGGAAAAGACTGAATAATACGTTGGTTCATTATTATTATTTAAGAACTTAAATTTCTCAAACAGTAGCTCAATTTCTCAGTAAACCTGATCAAATATTTTTAGTTCCTTGGCAGTAAGCTTTCCCCCAGTGATATATTTAAATGCTATAGTCCATATAACATGGTGCTCTGGAACCATTTCCAACATTTATGCACGTTTACACTGTGCTTTGTATTTTCTGCAGGACTATATTTGATGAGAAGAAACTGCTGGAGTTCGCTAAACTTGGATGCTACCTAGAGTATGACCTCTTTGGTACAGAATTTCTTCATTACCACTTCCATCCCGATATTGATATGCCAAGTGACAATGAAAGAATTGCAAGGTACCTAGTGCAATGCAATGAAGTATAAACAATAACACTGCTAGCTACTGAAAATGAAGATTATTGGTATGCAGGTTTCAAATGCATCACAGAATGGTCCTGCTCACTGCTCATACCGATATGCTAAATGATGGTAGTTTACTGTTGCTGGTACTTCTATCTAGTACAATAAATATAACTCTGTCTCTTACCTAGCTAGGTATGTATAATACAAATATTTCTTTCTACAGAAAACGCAATTATGAAAACCTAAGCAAGTAGAATATTTTAAAGATGTTTATTCATAATTATTTGTTCATTTAGTTGAATATCACCATGTGCAGTCGTTGCTCTTTTTTAGCATCCTGGTCTCCAAAGTGAGGGAATAAATGTGATTACATAAAGGTCTGGCCTTTGTTTATAGTCATCCCTGTATTAGGTGTTATTACTATCCATTGTCCAGTCTAATTGTAGTGTCTGATAAATGGGTAAAAGACTTTGGCCCAAATTCACCACTGGCCTTAATGGAGCTGCAGCCACTTACATGAAAGGTGCATTTGCCCCTTTGCTTCCACTGTGCAGCATGATCTGTTTATCTGCTAGGCCCTCTATCACTTCTCCCACCACCACCACATTCCCTATCTTTTCTCTTCAAAACTCTTTAATGATCTTCATGTTCACTTCTTCTTGTCCTCTTCCCTGCTTCTAATCAGTGTCTCCAATATCAGTTCAGTTCAATGAGATTTATTAGCATAGCACATTGTACAAGTGTTGCCAGAGGTTACAAAAGAGACAGACCCCTGAGGTATGTGTCTGAGGTGGGTACGATCTGCCCAGGCTGGGGCTTCCTGCTATGTTTGGAGTGGGATCCTCTGTGTCAGCTTGTCAGCAGTGTCATTCCTAATCGAGTGGCAAGATGCCATCCCTTCTTTCTCCCAGGGACAGAAACACTTTTTTCTCCTCACCTTTTGATGAGAAGGTTTTTACGATTCCCCATCATTTGACGAAATATAGGAAATATCTTTCTAGCTTTAACTCCTATTGTGGACATTACTTATCTGCCTGGGCTGCCTCTGTTACATTGGGCTGCACAATCTCTCTTGTCTGGTTTCAGACTGTTATCTCTTTTCTTTCTGCCAAGTTTTTATCTGATTCTGCACTTGACTTTCTCTGTGCCTGAAAGATCTCTGGTTTTACACAATAGGAAATCTTCTCTCTATTTATATTGCTTTTCAGTCTTGCACGCACTATCTCAAATCGTGTTCTGTTGTAACAACAGTTTTTCACACTTGGCCTTTCTAACATAGGCTTGCAAAACATTCACCCAGTGCTGCAGTTGTTTTGCACGTAGAACTCCTATTGAAAACACTGGGAGCTACGCATCCAAAAGGATTGCTCTACTGGGCCTGGGGAAAAGTGTCTCTCCTTAATCATGGTAATATTTTTTTGTCTCATCCATAATATTCCCCCTCCCTCTCCCCCCACCCCACCCCCCGTCCCCCCAGCCACAGCTGTTCCTCCTTAGCTCCCTGGCATTGAATGAGTGTGGCAGCAGGCTTTTTATAAAAAGAAATACTACAAGATTGCCTTTTGTTCTGGTTGTGTGTGTGTGTGTATTTGGGTTGGAAACGCCATTAAACTATTTCTTGTACTTTCAGAGTGTTCACGTTGGAAACACCATGACAATAGCAGCCTCCTGTTTTTCTGCAGATTCCTAATAGGCTGACATTTGATTTGTATTCCACACAAACTAATACATATCAACTTGACCCCTACATTTGTTTGTACAAGTATTCAAAGAGAAGAACATTTTCAAGCATATTCAGATCCAATACTTATGTATGAATTAACTTACAAACATGTGTATGTCTAGTCACACAAATACAGCTATAAATATGTATGTGTATGTACATATAATATAGGTCTATGCAAAGGGTATGTTGAAAATTATTTTTTTAATGAGAAGGCGTGTAGATTTATTGTAAATTTTTAGGAAAGTTATGGAGTGGGAGAAGTTGTGTTTCTGGGACTGCCTGGATCTTAGACTGACCCAGTCATCATCTCTGACATAATCTCCTTCAAAATTTGTGTTTATTCATTGGTTTGGGAGTTTTTTTGTGGCACATCTTACCTACTTTTTCATTTATCTGGTTTTCCTTGCTCAGATCTGGTGGTTTGGTTAGTACTAAATTTTGATTTACAGACCCAGCCACTGTCATCTTATCCTCTACCAAGTACACAATCTGGCACTGGCATGTAGTTTTGGGAAGGAGGACGTACTTTCACTGTGGCAGACCTACAGTATTTACAACGTTAGCATGTGTATTTTATGAAAAACCTCCAGTTTGGCACTAAGTCCCCTTATTTACCAGATTTAGGCTGATTATGATTTTTGCCCAGCTGCATGCACATATCTCCCTATAACCAATCTTCTGTATAAATCCTGCCCTCCCCCACCCCAAGCTGACAGTAAGAACTTTCATATTGCTGATGACAAAATAATATAATGTTCCTTGTCCAGGATCAAAGCACACTCAAATAATGAAAAAATCAAAATTGCAAAGTGCTAGTAAAAATGGTGGAATCGAAAGGTTTATGTGAGTGATAAGCAATGAACAAACACCAGTTTTGCTAATATTCATCTCTTCCACTTTAATGTTGCAAGCTATTGGGAGCTCAGGACTCTTGGTAACATTGTCACCTCTTAATGCAGCAAGACGTACACCTGGGCAAAACACATTGACAGTCACTTCTGTGCCAGTAGATGCTGTCAGAGAAGTACGTTGAACAACCTTCAGATATAGTAGGCTCTTATCATGAAGGTATATCAGCCAGCAGAATTCCACCTTTGTTCTCTTAGGGGGCAAATCATGCCCCACCGCTCCACATTTTGCAAGCGTGGAAGGAACATGCTAAAAGGAGTGGAACCAAAGTGGTTCTGCTGACTGGAAGAGGGTGGCAGGATGCAGGAAGGTTCATGAAGCTGCTTCTGCACTGCCACAGAAGAGGTGATCTTTACAGATCCACCAGTCAAACTTCACCCTCAGAGGGAAAGACATTAGCCACCGGCTTATCATCTGTCCCAACTTGGCCCTCTCTCTGATTGTGCAAAATCTGTTTACAGGGACTGTGGAATTAGCCCTTTACACCTGTGATATTGCTGACATTACTTTTTATTTGTACAGCAATAGCAAAGACAGCTGCTGCTAGACTAGCCATTTTAATTGACTTTCTCCAGAGATAAGCTGCTGAGGGTGGGATGTTATCTGTGTGATTTTGTCTTCGTGGAAACTGGTGACTCTCAAAGACTTGAAATGTCTATAGCCCAGTTATTCCAGATGGAAATTCACTAAAGAAATGTTAATATTTGCATAATCCACCCATACTTTATTCTGTGAATAAACTTCAACAATCTGGGTCAGATCCTCAGAAGCTTGATTGACTTCAGCAGGGCTACAGCCATTTACACCCATGGTTTTGCTTTTCCTTGTGTCATTGCAAAATAATAAACCAGTATTGTTAAGAAAGGCTGTGTAGAGTGAGCAAAAATCCTCCAGGAGATTTGCTTCTTCAGATGAAAGACCCATGGTTGGAAGTTATCTAATCCCTGTGCATTACCATGTTCTTTGTGGAAATCCCTCAAAAAAAGTGTGTAAATGCAACTGAACTACTTAGCAGTACAGGTGTGGCAATGGTTTATATTAGGTTAGAGGCAAGAATTAATCCTGTTAAATGATCATTTGAAGAACAGTGTATGTAGGAAGTGATTGTTTAGCCTTGTGGGCCAGGCCTACTTATGTTGAAATCCATGAATTTTGCCATTGACACTGATGGAGCAGGACTGAAAAACAGTGTAATAAATCCTGGCAAAGTGGATTTTCCCCACTCATCACTCCAGATGTGTCACACTGTCTTGCTTCCAAAGGGATTTCTTCTCTCTAAAATGGATCTAGGAGAGTTTAATCTTTTGTGTATATTTAAGAAACAAGCCTGCTTGTTTCTTTTAAAGATGCTGAAATAGTTCATTTCATTTATAATACAGACTAGAGGTACGGCCCTGTAAAATATTTAAATACTAATTATTTCCGTATTACTTCCAGAATTGTATGAACTCTTAACTGACAGACATACTTCGTATTTACTTTTATACAGGATTCGGATGTTAATTGACGAAGGCTATGAAGACAGAATTGTAATTGCTCATGATGTGCACACTAAGAATCGATTGATGAAATATGGAGGTCATGGATATTCACATATCCTCAAAAACATTGTTCCTAAATTGCTAATAAGAGGCATACCCCAAACTATAATCGATAAGATATTGATCGAGAACCCAAAACAGTGGCTGACTTTTAAATAGGGCTCATGATTAGATATTCACATCTTGTATGTGAAGCTTGCTGAGAAAAGTCAGATTTGTTTCAATAGAGTGGTCATTTTAAAGCTAGGTTCTTTTGAGGAAAACTTGTGTGATGTTCATAAGACCCCCAAAGAGCAGGTAATCACTTCCCTTTTTAATTAGAACAAAAAATATTGTGTATTATCTCTCCATCTGATTACCTCTAATAATCTGGTCCTGAATGAGTTATTTGTTTTGAGCATAACTACAGAATCTTTCCAAGTAAATATTGAAATAACTGCTTCCAAAGAGCAGATTTAATACTAAAGTTAGTTATCATTCAGGATTATTTTTTTTTTAAAGATGCATCATCTTAACTACTTGAGGAAATTTAAAATGTTTCCAGTTAAATAGCCCCCTTCTGGAGCGATTTGATGTTCCTTGTAATATTGATGATCCTGTTAATTATCCTGCTGTTCTTTAATTAATGCTTGAAAAAGAATATGGCATTTTTAAATAGCTACTGTAGAAAACAGAATAACAGAAGGAAGACAACGTGATTTCAAAAAAGGTACTGTATCTCTCATGATTACAACTTGTAGAGATTATTTTTAAATGAAAATATAAAAGAATACATGGAAAATATATTTTTAATAAAGCAATTTGTAGACCACTAACAACTTTATGTTTTAGAAGTCTTTTTTTTTAATTACGTTAAATTTTGAGTTGAACTTTTGGAAACTTGCAAGTGAAAATATGAAATGTCATGCAAATCAGCTTGATGTTGAAAAGATGAAAATCCACAAGGCCAAATATATTACATAATACAATTTAATGAGTTGTTACAATTATAACAAAGGCCATGATTTAATCAGTTTACAAATCAGTTTGTCAAGATGTGATTCAAAAAAGAAATGTTTGCCTTATATATGTTTTTCATTTAAATATTTGTTCTTTCCTCTAGACCACAACAGGGGTAAATATTTATTTATCAAAAGAAAAGATTGTGTGTTAGCAATGCCAATCTCATTTCAACAGCTTATTCTTTCACGTGTCCAGCTTTTGATGTCCTGTGGTAATGAAGTATTCCTGGTCACTTCTTGGTGAATGTGCATTGCTAGTTATAAATGATTTTTTGCTTGAAACCTTGTTATTTGACACCTACATGAGAAATCTCCAAGGCTTTGCTGCCAACCACTCTGTAGCGGTGGTCATCTGCAATAAAAGCAATTGTGATATGAGTAGATGTTAAGTCAACTATGTGTCTATTATAAAATATATTGCATATAATCAGTACAGTCCATTAATATGGGTTGTTGTCTTTTTTACAAAGAGAGTAGTAATGTTTAACCAAACTGATGTGATGTAATGAGGGAACAGAAAAAAAAAGGCAGTTATGAAGCACAATCTCCCTCTTGAGAACCAAGATTTGTTACATATGAGATTCTCTTTTGAGCATAGACTGATGGCACATCATGTCTTTTGAATTGAACAGCTGTCCAAAGGAGGAACAGACCAGAAGAATGATATGGTCTGTGTAAGAAATGCCTTAACCATGTAAATAAATGCTTTTTAGGGGGATTTTTCTATCTTTAAAATCTCTATCTTACAGTTATCAAAAAATCAAAGAGGAAAATATTTTTCTTTAATTATGGCAGATATTTGACACTTTAGTATATGACAAATCTCAATTTGTCCCATTCCCTTGGTAGTTTAGAGAAGGTTGCATGGGGCAGATTATCAGGGCCGGCTCTACTATTTTTGCCACCCCAAGGAAAAAAAAAAGCCGCCCGAACTGCCAAAGCAAAGAAAAAAAGCCACTTAGACTGTCGCCCCAAGAATGGATGGAATGCCGCCCCTTAGCATGTGCCGCCCCAAGCACGTGCTTCCTCCGCTGGTGCCTGGAGCCGGCCCTGCAGATTATGTAAAACAGAAAAACTAGGTCTGGCCTCTCACTACTCCATAGCAATTTATACAAATAGTATTTTTATTCTGCCATGAATGTCACCTAAGATCTATACTGCATCAGCATGACAACAGGAAGCTATGTAATTATTTTGACCCTGCCGTAAAGGTTCTGTTATGTATTCCTGCTATAATTTTGCTTTAGACTTAAACTTGCAAGTATCGTTGTGGGAGCAATTAAAAAAACAAAAACATAATTTCTAAATAAAAATCCTTTTTATAGAGGTATTACTGATATTGCTGCTATTACTGATTGTAAAAGATTTTTGTAGAACTATAACTGAAAAGCATGTTTTTACAATGTAATTCTCCAGGCTATTAGTATATTATACTGAGTAAGCCTTTTTGAGATATAGATAGATATAGATATAGATATATATAAGAAAAATAGGTTTTAGTACACAGTTTTTTGCATTTGAAAATCTGTTTCTCTCTTTGCATAACTGGTTTTCATATTTGGTAATATGCTTATCTGTTAATTTCAGTCACACCATACTACAAATGAATGCAATACCTTGTAACAGGTACTGTGTGATGGCATCATTACATGGGGTCCAAATCCCACTCTCATGCAAGTATCCACACTGACTTCAGCAAGACTGGTTGCATAAATAAGCGGAGCAGGATTTTGACCAGTGGTTTTCTCACACTGTTCTATGTAATGACTTCAGTTGACTCTTTGTAGTATGTCAAATCATAAATAATCTTTTGTTAAACAAAAGTAGTAACTACAGATTTACACTGAAGACTAATTGCAGCAAAAAAATTATTCTGGCCTGGCAGTGTGGATGTTAGATTTGCTAAAACAGTATTTACACAACAAACCATCAAGAATGGGTTTGTTAAATTGTCTAAATATATGTATTTACACATGTTTACAAATTAAGAGCCAAATCTGTTTACATATTAAAGGCCAAATAGGAGTTTTGCAATTGGCTTCAGTGGACCCAGGATTTGGTCCAAATATAGGCAGTTTGTTATATCATCTCTTATATTTTTATTGAATTGTTTCTTCTGTCTTTCTCTCTTAGAATACAATTAAGGGGAGGGAAAGGAAATTTAAACTAAACAAACAGGTGGAAATAATTTAAAAGGCCTGACCTACACTCACAAAGCAGGGAAATTAAGAGTTAAGGCTTGAAACTTATTAGTTTCTAGTTCTAGATAGAAGGATAACAAAAGTACAAGGCAAACAATTCCTTTGGAGAGAAGAAGCATTTCAATTACCTCTTCCTTTTATTGTAAACTCATTCCTCACTATGAGTGGACTCCAAGCATCATAGTTAGCGGGTAAGTCACAAGAACCAAAGCTGACGTATGGATAAAGCAGCAAGATCATAATACATCGAAGTATCGTATATACTGAAGAAATAATTCAGTGTTTTTAGATTTTCCTATAAAAATTTGTGATCTATATAGGACTTCATTCACATCGACACTAACAATAAGTATTTGCTTTGGCGGTAGTGGATCACACATCTGTTTAACTTGCTTTATATATATATATATATATTTTAATATAAGGTTTCTGTGTCATACAGATGTGAGTCAGGTAGCATTTGATTTTCCCCCACTACTGAGGTGTCCCATGGTCTGTATCCGCTAGATTCTTGATTCATTGACTTTTGCCACGTGAATCCATCTCTCAGAAGAACAAGCTTAGTTTTTAACTCATAATCAGTCAGCATAAATAATAAATCCAGAAAATGTGCTGTATTTGTTGTTGTTTCCTCCATGTGCTTTTCCTCCATCCAATTTTATGTAAACTTCATCTCCTGGCTCCAAATGAAGAACCACGCTGTTACTGGCATAGTCGTAGTTCTGATCAGCATCCTGAGCAATTGCACTAGCTCGAACCTATGTAAAACAAAAACAAACATCAATGTTTGGTTATGAAACCTGGACATTCCTCCTGCATGGTGTAATTAAAACATGTCGTAAAAAGGAGATGCACACATTCAGTGCCACTTTAAATATGCCTATACACTTCTCAGCTGTAGTTTTCCCCTAACAATATCATCACTATTTCTGCCATTGCTAGAAATGGTTTACAGTGTAGCAGCAAGTTCTCCCAGAAGTAGGCTAAATATTTTAACTCAAATCATTATCACATGGCTTGTTTGCCTCTGATAATACGAAACTGCTCACTCTCACATCTCCAGCTATTTTGCTCCTACTGACTTTTTTTTTTTTTTTTTTTTTTTTTTAACAAAAAAATAGCTAGACTCCAGGGACCTGATCATGGGCTCACTCCAGTTTTAGATTCATGTAACTCTAACTCCAGTGGAACTACTCCCGGTTTACACTGGCATGAGATCACTATCAGCCCCAGGTATTAAGGTAGAGTTTTTCAGAAATGTTCTGATCATCATAGTTACCAGATCGTGTTGCAAAAACACAGAAATAAAATATCTTTCTGCCAATGAACTTTAAACCCTTGTAGTTGATTTATCTCCAAATAAGTAATCAAAATCTAAATGAAATGCTGAAGAACAAAAAAATACTAGTGGGTAAACAATCCAATCTGAAGTAGGAAATTCTGTTCTTGCCACATATTTCACTTAATCATTTAACTTCTGTACAGTCTAAAAGATATAAATTTTAAAATTACATCAGCATGTACTTTAAGATGAATTATGGAGATTTCAGATATTTGATTTTTTTAAAAAACTGAATATACTACTTTAACGCAAACATTTTTCCCTTCTTACTGTTTGGCTACTAATTGAGTTTGTCATTATTAACAAAGAAAAAGGAATTTATTAGCAAACTGAAAGGAATTTATAATCAATATCAAATTGTATGTCAGTTTTGAGCTGCGAATATTCTGTCGCATCCTCAAGTAAAGGTAATCCTTCAAATCATTTCACTATAATTTAGTTCTGCTTTGTAAAATATTTAAACTGATTTGTATGTGATTTATTTTAGTATAGCACATCATCTTTGTTGCTTGGCCCTATTCTAGAATAGTTATACAGAGCAGTAAGTGATTTAGTGGTTTTGCAAACCAGAAGTAAGTAATAATGCATGACTTGACTTACAATATGTGCGATTTTTATCTTCAGAATTGAAAAAAAAAATTATAAGTCTAGAATTTCCATGCATTCCTTTTAAAGTTTAAATGATAGGTTTTCAGATTAAATTTTCATGTGGCATGATCCCATGTTAATACTGAAATGTTAAAAAGAAAGGCTCTTTAGCACTCCAGATCTCAAGGTATTTCATTATGAAGCTTAAGCAGCAAAAATTCTCTATGCATCACCTAGCAGGAGTGAGACCGGCTTACAAGGTTTATAATTGCATAACAATGTGCAAATTTAAAGGAATACATTAATATAGGAGTCATTGGTTCACATGTATAATGTTTATTGAGATGATCTGTTTTGACCATTATTTCAGCAATAACTATCAAGGCACGGGACATTTCTTAGGGATTAATGACCATCAGGGCAGAATTGATGGCTTTGGGCCATTAACTCCAGAAATACTCCTCCATAGAAAATAGAGGTTGTTATTGCTACTATAAACGGAGGAAGAGGTAATAAATATGTGGCCATGGTTAGTTTGTTTTTTAATATCTGTGAAACAAAATGATTTTTCTAGGGAATTAATGCCCTGCACATTGGTAAATTGAATTGTTTAAATTACCACCACCACCACCACCACCACCCCCACACACACACAGACAAATTCAATTCATGCCACAATTAAATTCTACTTGTTGGATATATCTAATATTTATACCTGTGTTGTTATGAATAAGTTAATCTGCTGTACATTAACAAACTATTGGGGCTATTGGCTTTACCATTAAAGGTGTTCATTATGAAGACTTTATGGGTGATGAACATTCGCTACAGCAATGGACATTTCATTGCTAAGACTCTAGGAGTACTTATTGGCTGTACTGAGAGAATGATTTAGACACTGAGAACCTAAAAATAATCTAGCAGATTGTATTAATTTGTGTATAGCCACAAAGCCCTGTAAATGCATTAACTTGGTCGCACAATCCAGTGTGTTACCCTTAAGGGTTTTTCTTCCTTTGTTTGGGAAAGCCAATGTAATTTCTTTTTAAAGCCTATGAAAATAGTCTCAGAAGACTCCTAAGTGTACTGCCCTAAGAGTGTAAATGTATTTCAAAATTAAACCATTAATGTAGTATCCATTTTATAAGTTGCATGACTGCCCACCTCATCATTTTATACAGGTACATTGGGACACTGAAATTGCAAACACATACCGGCTAAGCAATGTGATCTCAGCACTTCTTGTGTTTAAGCTCTATAACTATTAAGGAAGGCAATGTGTTACACTGGAGACCATGAACTTCCTAATATACATTGCTTTGGGATGATTTTTCCTATAAATCATGCCCTCTCCCCGTAGTAATTTCCTCCCTTAGAGAATACTATTGAATATATAACAGCATCTAGGGCAGACACAGACCCCGTCTTAACAATTTCATTTTATAATGTCTAGGCTTTTTCACAAATACCATAGAAAGTTAGCTACTATCACATTGCATCACCCACCAGTGTTTCACGAACAAATCACACTTTTAAAAAAGGCACCCGTGCACTAAAACTAATTAATTTCAAAGTCCTGCTATTTAAGCTTAACCACCACTTGTCATCTTACATATAAAGATAAAAAAAATTAACATCCCTTGTACACAAGACTCTCCTTTCATTCAGCGTGAGCTGTGTATGTGTAGTCATTCTAGGGGGTTGAGATCTTAATTGTTGGGATCTTTTCGGTTAGTCTCAGGCTCAATTTAATATTTATAATTAGGTTTTCTCAAATGCATGCCTCACTTCCTTTGTAGTGGTATTTTATTTTACTTCTAGCAGGTAGTGGGAGAAATACTTAATACGTTTTAATACCCAAATATAGGCTCATGATTTAATCGCAGATACGGTAGACTCACTACACAGCATTGCTTTTATAGGAAGAAGTCAGCGCGGTTGTACTACAATTTAGCACTGTTTTAATAGTGCAGGCTCAGCTGCAGACGCAGTATTTATGGTCGACATTTGCTAATTTAATTAATTGCCGCTGACGTCCTCATAACTCCATTCCACAGTACTTCTGAGAAACCATAAACAAAAGGTTAAGTGGCATATCAGATTAATTTACTGGCCTTTGCTGCTTCCATCTGTGCGCCTGCATTCAACACAGTGCCTAAGTGAAATGGCTCGCGTCTGGTTACAGTACAGTGAAATTGCGCTGTACAGGAGTGTTAAGCATTTTTAAACTTCATGTTTGTGCCTTTCAGAAGGGGGAAGGGGGAACGTTAATCCGAAAAGCGACACGGAATAGTGAACATGGCATAGTGACATGGAATCCCAAATTTCAGCTTTATGAGAACAATCCCTAGCCCTGTCAGTCCAAGAAAACCTGCCCAGCACATGGGTTAGACTGGAGTCTTACTGCACAGAGAGCAGCAAAGCTGCAGTGTGCGCTTTCTGTTAGCTGACAGCATCAACCTTGCAACATTTTCAATTTACTAGAGGGAAATTCTTTACATAGTGGTATAGAATTTTTCAGGTACGGTGTCGGTTGGCTTTCTAGTCCCAGAATAGGCCTGGGGTAGGAAACAGTTTATAGTTATTGAATTACTTGTGGAACAGTAGTAACGCTTGTAAGTTTCCCTGTGCGTTAGTTCATATAAATAGTATTTAGAAACTACAGGAGAATCTTCGTATCTGACCAATTTAAAGCTTCAGCAGCCACCGGTAATTCTGGCCACATGCCAAGCGCCTCTGATCATTTCAGAAAGCATGACAAGCTTCTTCTACCCACTGTCCATTAACCAGCATAGCGAAATGCTATAGTAGTTAGTTCGAGTGAGTGTGTGTGTGTTCGGCGTACAGGAAAGAGGTGCAAAGTTACAGGGAACATTTCCACAAACTCAGCAGTAGCAGCATTTAGACTAATTAAAATGGATTATTCCTCTGTATTGCATACTGTAACATCTCAAGATCTTTCATTATGTCGAATATTTCGGTGTTGCTGCGAAAAAGATGGCGAATCTCAGACTCTGAGCCCTAAAAACCAGGGCTCTTTCATGTTTGGTTTGGCTGTTACATTTTGGAAGAAATCCACAATTCTTGCTCTATCTGTACCTAAGAGAGTACTAATAGGGAGTCTGTAGATAATATTAATGTTCTTAGTTATAAAAGTGCTTTAACAGGGGAATTATGCCAGAATAATAAATTACCCGTTCTGTCAACAGTGCCTTAAAAGCCCCTAGCTGCCAGCCTATCACCCCGATATTGTGTCCAGTAGTTTCTATTGATGGCATGTTTCACACGGGAGATTCGGATTGCCTCTTGGTTACTTAGCTCTTAGTAGAATGAGTAAGTGGCCATGTCTCCTGCTGATGGGAGTTCTGCCCCTTCTAGTCCCCAGCTGGGCCATGTTCCCATTACCCTCTTACTGCGCGTTGGCTTCCCGTGTATTTCGCGTCTCCCTCAACCCCTTGCCCAGTGTAATCTTACAGAAACTCTCAGGGCGTCTGGCTTCTCTGGCCACCCCATTGGGCCCCGCCTTTCTGTGCCCCGGCCTGGGCGCTTGAGAGAGGAGCATCCCGTGTAGGCAGTGGGGGGTTAACCGCAGCCCTCCAGGGTACAGTTCAGATCCGCTTCCCCGCGGCGACCCCCATTTTGAGGCCGTGCTGCTCAGGGAACAGAGCAATTCCCGGCCACAGCCGCCCCCCGGGGGCGGGGAGGGGAGCGCAGAGGGAATCGCTTCCCCCCACGTGCTTGTCAGAGTCTCTCAGCTGTGCACGGCGCTGTCTCCGGGTGCCCCGCGGTGCTTTCCAGCTCACTCCCCTGCAAGCGCTGTCACTTCAGCACCCTACGGGGTGTTACTGAGCATCGCTGGGCCGGGGCGGCGGCCTCCCCCCCTTCCTGTGCAGACGTGCCCAGGGCGGCCCGGGCTGGACCGGAGAGGGTGGGGAACATGAGGGCAAAAGGAGCCAGACAGCAGCGCCCAGGTTTGGCACCGCCCTGCTACTGCTGCAGGGCCCCCGGAGCCCCCGCTCTGCCCCGCCCGGCCGGGTCCCGGCTCCCCAGAGCAAAGCCGGATTGACTTGCTGGGAGAGAAGGGACGTAATCCCCGTCCCCCGAGGTCATCGCAGGGCTCCGAGCCTCCTCCCCGGAAGCCAACGGGGAGTTTCCCCATCGGCCTTAAGGGGGCGGGACAGGCCCAGCCCGGGGCCGCCTAGCTCCTAACGCCCCCAGTCCCGTGTCCGTCCCCTCCCCGCCAGGCGTCCTCTCGGGGCCAGTCCCCTCCCCCCCCCCCCCGGCTGCCCAACACCACCCCTCCCCCGGGGACCTGCCCTTGCGTACCCCCTGCACACCCCCGTGTGCTCCTCTCCACCCTCCCGGGCCCACTTCTCCCCGGCCTCCCACTGCCTCCTCTCCTCTCCCGCCGGTGCTTCCCCGCGTCTCCCCTCTCCGTGATCCCCCACATCTGGTTCCTCTGCCTTCGGGCCCCCTCTATGTCCCATCCAGGTCTGCCCCGCTCCTTCCACCCCATATCCACCCCGGACTCCCCCGGCACCTGGTGCCCCCGCCCCGGGCTCCTCCCCAGCCCCCTGGTACCCCCGGGCTCCCCCCCGGCCCCTGACGTCCCCGGGCTCCCCACCCCCGGGCCCCGGCCCCTCACCTGGTTGTTCTTGCAGAGATCTGCCCACATGCTGGTGCCGTCGCCGCCCCGCATCAGCACGTGGTAGGTGAAGAAGTAGATGCCGGGGATGGAGCACGTGAACTTGCCCGTGGTGGGGTCGTAGTGGTTGCCCAGGTTGGTGACCACGTCGTCGAACTTGAGCACCTCGTAGCCCTCGTGCTGGCGCTTGAGGCCGGCGTAGAAGGCGATCTTGGGCACAGTGCTGTAGGTGGCGGCGCTGATGGCCCCGGCCGCGTTCAGCCCCGGCGCCCCGGGGGGACCTGGCAGGCCCTGGCGCCCGGGCTCGCCCTTCTCCCCCGGGGGCCCCACCGGCCCGGGCGGCCCCGGCTCCCCGGGCGGCCCGCGGGGCCCCGCCTTGCCCGGGCGGCCGGCCTCGCCCTTGGGTCCCTGGATGAAGGTGGGCAGGGACTGCATGAGGCCGCGGTCGGGCGTGGCCGCCGTGCTGGGCGCCTTGGTGCCGCCGTAGGGGTCGCAGACCATGCGGCAGGTGCCCAGCATCTCGTAGTGGGCCGAGGTGCCGGCCGAGCTCACCAGCACCGGGATGAGGATGACCAGCAGCAGCACCATGACCACCCCCAGGGCGCCGGCCGCGATCAGCCGCCGCCTGCTGCCCACCAGCCGGCTCAGCGCAGGGCGATCCTCCTGCCTGCTTTTGGACAAAATCTTGCTGGTTGGGCGGGGACCTTCTCAGAGCCGAAAACACCCCGAAACCCCTGGCGAGCCCGAGCCCCCCGGCTCCGCTCCTGCGGCGATGGGGCGAGGAAAGTGCCCGCGGCCTCTCCACAAGGCAAAGTCTGAGCCCCGGGCACCTGTGGCTGTCGCTGCTCTAGCGCGCAGGGAGCTGCAGCCCCGCGCCGGAGCCGCTCACACTTTTATGCTCCTGCTGGCGATCGACTTTTTTTTTTTTGCATACGGTGCCACTTCGAATCAACTTTCCCTCGCGCCGGCCTCTTCGCGCCCCTCGCGATCGCCCCGCTTTCCTGCCCCCCTCCTTTTTTTTTTCTGCAGCGACAAGAAGTCTCCCAAGGCAGCGCCGGCTGGTGAAACTTGCAAGGGCGCACGAAAAATCCCCCCTCGCGGCAGCGGCCCCGTCCCCTCCTCGCGGTTCCTGCTTTCTTCCTGCAACGCGCACCCGCGGGCGCTCTGCGGGGCTGCTGGCTGGGTGCGGAGCTGCCGACAGAGTGAGCGCTGGAGCCTGCCCGCTTGCCACCTGCCAGGAGAAGAGGAGGCTGACAAAGGCGCCGAAGCAATTTATAGGCACCCAAAAGCGCAGGGGAAAGGGGAGCTGCTTTGGCATCTCATTCCAGCAGCTGCTCCGCTCTTCCCACTCACACCGAGTTTGGCATCACCCTGCCAGTGTGGGGATTTTTCCCTCCCTGCAAACGGATGAACAGTGAAATCGTGGGCACTCCCTGGCGCTGAGAGTCTCTCCGGAGCAGCCCGAGGGGAAGAGCAGGGTTTGGATACCTGACGGGTCACCGAGCTAGGACGGAAAGGTCACCTCCACCTCCTGGTTAATGGGTCCCCGAGCTCTCCCCAGCCACATTAACATGGGATTGGAAATATCACTTTTCATCTCAGGACCAGGCTTCTCACTTCACCTGATTGTCCGAGTGAAAGTTATTTGAAACCACACCTCCCTCCGCTCAGGCGAAAGGAGATTAGCTGCTCCCACGGATTGTAGAGCGCGGGCATGTTCCTTATGACACCCCTAGAAATAGCTCGTGGGAAATGTCTCGCTCTTGGAATTAAAATTAAACCATCTACTGGTGACTTGTCCAAGGCTGCTTCATATTGTAGCCAGCTCCCGTTTTGTTCAGAATATGGCGTTGTGATAAAGAAGTTTAAGAAACCAAGCCAGTGAAAAGGGCTCCCGCTCATGCAAATCAGCCTAGCCCAGGACTAGGGTAAAGATAGGGACTGCCCCGGGTAAAGATAGGGACGGGAAATAAGTTTTGATGGCAGGGTCCCTTCCTCCCCTCCTCTTCCCACTGGGAGCTGGTGGGCACCTCTGGTCTGAGTGGGTAGCTGAAAGACCAGCCTGCATGTTACATTGGGGCCAACTCCCCACAGAGGCTGTTAAGCAAGTTACCCAGTTAACAAAGCTACAAACTGCACAAAGCGCTCTTTAAATAAATAAGCAGAATTGATTCCTAAATCATACTTCTGCATGCAAGAGCAATGGACGTCAGTCAAAGGCGGGTGACATTTGCCTGTCAATACGGGGATGATAGCTGGAAAGCGTATGACTTATTACAGCGGGGCGAGAATCCGAAATGAGCCCCAGCAGCAACTAAGACAACAACCAAATAATACCATCTCCAGCGACGATCAGAGGGGCTGCGATCTTGTCTGGGATTTTGTTAGCACGAATCGCCTCCCCCCCGCCCCCTTCCCTTTTCTTTCTTTTCTACTCCGCAACACAATAAGGTCAAACAGGCAGGCGGTGGGAAACAAAGATTCATCGATTCTTCCTTTTAAGCAGAAATGTCAGCAGCTCCTTTTGCTCTTTCCTGGGAGACTCGAAGGCAACGAGTGAGTCCAAGCGGTGCAGAGATGGGCCAGCCCAGCTGCTTATCTCCCCAGCAGGCTGCTGATAAAGCTTCCGCTTCCCGCCCTTGTAAATATTTCCCCCTTTTCTGTTTTTTGTTACCGTTCTACTTCTTAAAAAAAAAATCTTTATCTGGCAAAGACACAAGCTAGTCAGTTCCCTTAGCTATGAGCTCCCACCCCAGCCCTTTGGAAATCAGCTGAAGCCACTTGTTTAGACCACATCGTTCGCCTCCTCCCAAAGGACAAGCCATACAAGTCTGCTTTTTCTTCTTTGCAAGGAAAAGTTCTGGTAGGAGCTATAGGGCAGTGTGAAACTATTCCAGGCCCTGCATCCGCTTCATTCTTCCCCAGCCCCAGTAACATCATGATCAGGGCTGCTTGTAAAGCCCCACTTCAAGGGCATCAGGCTGCAAAATAAATAAATAAATCGTCTTAAATGCTCATCCTGCCTATGTGTGGTTCGTCAGGGACCATTCAGTGATCTTGGTGGGTATGTGTAAAAAAAAGTATTGCACATAACAAAGATCACCTTCCTCTGGATTAGAACAGCCCTGGATATATAGAGGCCCCAATCCTTCCATCTGGCAAGTTATTCATAGCTCAGCACTTCCACAACATGTTTAAGGGGGTGTGAGTGTTTGATATGTTACTGGCTTCTGGAGGGGTTGGTTGCACAGCGGTAGCTGAAGTCAGAATTTAGTCCTGTTTATCAAGTAATGAAATGTTTCAAATCTCTTCATTATTATTATTAGGTTACACAGTTGCTGATCCTCCTTGTCCTTGTCTATACTGGCCACCCCCATTTAATATTGTCCACACACCCATCAGTGCTTTTCCCTAGCCGTTAGGACGAAAGATTATACAAATGGAAAAGGTTTACTCATCCTTCCGGCTAATCAAGGCTTTCTGATACTGATTCAGCTCTCAGATTCCTGTAGTCTTTCCTAGTGTTTTTGAAGCCCTCTTCCTGGTCTGCTTGGCACAGCAACAGTTCGCCCAAAGAAGGGATATCAAAGTCAGAGAGAGAACAGTTCGGGCTTGATGGGAAGAGGCACTGAAGAGACAGGCAATAGGCCTATTTCAAACTCCAGTAGTTGACAAATGGCAGTTTTTCATACTAGGAGGGAAAATGAATAAAACCCAAACAAGACAAAGTACTGCGTATGGCTAATAATCTGTTCAGATAGCCCACCGCACCACTGTACCTAATTACTTCCAAAAATATTATAAGGGAGTTTGTGCTCAGAACGTCTGTGAGCTAAAAGTGTTATTAACCTCTATTTTTCAGCTGCGACACAGAGAAATCTTGTCCAAGAGCACAAAGAAATGTTGTGCAGAGCTGGGCATTCAACCCAGATATCCTGAGCCCACAGCCTAGCCCAGTACCTTAACCACAAGACCATCCTTCCTTTCTAATAGAAAAATGCACACATATAAGAGAGGTAAGACTGAGCCAAAGGGGCCAAACGTTACCCTGAAGAATCCAACAATCTGAGACTAGAACAAAGTCAAGGCACTGTGAAAAATCAGATGTTTTGGGCTCACTTATCCTTTGGCTAAAAAAACTGGGCATTTGTGTACCTGTCGTGGTACTTTTGAGCACTGATATGCTGTAGTTAAGGCTGGAGTAGTGCTTACTTTATTAGCCCCTCTTCCAAGGTAAAGTCTGGGTTGACAGCCCATTTTTAATTTATCCCATTACACCTACATTAGATGTTGCTAGTCTTACAACAGTGATCGTCCTTACATTTCTTTGTCTAGGTACACCTCTACCCCGATATAACGTGACCCGATATAACACGAATTCAGATATAACGCAGTAAAGCAGTGCTCCGGGCGGGCGGGCTGCGCACTCCAGCAGATCAAAGCAAGTTCAATATAACGCAGTTTCAGCTATAATGCGGTAAGATTTTTTGGCTCCTGAGGACAGCGTTATACAGGGGTAGAGGTATTTTTACAACCTCCTGTGGCCTAGTTCTCACCTTTTTAACCACTTCCCCCCATCTCTCTGTTTCGGTATAAGAGGCCTACTGTTCACACAAGGATACTGCTGCTGGTGCTTGAACTTGGACACACACCTCCCGCTCCCAAGCTCCTGCCATTTGCAACAACCTACCTACAGCTCTTTTCCTTACTGACTAGTTGGTTAACGTTGATATAGTCTCGAAGGTGTAAAGCATAATCTGAGTGTTATATCTCTTTGTGAGGATATACCAACACCTCGGTAATAAGAAAAGGGAAAACAGACTAGCTACTCACTAGCTAGAAGACAGGGAAATATGGCCAGCAACAAAATGGCTACTTTAGGACTACAACTGCCTCCTTGTTGCTAAATGTAAAGTCTTAGGCCCAGAAGAGCACGCTAGGAAAAAGTTCTGCTAATAAGGCAGCCCGGCACACTGTAGAGTTAGTAAGAATGAGGCATATGCCAAACAAGGGGTTGATTTGATGTTGTACCGAGCACCATGATTATATTTGAAATTGCCTGTGAAGCCACAGCTTTTCTTCCTTGTCCACAGCTGCTTCTCTTTTGTTCAGATATTATTTTTAACACTTGCTGCTTTAAAAACCATAAAAAGCATTTTAGGTTACAGCTGGTAAGAAAAAAAACGTATAGAAAATAAAGTTGTGTTGGCTTGTATCTTTAAATTGCTGGTTTAATGGGATACATCTCAAGCTTAAAGTTAGGAGCCAAAGTCAGTGCTGGGGTGTCCCAAAGAGTTACACGCACTTACACTAACAATGAACCGGGTTCAAAATATGTACTTTGAAATACAATATGAATAGGGGAAAGGAGCACATCTGAATGGCTGGCCTGGAGGTACCACTACGAACTATCACATGTGGCACCTGAGTTCTGCTTTCTGGGCTTTTCTATTCTTGCTACATTCTTATGCTTCACCCATCACTGTAAAATCTCAGCACTGGCAGATTTGTGGTATCCTGAGTCTGGAAGGCCCAGTGCCACTCAACAGCATCATCTGGTGGATAAAGAACTGTTTAGCTGAAAGTTGGTGGAAAATCAGTAATCAGCTCATCTGAATGGATAATATATTTGTAGTGATGCAAGTCATGCGCTGGATTTTTTAACCGTACTAGATTTTCTGTATACCAAAGATACTCAGTTTCTGTGTTTAGGAATCCTGGTGCTCTGCTTATCATTTCCCCCAAACATTTTAATTTAGCATTTCTGTTGGCAGGATATTTTCTAAGATTTGAGCCACTTTTTTGTGGTCAATAATTCTCCAAATTAAATCTTACCACAAAGAAAAATGACCTTTGACACATCGATCAGGATGGGTTTGGTACCAGAAGAATGTATGTATCAGAATAATCTGCAAAAAATTAAGTTTAATCTTGAAAGGATTACAACCAGTTTTCAAATCAAAATCAGGGTTGAGTTCAAAGAGGGCTGTCACTCAACTGACAGGGCTCAGCAAGGGGAAATTGCAAATAAATTCAACATCTCTCTTCCTTTTTATCTTTTAATCTGAAAAGATCAGTAAAATATGACTAGTTAGGAGGGGGAAGAATTTTTAAACTGCAAGATCTATAGTCAAGTCATGTATATAGTGTTTTGACTGATGAATTATTGCAGATATAAAATGATTACTGCACATATAAAATTAGTCTTAATCAAATAAGAGTGAACATTTAACTGACCAAGTTTAAGGATATTAAATGATCACATATAACTTGATAATTGCACACATAAAGATCAGTAACTAACCATATACAAACATTCATAACCACATCTGTGCTCATGCATTGCAAAAATTAAATTGCTAATTGCAAACATAAAAGTCAGTTCTTGTAGATCTCCCCTCCCCATTTAAATCTGTACTTATCATTTTCCTATGTGCTTCCATCTCTGCTTTTACTCTAAAATGGAAGTCAACAAGCTATATTCTCCTCTTAAATTAATTTCCACCCATAACTCTCTAATGTGTACAATATAATGTTGACGTGAGGCACATGAAAATTACAGTGAGCCACTGGAATATTTTTAAAACCAGTGAACATATTAAATATGTTTTAAAAACAATAATACACGCTTCCAAGTATGCATCCACTTATTCAATCATTTTCTGTATAGCATGATTGATCCTGCAACACTTAGACTGTTGTAACTGCAATGGTTGTATTCATTGCCTAAAGCCAGTGTCACAGTCCCTGGGCTGGCTGCCCCTGCTGAGTCCCTTTTCTAGTCCTCCACGTGCACCCCTTAAAGTGACAGACCTGTGCCCCCACTTCTCTTTGCGGTGGGGCCCTAGATAGACATGACTTAGCCTTGGTGCCACCTCTCATTCTCTTGGTTACCAAGATACAGCTTTCTTGCTGCAACCTCTGACTCTCAAGCAGTCTGTGTCTGCCTGCAGCGGCTGACATCTTCTGTCCTCCCTTTCTGCAGGGCAGACCTTTTAACTGATCAGTGGCTTTTGCTCTCCAGGTTCACAGCATTGGCAATACAGCCGTGTCCCCAGGTTTGGGGTGGAGGAGGTCACCTCTTCACAGTTATTAACCTGGCTATTGTGTTTGGGAGACCCCTTATCTGGACCACTGTGTAGCCTTCCCTAACAGCCCCCTTTTGATCAAACTCCACATCAATAACCCAATAAACAAACACACAGAGACAGGCACAATATTCATACACAAATAATAGTGATATTTCCCTGTTGTCCCCAGCCAGCATTAATTCAAGTGGTACCATATTGCTAGCAGTGAAAGTAACAACTGCAACATTTTTTATAACTCTGTAAATAGTAAGTAGAAGATAAATACTTCTTACGTGGTACTAAAATTAAACCCAAAACCTAAAATCGTACAAATAAGCAGAGGTATAAATCATGCTGCACTTCTATTAAAAGTTACATCAGTTATTAAAGGCAGTTGAGGGGAGATTTTCGGATGATTTGATCATGAGTAAGAATTTGGGTATCTTTGAAATGGTGATTAGAAGGCCAGCACAATTAAACAGAAGAAAAGGAAAAGCAAAAGGAGAGACAAGCTTCTCCATACTGTCATCTGCTGTTTCCTTCTACCTCTTCAAAACCTGCAAGACTCTCTTTCCATTGTTATCCCAGCCTAGCAATCTTGTGGAGTGATATACTGCATACTATGGTCCTTTATATTCATCAGGAGTTTGATGGATGGGCAATAAGAATGGATAGCTGGGAGTGGAAGCTCAAAATTAAAATCCTAAGAGTGGCAAGTTGCCCGAGAGGTTTATTTTTTTTCTGTCACCTACTCAATATATTCTTCCCTTTGTTCCTTGATTATTAATTTCAGAGTCACTAATGGTGTAATTTATTCCGTAAATTGCAATTATTTCTAACTACTTGTTTGTCTAATATTTGTAAAAATTCAAGCAGACAGTATTTGAACCTAAACAGCCCCTTGAAAATAAAGATGTGCAGCTCATCCGTACAGTGGCCATTTGGCCCAATTCTTCAAGGTACTGAGCATCTGAGTTCAATGAGAGTCCAGCATGATCAACGCTCTGCAGGATCAGGCCCTGTCTTTCTACATTACAATATGGATGCATAGGGACTAATTTGATAGTAAATCAGGAGTAGCTCTGCTGAACTCAGTGCAGTTACATCTCACTGCAAATGAGATTAGAATCAGGACCAGAAGTCCTTACATGGAATTTAGACAAATATGAAGTACAGAGGGGGATTCAGTATTGTACACACAGACAAAACCCACATAAATACAGCTGAAAAACTCCTTCTGCCCTTGAAAGGGACTGATCCCATATTCATTTAACTAGGATGTTTTCAGGACCTCACTTTTCACCACCAAGCATTGCGTCATACAACAATATCATTGTGTTAATTTCTCATCATTATATTTGTCTGGAATCACATTAATAGACTACCTGATATTGGATGGTTTCTTCAGTGTCTTCTTTGTTTTTTTAAACTGTATTTTGATTTACATTCATACACGCATCAAAAAAAGTGCAGCAGGAGTTAGAATATGGGATAACATCAATGTCATTTTATGATAAATAGTATACATTCTTAACCTACCTGTACATTTACAACTGTTCAGTCTCATCATTTTTTTCTTTTTGGCAAAAGTAATATATAAAAATGCTTTGGATCATCTTATTCTTGAAACATTTCATTTCAAGGCGTATTTCATTCAAAGATCGAGACATACAGTATTCTGATTAATAAAGGGACTTTCCTTTGGTGCCCGGTGAAAATTTCAAGTTCGACATTAGCAAAAATGGCCTGCGTGTTTTCCTCATAAGGTGGTAAATGCTGTTGACTAACCATATGGCTGGCACTGTGACTTTTTATCCCAATATATAAATATATAACAAAGTACACTGAACACATTACATAAAACAATCCATCTCATATAACCCTAAGCAAGTGCTTGGATGTAACCTAAGATTGGCAGATACACCATTAAAATATAGCACATACATCTAACATACTCTTTCAAAATGAGCTGGATGAAAAGAGGCATCTGATTGGCCAATGAGGGTTCTATATTATACTCCTCATGCAGGAAATACTCAGCTGGAATTTTCCCTTCAGACAATGGCTTTAAGTCATAGTGTTTTTGTCTGAATCATAATAGAAGGCTGTGGCTTGTGGTCATCTTAAATAGCTACTCACCTTGTCTTGTAGTATTATTTATAACCAAAAACAAGCTGTACAATACAGTAACTACACTATTGTGATTGCCTTCTGGTACACTGGTGTGAATGTGAAGTCACTTCATTGAATTACTTGATAGTGTGCCAGTTTCTGTTTCCACTTGCACAAGAGCAATTCTACTACTCTAATAGAAGCCCTAGATCTTGTCTTACCACCATCAATTAGTGCAACAGCTTTACACTGGTGTAAATAAGAATAGAATCTGACCTGAACTCTGCAATGTCATTAGCTTTAAATCAGTAATGTGATTCTTCAACTAACTTTAGCAGACAAGAATTGTTTGACAAGTTTAATGTGTGCCAAAGGAAGCATGAACTGGGCAGAATTTTTATTGATCATACAAGTTCTGATAAATGCCAGTTTTCTTTGTCAACTGTAAGTCTCAGCCCAGAAACAAGTGCACCTTGGGGAAGGAAATGTATCACCTCTAACCAGTTACCATCAGGTAGGGAGGTTATGATGATTTCCATGACCTTTCCCTCGTTGAGATAGAAATGTCTTGAGCTTAGGTCACTGCCAGGTGTGCTGGCTCTGCAAAGCAGCTTTTCTAGGAACGATGTTGCGGTGAGGATTGCGACTTATTTATTAGAGAGGTGTTGTCAAGTGCAGAGATTCAGCCTGCCACTGGGATCATTAGTATTTTGGGGTATGGGGCAGTACTGCAGGCAAAGGTGGATTGTTGGTGCTTTCAAGATAGCTTGGTCCACATTCTTCCTTCAGATAACTCCATTGACTTCAGCTGAGGTACATCAGGGATGAACTTAGCAGGCCTTTTCTCTCTCACTGTAAGTTTCTTATTAAAATGGAAGCATGGAGGAAAGGATTCAGTATAGAGAGAAGTACTGAGATGGGAGTAGGACAGGGTGGGCAAACTTTTTGGCCCGAGGGCCACATTGGGGTTGCAATACTGTATGGAGGACTGGGTAGGGAAGGCTGTGCCTCCCCAAACAGCTGGTCCCCACCCCCTATCTACACTCCCCACCCCCTGATTGCCCCACCGAACCCCTGACCCATCCAACCCCCCCTGCTCCTTGTCCCCGGGAGCTCAAGGGCTGGGCAGGACGGTCCCGTGGGCCAGATGTGGCCCGTGGGCCGTAGTTTCCCCACCTCTGGAGTAGGAGGAGGAGACACATGGGGTACCCACCACCAGTGTCAACATCAATACCTTGTTTATCTCCTTCCACCCCTGCTTTCCACCATCTCCTCATTAGAATGCCTCCCAAAGACTTACTTTTTCCCAGGGGCCCACAAACACTATCCTATCTTGAATGCCTCAGGCCCTAAATGCTGCAAGAAAATTCTGCTCTTGCCCATTGGCATAACCCCAGTCAAGTCAACAAGGTAAATAAATACACTTTGTTCCACCTGCTCTGAAGCAAGAGATTTGGAAGAGAGTGTAAAATACAGATTTGCTTGGATTCTTTTATACACAAAAATGTGTAGAATCTACCTGGGGTTCTAGATTGATAGTTTAAAAATTCTTCAGGTGAGTTTCTTATCCAGGCTCTGACCCCTTTACACTGCCCAAAAGAGCCAGAGTGGCATAAAGGGCTCTAAAAGCCCTGGATCTGGTTGGGAGATGATTTCCCTTGCAGAAATTGAAGAAAACAAGGGAAGGCTGTCTTTCAAGAATCTTCTCACACGCCCTGGCCTAGGGTACAGGCAGGGGGTGGGGCTAAGGGCAGAAGTGGGTATCAGGGCTGGGCCTACAGTGCAGAACTAGTGAGATGCTGAGCAGTACTGTGGCCTGTGGGCACTCCAAGAAGGGTGCTGTAACTCAGCCTGGCCCCCCAGGGCTGTTTAAGTTACGCCAGGGCCACGTCAGCCCATGGGAGGAGCCTAGGATCAGGAAGCCCCCTTAAAGTCACCTCCTCTTTGAGGCATGGCACAAAATCTCAGCTTTGCAGTTTTGTCAGGCCTAGCTGAAGGTGTCACCACATTTCTCTGAATACGATGTATTAGTTAACTTGTGCTCCCTCTATTGGCTGGATGGCTTCCTCCATACAATGCAAAAGTATTGCAAGGTTTAATTTACTGAGGCTCTGGTTAGGTGTTTTGGTTCGGAGGGTTTTTTTAAGTCTCTTGGGGCAGTCATGGGGTTTTTTTTTAATAGGTATTTGGAATGCAGAAGCCATTCCTCACCAGATTATTGCAATTTTCAGGTAAGTTAGCTTTTGTGCCCAAACTACTTGAGTGTTCCTTTAAACAGGAATATCATTTCTGAAGTACACATGGGAACTGTAGGAGGTGGAACAGAGAGCAAAAGTCTGGGGCTGAGCTCTTTGAATGGGACAGATGGCAAACCTAGCCAAAAATAGCTTTGCTAGAAGTATAACACATGGTAAATTGCATTAATTTTAATAATTGCTTTTTTATGCTTTGATAAAAACTGGCAAAGACCTAGAGCGTCTTTACCCAAGGTAATTAGTATATCTCTTCTCTACTGCTATGCTTTAGAGCTAGCGCTTTTTTGCAGGCTCTCAAAGCTTACAGACATGTGTAGGATGGGCCTCCCCACTGGTGCAAGGAAGGCACACTGCTCTAATGTAACACCCACAGCCAAGGGTATGCGGCATGCCTTGTGCTCTTGCAGACTGGGCACATTAAAGAATGCTATGCTTGGTCTAGGGGGGGGAAATGCCAGCTGCATCTGTAACAGTATTCACTCGCTGGCGATGCCATGAAAACCCAAATTTGTACCAGCTGAGGATCTGGTTCTACATTCAGGAATGGTGCCAATGCAGAGTCACACACATATATCAATCCATGAGAGCATAACATCCCATGCTTGCAGTCATGGTTTATTACAAACCTCATAGATATTGCCTCTAAATTTGTGTGAATTTGCAGGATTCCACTGGAATACCCTCCTACCTTTCAGACTTGCTCTGAAGCTAAATGCAGTATTGTTTGTGAGACACTCAGATTCTGTGGTGATGGGACTATCTTGATAGGTAGGTAGATAGGTAGGAGGTAGATAAGATATAGCCAGAGCATTTCTGAATGTGACCAGCGCATGCCGCATAAATAAGCTCAGGACCATAGATGAGCAAATTGAGGTTTTAAAAAATTAATAGGCAGGACTGCAGAATCAAAATTGCCTTTCTCCAAAGCAAGAGACCATAGAAGCTTCAGCAACAGAAAATGTGTAAATGGAATTTAATAGAAACTAGCATGGAAAATGGGGACAGTGCCACTGGCCAATGCAAAGGTGATTGTTATGTATAAAGGAACAGCCAAATACGTCTGTTGTTCACCTAAATAAAAACATAAAGCATGTGAGAGTGCAACAGGTGTAGTAATGGACACTGTAGCTGGTAAAACATGCTGTGCACTAAAGCTTCTCTCTATAGCCCCTGATCGGAAATTATAGGTGCATTAGTCTGGTGACACAAAGAAACTCAGATAAAACTCCCTTTATAAAACTAGGAGACAATTATGTCAAGCAAAATGTTTAACACTAAGGCTTCACCTTGCATACAAACATTGCACTAACTAAATCAGTCTAGATTTCTTCCTAACTTCAGTTAAATTGAGATGAGGCACTCACTGATTTCAGTGTCTACACAAGGGGGATGCACCAATTTACTAAGCTGGTTTCTAATTGGTTAATTCAGTGCAACTTCTGTGTTTAAGCAAGACAACTTCCCACTAACTGCGGGATTTAAGAGGGCATGCAGTGTGTAGGGCTCTTTCAAAAATATTACACTGGATATATAATATAATACAATAATAATAATAATAAAATATACTGGATAATATACTGGAGAAATAAACTTCCCCTTGTAAAGCTAGAAGACACACACGCCAGGCCAAATAAATCCCAGAGAAGTTACAGAAAATAGTAAGTGTAGGAGACTATCTGCCAGAGTCAGACAGGCAAAGGCCCAAGACCAGGTTAAGGCGTTTTTCATTTTTTTCTAGTTAAATAAGGAAATCCCTCACTTACAATGCAGCCTCTCTTTGAAAAAAGCCAAATGTGGCTGCTGCCAAACTGAATTTACCCTCTTGCTACAAGGGATAGGCTCTGCCAGTTACACAGAAACAAACACCCTGTGACTTATCCCTAGAACCACTTCCAGATATGTAGTACATCGTGACCAGTAGCCTGAAAAGGTTTGTTGGTATCCAGGGGAAAATGTAAATACTTCTATGGACAGTCACAAACGATGCTTGAGCAAACCACTCCAGGTTGGTTGACAAGTGTAACTTGAATGTGAACAAAGGTTGATTTCAAATAATTTAGCATTGAGAGCTGATGGGTTATACAGCTCTAATTGTCGTTCATCCTGAATCACAGAGATAGAAATGATCAATTAGTCCATCCCTCTGCCAGCACTGGATTATCCTCTATGGGACCCTTTTAGTTAGTGCAAATATGCTTAGTCCCAATTTATAACAGATGAGGTTCTACCCATAGGTATTTTGTCTGGATTAGAGTATTTACAATGTTTGTAGTCTCTAATTTGTGAAGCTAGGTGACTTAGCCAAATGTATTCTGATTTGTTTCCATTTTTTCTTCAGTTCTTTACTGTGCTTTTCCATAAGAATTACTCAGTTCAGCAGTTTTCTTTAAAAAATATATCAGCTGCTTTAATATCCATTTTACCCCAATTTTTGCCAATATTTCCTTGGTGTTTGATTTTTCCTATCTCTGAAATCGTTATCAGTGTTTGTTCCTTGCCTATTTTCATTGTGGTAACCAGTTTAGTTTGTCTTATTCATACTTGTTGCATTGTTTCTTTGAGGTAATACTAGCTTTGTTTTACTTTTTCTATTGTCTTTCCTCCATGGTTGCACTGTTTGGTTTTTTTTAATTCTTGTTACAAAGCATCTCAAATGCTCTTTATCATAAATGTGCAAGTATATAGTGAAGCCCTCTTCAAATGCAACCAAAGACATGAAATATTCCAGAAACACAGGATTAAAATATTCAACTGAACCACAGACAGCCGAAAAGGGCACATTTTTGCCTTTTGTAAAAATCTGTGGGTGTGATTTCACTGTTAAGATGGAACCTTCAATGTGGTGAGACATAAAAAAATCTTAGATACACCAACAGAATATAAAAAATGTTGCAAGGGAATAAAGCTGATTCAGTTCCTTGCCTGCCATAGTAAGTTAAAGAAGTTGCTTTTGACAGCTTGCGAGTGAAACACGATTTATATATATATTTTTTGCAGAGACCAGTCTGCAGAATTATTGCATGGATGCAGAGGCTGTCACAGTGATGAGATGGGAACCCTCCCAAGCAAGCTGCAGTTCTAAGAAAGCTTTTGAATGGCCAAAAGAAAATCACTCTGATGCATACAGTTCAGAATACCTAGGCTATATTTGGAGGTTTCCACAGATGCAGTAAATCTGTTGGCCATTGGTGGGATTTTTGATAAGCATTCAAGAAAGCAATTCTAGAGGTTCTAGTTTGGTTGAGAGGATTTCTGTAATAGAAGACAGGTCATTTCTCAGTGGGTAATTAAAAGGATTTGGAATCACTATAGAAAGACTACGAGGAGTCCTTGTGGCACCTTAGAGGCTAACAAATTTATTTGGGCATAAGCTTCCGTGGGCTAGAGCCCACTTCATCAGATGCATGGAGTGAAAAATACAGGAGCAGGTATAAATACATGAAAGGATGGGGTTGCTTTACCAAGTGTGAGGTCAGTCTAACGAGATAAATCAATTAACAGCAGGATACCAAAGGAGGAAAAATAGCTTTTGAAGTGGTAAGAGAGTGGCCCATTACAGACAGTTGACAAGAAGGTGTGAGTAACAGTAGGGAGAAATTAGTATTGGGGAAATTAAGTTTAGGTTTTGTAATGACCCAGCCACTCCCGGTCTTTATTCAGGCCTAATCTGATGGTATCCAGTTTGCAAATTAATTCCAGTTCTGCAGCTTCACGTTGGAGTCTGTTTTTGAATTTTTGTTGTTGTTGAAGAATTGCCACTTTAAGTCTGTTATTGAGTGACCAGAAAGATTGAAGTGTTCTCCTACTGGTTTTTGAATGGAGCATTTCTGAAAGATTCAAAAGTTTCTGATTTGTTGTTGTTGTTGTTGTTGCTCACAGCTGGGGGAAAAACAGGAGCAAGAGATACATGGACCTTTTCTCACTGGAGTCCTTTTGCTGAGCTCTAATGTTCTCTTGTGAAACAAAACCCTGGTTAACACCTTCACAGTGGTGCTGCTGAAGAATGGTTCCATGTTCAGGGTAATTTTTGTTAAACTATAACTCAAACCAAGTTTCATCAATTTTCTTCAAATGTTTTGGGGAAAAACCCAGTTGGGTGCCAATCAAAATAAATGTATTGCTATGAACAAAACATAAAACTGCACTTCTGGGACTTGAGTCCTAGTCTTGCTGCTCCCGAAACAGTCCGCTAGCGTGTCCGCTAAGGGAAAACCTTTGCTACAGTTCCACTCTCAAGCATGCCCTTATGTTCTCTGGAAGCTTTAGCCAGACATGCACACTACAACCAATACAATTAGATACAACAATTGTTAACAAATTTGCTTAATTGCAACCTATTCTTATTTACTATAACCTATGAAGATCTGCCTGCACAAAGTCTAAAGAATAATAAGAAACAATATTTGAGATAGAGGCAAACAAAGAAATGTTAGCTATGCCAAAATGTCCAATCAAGGGAGATCATTCACAAACTGTAGCACAAAACCAGTTTGGCAAATTTTATTTAGAGTAAACCTGGCAGATTTCAGGCAAACTCACATTAACAGGCATGATCCTGGTAACATTAGTAAGAGGACACATGCAGTGACTGAGAGAAGAATGCATACTAGCCCCATGTACGTTGAAATCTTTACGGGACACTGCATTGTCTTTTGTAGTTTTAAAGCATTTTATTTTTCCTTCTCTGGGGTTTTCTCTTTTATTCCCTTCAAAAGTTTCACCTCCCTCCAAAAATGTTCCTATGTCCCCCCCACCTTCTGTCTATTATGAAAATATTGCTGTTTACTTTGATTCTTAAACAAATATTGTCCTTGTTTATGTATGTGCTGTCATAAAAAAGTATCATGCACAAAAGGCATCAATGAAGCCAGTACAGCTCTATGAATAAGGTTTTGACGTTAACTTGTGCTCCCTCTGCTGGCTGGCTGGCCAAACTGCAAGAGAAACATAACGAGATGGTAGGATGATATGAAAAATAAGTAACTCATGCACATGTACACACTCAGTCAGATGTGAATTTTCAAAGATTATTTGAGCACTGGCACTATAAAATACACAAAGACACATCTCCTGCCTGGAAGACCTTACAAAAGTGATTCTCAAACTTTTGTACTGGTGACCCCTTTCAAATAACAAGCCTCTGAGTGTGACCCCCCCTTATAAATTAAAAACACTTTTTAATATATTTAACACCATTATAAATGCTGGAGGCAAAGCGGGGTTTGGGGTGGAGGCTGACAGCTTGCGACCCCCCATGTAATAACCTCACGACCCCCTGAAGGGTCCCGACCCCCAGTTTGAGAACCCCTGACTTACAATCTAGAAGACGGACATGATGAGAAGATGAGAAGCACCATACAGCATAAAGACAGGGGAGACTTTGGCTTATGATGGGGTTTTTGCATCCATAAACACTTTTTATGGGCATGGAAGAAATAGGTTTTGAGGAGGGATTTAAACGAGACAGTGGTGGTTTGATAAACTGGGGTTGTAAGTCACCATATACGTAGGCACGTCATGGCAAAATACCTAGAGTTGGGAACAGGAGAAAGAGATAAATGGAGTGTTGAGGCTGGTGCTTTTACAGAGCAGAGAGAGGAGGTGAAACAGGAGGTGCTGCTAGCTGAGGCCAAGGTGTGGAGAGTCATGAAGGTGAGGCATTTAAGTTTAAACTTAATACAGCATCTATGAAAGGGATGCAAGGAGTGGGGGCAATGCGCTCAGATTGCTGGGTAAGGAAAAGACGTTTGCCAGCTGCATTTGGGAGGTTCTGGAGAAAGGGCAAGGGCAATGTGGGAATCAGAGAGGCCAGAGAGGAGGAGAGGTTGGTAAATTAGGGCCCAAGATGCATTTTGTCTGCATAATTCCATTTACTTCAGTGGGAATTTCCCACACAGAACACAATCAGGCATTCAGATACTGCGGTCATGGAGGGGCTGTGTAAGTACCGAGATAAATAGGTAGGTCCCTTAGAATTTGGAAAGTATTCTCTAGCAGCCATATTGTAACAATTGTGAGGGAAGCACAAAATCTCAGCTAAACCACTTGGCAATGTCCCTTTAAAGTAACTTTTACATTATCACACTTTTTATTGTTATCAATCACTTCTCAATCTATACAATGTCAAAAATGCTAGGTGTCCAGTATCAGAGGGTAGCCGTGTTAGTCTGTAACCACAAAAACAATAACGAGTCCGGTGGCACCTTAAAGACTAACAGAAAATGCTAGGCAAGCCCTGGTAACACATCATGCTCCTGTACTGGCATCTAGCATCTGCTAATCTCTTTTTAATGCCGCAAACAAATCAAAATCTTGTACTACCCAAAAGATACCAGTCATAATATTTGTGCCGTTGGTTTTAGAACTTGGGCCAAATTCTGTTTGCCTTCCTCATATGCCCCATCCCAGTGGGCAATTAAGGCAAGCAGAATTTAGCCTCTACTTAATAACCCAGGATTGTTGTTAAAAAAGAGATTTTTATGGAAGCGAAGGTTGAAAAAGACTGATTCTATAGGGATAATAGAGGTGTAATTTTCATAATAATCCCATAGAAACTGATTATGTCAGTTTACAGCTGATTTGAGGCAACATTAAAAAAAATCATTGGACTGCAGTGTCCCCATTAGTTAGTGGCTAAAAGTCATAGGCTAGATCCAGTGTCACTACACCAATTTACACCAGCTGAGGGCCTGGTCAAATTGCTGGTAATTAAAGAGCATGGGCCAAATCATTCCCTCCAATAATAGCAGTTACGAGCAAGAAAATCTGGCAGATGGTGGATGGAAGGAGTGCAAGCATTGTTGCCGCATTCTCCCTAACTCCACAGATGCCTTTCCACAGGGGGTCAGGATCAGCGGCTGGGCAAAAGTGTGGTTGCTTTCCCTGGCTTTATGCACCATGACCCCTTCCCCCCCCCCGCCCCGTAGAAAGAACACACTGCAAGTTACTGATGACTACTGAGTGCTGTAGTTATGGCCTGAGTCAACTCCCATTGAAACTGTGGTTAATGCTGGTTGATTTGGCAAAGGATTTTCAAAGGTGCAAAGACATTCAGTTCCTCTTGCCTTTCAATAGGAATTGAGTGCCTACTTCCCTGCTCTGCCTTTGAAAATCTCCCCCATAGTTTAAGAAGCCTCTCTCCAAAAGGATGAACAAAAGAAGGTCATGTGACTAGCAGGAGGTGAGGGCAAGGAAGAAGCTAAACATTTGCAGGTGGGAAATATATCTGGCTTCCCCCAATTTCTATGGCTAGCCCTGCTGTCTCGTAAAAATGTACTGGAGAAGAGAAATCAGGAAACAGCTTGGTGAAGCATTTTCAAGGACTTGTTTGGGAAGGATGTGTTCTCCTCACCCCATATAATCCAGTGATGGGAAGGCCAAGAACCTCTGAGGCAAAGGAGTCCCTGGGAAGGACTGGGTTATCTCTGTGGCTAACCTCCCCTGGTGGTAAGACTTTGAAAGCATCACTGCAGCAGAGCAAAGGAGGGAAATTCTCACTAGTTAATTTGCTCTTCAAGCACCACTGACATACGTTCATATTTCTGAATAGAAATCCACAGGGACTGCTATTTATAGCAGAGTAATTTAATAAATCCCCATGTAGCCATTGTACAAATCTGAAAAACTCATTCAGAATTTCTACTGGACTAACATCTGGGCAGAAAATTCATCAACCTACGTCAACCAACGTTCCTTCTTCCCAGCCACATACCAGCAAAATGCACCCCCCCAAAAAAAATCCTCTTCCCACCCCTCATCCCCACAGATTTTTTAAGTTCCAGTCAACCTCCCCACCAGTAAAAGCTTGGGAAACCTTGTGGCGTGGCCAGATCATCAGCTAACCTATGTTAGACCTACCAAGAGGTGGGTGTGGTCAGGGCCCTAACCTAAGATATGGGAGACTTGAGTTCAGTCTCCTGCTCTGCGACTGACTTCCTGGGTGACTTTGGGCAAGTCACATGGGGATAATGGCACTTGCCTATTATGAAGGGTGTTACAAGTACATTGATGATTGTGAGGTGCTCAGAGACTACTCTGGTGTGTGTGGGGGGGGGTATATAGGTAGCCTAGATGGATGCATGTTATTAGCAGAAAGAAGCCAATCTACTCCTCTGTTCCTTCCTCCTGCCCCATCCCCAAAATTGCAAGGCAAAATGACCCCCACAGAATTCCAGTGAAGGAGCTTCCATGCAGTCCCAGAGAGGAGAAGACAATGTCCTTGAGCCACAGCTTCCTGCTTTCAGCCCACTAGTCTGCGGGCCTCTCTACTCATGGAAGTCAAGGGGATGATCTGACCATATGTTGTTTGCCAAGAATGTGGGATGCTTTAATCTCTGCCTGTAATAAGATACTTTAAAATACTAACCACTGGTCTTTCAAGAAGAACATGTCCTGAAGACAGCCACTTTTGATCTGAATCTATTCCCTTTGATCCTGATGTTTTCTCGCTTCTCAGCCACAGCTGTTGTGCACTAGATATCACTTCTGTTTCACAATACTATTACCCTTGGCCTAATTATCACCTTTTGCTGCATTTACTCTCACATTCACGGACCTTGAGGCCTGAATGAGATGGTTTGAGTGTCTTCAGAAGCAAAGCAGGCTCATCATTCATAAATTGGCCTAGAGAGACCAGCTGCCAGAATATAAGTCTCTATTATGTGTGCTCACACTTAATTCTACTTAGAAATGAATTCCTCTGCTCCAGGCAAGCCTCAATATTTGTAGAAAGCCGTTGATTCTATTTCATTTCCTTTTGATTCTGGCTGGCCTCCCTCTGGTGCGTTCTGATTCCTTTTCTTGCTTTCTTGTTACTGTTCCCTCCCCCCGCCTTTATTGATTTGACGAATTCTTATTAACCTGACTGATTTTAAGACTGTCAAATTTTTTTCTCGAGATTCAGCCAGTTATCCACACAGTTATATCTCTTATAACACGCTGAAAAAGGAGGAAGGAGCAGCTCAAGAACGGAAACCATCTTTCTTAGATAATCCTTCTAATCTGTTTTGCTGCTTTTGATTTAAACCCGCAGGGATGGGCCATCTCTTTTGTGTTGCAACATGCTGCAAATGGCTACTGTCGTAAGGTGCTACCATTATATTTACGTTCTCCTTTCTGCGGAATAAAGGTCGAGCCAGCATGCATCAGCTAACATGGCTGTTCTGACAGACAATTAACCTTTATAGAGGCTTCTCTCCACAGCCCGGGTTTAGCACTGGTGCATTGTCAGTTCCAAACATGGAGCATTCAGGTTTACTCCAGAGTCCTAATGGGACAGGAGGAGTTGTGGTCTAGTTAGCATAAGTCTGGGAGTCAGGAGACTTGATTTTTATTCTTTATGCTGCTACTGATTTTCTGTATAACTTTGAGCATGTATTTGTAACCCTCTGTGTCTCAATTACTCTAACTGTAAAATGAGAATTACTCATCTTTGTAAAAAGAACAAGGAGTATACAGACTAACACGGCTACCTCTCTGAAACCTGTCATCTTTGTAAAATGCTTTGCGATCTATGAGTGCAAAGTACACATAAGTGCAAAGCTCATTATTACACTTATAAAGGTGAACTGAAAAGCAAGTCCAATTTTTTTGGTGTCCTTTGCTGCTCCTTTGTGATGTACAAGGACAGATTCACACTTAAACCAAACCAAAACAAAAACTACTTTTTTCCCCTGCTTGTTATGTACATTTGAAATTTTGGATCCTCACTTCTGTCTTTTTCCAGGAGGACCCTCTCAAGATCCTTGGAGGACCTGAATAGTGATGTTACATGAAGCAGTTTCCTGAACTGCAGCTTTCTTTCCCCCAAATGAAGAGATTCGGATTTTTAGATATTCTCTTGTTTGGTGATACTTCACTGTTAAGAGTGTAAGAGCTTGTCTATACTGGGTTTTTTTAGTATTCACCAATACAGCTGTAGCGGTATAAACCCCACATACAGACATGATGCACTGGTGTAAAAAGTGACTTGCACTGACACAGTTTAATTATGGTTTCTCTTCTCCCCTGGCAATTTTAACAAGTGCCACTTATATATTACATTGCTAGCTTTTCAGCACAGTCTCTCAGGTTTGCCCTGGGGTATATTATAGTATGTTAAATGACAAGGAAATTCTGAATGTTTCACTTCAATGATCCCATCTTCATTTATTAAAGGCCCACAAATACTATCTCCTGCTGGTTAAAATGCTGTCACTGCCTAACATATTGACACTAACCCCACACAAACATAACTAAAAATATAAATTCTCTCTAAGATAGCATCACCTTCAGAGTGTATCAGTGCCTGTAGATCTAGCTTGTAAACTGTTTGGGGCGGGGACCATCGCTTATTTAATGTCTTGTAGAAAGCTGACCTCGCTTGAAAAAATAAACAGTATTCTTGGATTGCTTGGGCAGCATGTGAGTCAATGAAGATCTATCTACTGAGAAATAATGATAACTCTCAATACCTATCTTCCACTTTATCCATAACAAAATTTCCAATGTTCAGATCTGACTTGCACCTAATTCTGTTTACATTAACTGCATTGATGCAAAGTCTTGGCTCTTGGTTTTCTTAATCTCCCAGTCACACTTAACACTTGACTTTTCAACTCAGGGCAAACTGGCTATTCAAGAGGTCATGATTAATATAGAATATCTCTAGTGCTGATGCTTTCATAGCTTAAACCATTGCCATAAGCCAAGGTCTGATCTGAGCACGTGGCTTGTTGGTGCAAAATTACAGACTTCATTTAACTGTCATTTCTCATCTCTCATGTTAATTGATTGCAGCATGTTAATAATACAGCTGCTGGCCTAGTCACCTGGAGGCCACCCAAATAATCAAACGGCATTGGTTTTACATTGCCTGTTCCTCGCTACATCACAAATACAAACGGAGGGTGCATGGTCTGAAACTCACAGCCAAGTGGAGGAGATAAGTCACAGTTCGCTGCTGCCATGTCAGCAGACAGATGAAATATGGTTTTACTACCTCCCCCACACTTGTTTTTAACACAGAAATGTTGGGCAGGCCATGGCCTTTCATCCTGCTTACCCTTTTCATCCTGCTATAGTCTGCTTGCAAGCTGTAGGAAATTCCAAGCAGGGCTATTCCTTCCTTTCAATCCCTCTTGATAACACTATCCTCCCCCTCCCATGGCCCCCAAACTCTTTACTTGCTTTTTGTCCTATGCCTTGGCTCAGTTTAGGTCTTTCTTATGGCCAACAATCCACCTCTCATTAAGGTCAATAGAAAGTTTTCCACTGACTTCAGCAGGAGTTGGATCAGGCCCTTAGACTGGAAGACTGGGATTTTCAAAGGAGCCTATTGAAACAATGTGAGTTCATTGCATAACTGCCTTGTGCTCCTTTGGAAATCCCAGTCTGAACACTAGGCCAGGGAACTCATCTGACTGTTTCCTAAAGCACTGGATATGTTGGAGAAACCAGATGAATGATGAGTATAACAACATAAAGGAACATCTGCTGAACATCAGAGAAGTGTGAATCCATGACTCGGGTTTATAAATGCCTACAGGCCACAATGACAGAAACTAGGGATACTTATAAATAATACTGGTAAGTTAAATACAATATGCGCTTTGCCTTATAAAGCCAATGATCTCTAGTCTCTTTCAACTGGCAATCATAAAAGTAAAAATCAATGAGCTTAGATCAAGCTTATGTTGTGAGCCTTGAGGAGTAAACCACCTGTATAAAATATCTGTTTTCTAAAATGATATAATTAATTGGCTTGATTTGGCAACATTTCAATGCTTTGTCATATTTTGATTGTTTTGCAGCACTAGAACATCTTGATTTTTTACAGAACAGCTTGTAGATAAACATAATGATTAATTTCATTTGGTTTGATGAAACAGAGAAGCTCCATTCCTATTGGCACCATGTATTATTGACCACACGCCGCAATTCCACAAGCACTGTACAATTGGCAAGTCATGTCAGACCACTGGGCCTTCCTTATCTCTGCCCTCTTTGTCAAGTCAGAGTCCTGGGTTGGCCCAAAAGTCCTTTGAACACTTGCCTTCCTTTCCAGGGACCCTAGAGAGATTTTTTTTTTTTTTTTGGTGGTTGGGAGCCCATCCATTAGCAATTGGCCATTCTGAAAAAGACCAGATGCTAAGTTTAACTGTGCTTTTCTCTCTGGTTAAATAGGTACAAGAAGAGGAAAAGAAAAAGCTATGGAACTAATCAGTATGTGTGGAATTCAATACGTTTATGATCAATCAGGTGCATATTGTAATCAATACAGCTGCTCCGTGCTATAATACGCCAAACTTGGTAAGGTGCACCATGACTGAGAGGCCAGCACTGAAAACCCAATAGTCTCTAGCTCTGAATAAGATGCTACATTCATCTACATGGCTAAAGTGACAGGGCTGATGGAAACACTGTAGGTACTGTGGCTTAGGTACTGTGGCTTAGCCATTAGGGTACCATAAGTACTGTGGCTTAGCCATTATATTTCAAAGTACAACATAGTGATTCCTAGCTTGGGCTCTGAGGGCAGTCCAACAGCTGGTTAAGGATCTCCAGGCCTAGCACCAAGGGTGCCCTCTCCAGTCCATTCCTCTAGGACAGGCAATTAGCCTACGCCCCCTGCTGGGCCAGCTAGCCTGTGTTGAAAGGCCCAAACTCAGACGAGAGAATTTTGTGTGTGGATGGTTGTTAGGAGAAACACCTGGGTAAGAGCCTGAGCTCCCTCTGCAGTGAAGACATGCCTCCAGTACCAGCTTCCCTGCTTGGCATCTTGCTTGCCACGCGGCTCCACAGACCATCCTATTCTGCTGCTGCCTTCCCTGAGAGGGAGGTCACTACCTGGGTCCTGCCTTTGCAAAGAGCTTCTTTCTGTCTTGGCCAGGAGAAGGGCTGGAGCTGCTCTCCCGCCCTGGAGGATAATGAGTCAGCAGGGAGGGGGTTGAGGGATGCTGCTTAGCACTTTCATCACACTATATTTAAGCTCACTGTCCAGATTCATGGATTTTCCTCCACTTTCCAGAGGTTGGATGTAGTAAAAATAAAAGCTGGGGAAATGAGAAATGTTAAAGAGACTCACGACCACATCGAATAGCCTCTTTTATGATGTGAGCTCAAATCTAAATAAAGGCAGGAAAGTTGCAAAAGTTTACTGCCCGTAAACCGAAACACACGTTTGTGTATTTAAGTTAGCCAGGCACGAAATGATCATGTTTACGTTACTTACCTGGGTATAGAAATGTGCGGGTTCCAGAGTCCATGAGAAATACAGTCAGAGAATAAAGTCCTCCTGTCAGAATGCAGCATTGCCGTCTCTTGCAGGTTTATCATGAATCTCATGAGAGTTTGTGTTTATCTTAAAGACCCTGAGTCATGTGATTTACATGAGACTCTTGGCTTTCGGGTTACAAAACAAAAAGAAGTTTCAGAGTGGTACCTGTGTTAGTCTGGATCAGCAAAAACAACAAGGAGTCCTTGTGGCATCTTAGAGACTAACAAATTTATTTGGGCATAAGCTTTCGTGGGCTAAAACCCACTTCATCAGATGCATGGAGTGAAAAATACAGTAAGCAGTATATATATTACAGCACATGAAAAGATGGGAGTTGCCTTACCAAGTGTGGGGGGGTCAGTGCTAACGAGGCCAATTCAATTAAGGTGGAAGTGGCCTATTCTCTTCATTTTGATTAGCACTGACCCCCCACTTGGTAAGGCAACTCCCATCTTTTCATGTGCTGTAATATATATACTGCTTACTGTATTTTTCACTCCATGCATCTGAAGAAGTGGGTTTTAGCCCACGAAAGCTTATGCCCAAATAAATTTGTTAGTCTCTAAGGTGCCACAAGGACTCCTCGTAATTAAAACAGAAAGAGGAAAGTGTCTAGCCTTCATGCTGCAGAGAAAAGCCTGACAATATGAAGCTAACGTGCACCTATAGGCTGAGAAGCAAGAGGAGAAATAGAAAAGACACCAAATGTATCAGTTTTAAAAATCTCCTGATTTTTAAGCTAGTTAATGATTTTTCAAGGCAGGACTCTTGATTTTCCAACATGAAGAACAATTCTGAGAACAGCTGTGAGAGAAAAGGAAAAAAGGCAGAGAGAAGATAATAGCATGTTACGTGCCAAGCGGTGCCAGGCCTAACGACACAGAATCCTGTTTAGCAAATCTATGTTCCTTCTTCTACATCTTGTAGCCGCATATGGAATTATTACATAATGGTTTTAAAATGCATATTTAAAACTAAAACACCCATCACAGATAGCACCCGTCTAGTGTTTGTATCAGAGAAGGATGGGCATAGCAGCAATTGGATAACACAAAATAATGGGACAGAATACATACGAGTTGAACAGCAACGCACATGAGTTTGTCTGGTTCAGAGCAAGCCACTTTTTATGAGCTTTATTGTTTTTAAAATCCTGAATAATAGATTTTAAATTACGTAATGCAAAAACTTAGTTTTCACACAGCCTTTAGTTTATTGGCTATTTAAAACGTCTGGTGTACTTTGCACCTCACTGTCTCTCCTCAAATATTTAAAGAAGGACTCCATAGATTTAGGTTTTGCTGCTACTGAATTTCCTTTGTCTGAGTGGGTAATAAAAGGCATATGTGGAAATTACCTTGGTTTAATCTTACCCTCTTCTAAGAAGTAGGCAAGGGCAGATCAGGCTCTAGCGTGCCATGCTACAGTAGTGGAATGTTATCTTTAATAATGAGCTTTAGCTTACCCTTACTTTTGGATTGTAGCTCCTGTTAAGAGTGCACCCTGCTTTAATCTACCAAGTGAGACAGTGCTGGTAAAAGTTTTCTTACAGCTACTGGAAGATCTGTTTTCATTATTTGTAACTGAAAATGAAAGTTTAGTTTCTGGGGTGCTGTAGACAAATCCTCTGCTCTCTGCCCATGCAGCTCTGCAAAAGACTCTTGAGCAATGCTTCTTGCTGAAAAAATTAGTTGGATGCTGGTCGCATCTGACCAGTACAGGTTTTGATGCTACTAGACTACTGTCCCCAGTGCCAATGCTCTAAGATCTAATGCATGTAGTCCACTAACTGCAAACAAATCATGCTGACTTTCAAGTCAGAGCTGCATGAGAAAACTAAGCTAAAATTAGCTACACTAAATAGCAAAACAGAAGGCTTTTAAACCTCACAAAGTGTACACAGATTTAATTTTATTTATTCTGATTTCTCGGGTGCCCATTCCAAGTTCTAAGACCCTCTCAAAATCGGAAACACATGATTAGAAAAGTTAAAATTTAACAGGAGAGTACTTGGATTTATCAAATGTTTAATTACAAATAAGCTTTCCAACAACAAATACTTTCCAACCATATCAACTCTATTGTAAGACTCCACCTGAAAGCCCTAGCCCTTCCACCTGTAAAACTTGAACCTTCTTAAGGCCCAGTTCATCACAGCACCGAAGCATGTTCTTCAGTCCTATTTATTATTATTACAGATGCCGGTAAGAAGGTCTAAATGGAAAGAAAAGGGCCACTCTCTTTCAGCCAGATGAAACTGACAAAATAACACTTTTGCTACAGTTGTCATTTGCTCCTCCAGAAGTAGGCCTAGGGCTCGTGACTCTTTAAAATTGTGAACCTGAGTCATACCTGGCAGACTCGGCCTGGATGTGGCGAATACTCTAGTCAATGCATCTGATTGCACAACATTACAGGAGGCTCGTCTGGATTAAGCCGTAGCCAGCTCAGCAACATCCATTCTCCAGCTTCCAAGAGAAACTGAGTAAGGGTTATTCATTTTGCTGTATCTGCTGGGTCAGGTGTGATGCAAATTCAGAGCTGGGAATTAGCAGCATTCACTGCCCCTCCCCCGCATGCTTCCTCACTAACTCCGCTGCGGGCTTCATTTCCAGACTGTACAAAAAGGGGTGGGCAAATCAATGCTTGCACTACCCCATGTTGGCGAGCCCTGGGGGCAGAAGAGTAATTGCCTCCCCCCTCCTTATGATCATCCAGAAAGGAATGAGCAGAGTCCTATAAAAGTAACTCCATCCACCCCGGCTAGTTACCACCACAAACCCTCAAGGACTATTATTATATATTTGTATAACATTAGGCTTAGAGGCCCCAGTCAGGACTGGAGTCCCATTACACTGGAAGCTGTACAAAAATACAGCAGAAGTTCCTGTCCTGAAGTGTCTGACCATCTAAAAATGACGAAGGGAAGGGGGCAGAGACAGTCTGCATGCATCTTATTATCACAGGGGCTTGGGGTTGATGTTTTAAACTGACCACATTAAATTCTCTCCCTTCATAATTCACCACCCTCATCTTTCTCCCCAGCAATTCCCAGCCTCTGTTCCAGTGTCCATGAGTCCTTCCCTGCTGACATAAAACCCATCTCCACGCAAAGGAGCCGTTCACTCATAAGCTAAATCCATGAAACAGGCAGGTAGATGATGACACAGTCAGCTAGTTTTGTGCATGTGTCCCAGGGGGAGTGAACTGGAACACTGAGATCCTACAGTACATACAGCAGAACAAAGCCTCTGCTCACTGTGGAAGCCGAGCTCTGGTTTTCAAAGGGTTTCATATACTATTTTTAGCACTTCCTACAGCAATTGGTGCTGCATGGCTGCCTCTGAATTATATGGCGTTTTAATTGGAGGACTGATGTGCAAGCAAGCCCAGGGGAGAGGAAATCCCCCAGAATCCCTGAGGACATACTTGTCAACAATTTGGGTGACAGGCTTGCTCCATGTGAACTCTGTCTCCAAACACTTTTGTGCCAGCGCTAAATGGAATTAAAAGAATTTCAGGTCTTAACAACTGCTGTATTTCTTTTCTTGGCTGTTCTAAGTGTATCGTTACACCCACTACTGGCAGGGGCTGAATACTGCCTTTTAACATCGTTGGGTGCTCTTCCCAATGACACAGAATATTTAGACCTTCTGACAACTGAGCTTTCATCCTATACATTATTTGTAAAGCACCTGAATTTAAATCAAAGTTTTGATTTTTATGTCTTGTCTCAGAACCGAATAGTACTGCATTCTTCAGCTGTAGGCTACAGAATAAGCAGTTAGATACCAGAAATGAAGCAGAAACAGAGATACAGTCAGGGCCAGTGCAAGGATGTTTCACGCCCTAGGCGAAACTTCCACCTTGCGCCCTCCCCCATCCCCGAGCCCTGCAGCAGCTCCCCGCCCCCCCCTGCCCTGAGGCGCCCCCCCCCCGCAGCAGCTCCCCACCCGCCCTGAGGCGCCTCGCCCGCGGCAGCTCCCACCCCGCCCTGAGGCGCCTCGCCCACGGCAGCTCCCCCCCCCGCCCTGAGGCGCCTCCCCCGTGGCAGCTCCCTCCCTGCCCAGGGAGCCGTGCGGCAGCTCCCCACCCTAGCTCACCTCTGCTCTGCCTCCTCCCTGAGCACGCCGTCGCTGCTCCACTTCTCCCACCTCCCAGGCTTGCGGCACCAATCAGCTGTTTGGCGCCACAAGCCTGGGAGGGAGAGAAGCAGAGCGGGGCGGCGTGCTCAGGGGAGAAGGCGGAGCAGAGGTGAGCTGGGATGGGGAGTTCCCCTGCGTACCGCCCCCCCCTTACTTACTGCAGGTGGCCCTGCCTGCGCCCCCCCTGCCCCAGCTCCCTCCGCCTAAATGCCGACAACAACCGGGGCAGCCAAAGAACCATCTGCCACGGTCGCCGCCGAAGAAAATGCCGCCCCCCAAATGCTAGTGCCCTAGGCGACCGCCTAGGTTGCCTAATAAGTTGCACTGGCCCTGGGTACAGTTTAAGATGGCCAGGCATGGGAAGAGTAAAGACAGAAATGAGTTGTATCATCTCAGTGTACTGCTGCACCCACTTTTTGACAGATTTTAGTAAAGACAAATCCTAGTTGTCTGTGCATAGGAACCTAGGAGTCAGGAGACCTTCATTCTATTCCCAACGCTTGTGCTGACTTGCTGCACAATCTTGGCCAAGTCACTTGAGTCAGAAATGTTCAAATTTGTTATTGACTGTGAGGCATCTGAATTAATGTATAAACAAGGCAGTGGGAGCTGCGGGGCTCAGACCACTGAAAACCAGCCCACCTTTACTATGGTGCATAAATATGGATTTAGATGTCTAAGTTTAGGCAACCAAGTCTGAACATTTTGGCCTTAACCTTTCTGAGGAATCGCACTTTCCTTATCTATAACATAGGGAAAATAATGCTCTGACTTTTGCAAAACACTTTTTATGGAGGGGAAAAGTACTAAGTATTATTCTTACAGGTGTTCTTTTTACAATTTCACTCTGGTGTTATCTATGCAGCACAGTGTATGTGTAGTATGAACAAGTGGTTTGTTTTCTCATTCAAATGCCCTGATCATTACAAACTGATGCTTGATAGACAATACTCTGGACTATAGGTACAACTTCAGAATCTAAGGCAGGGGTGGGCAAACTTTTTGGCCCGAGGGTCACATCTGGGTATGGAAATTGTATGGCAGGCCATGAATGCTCACAAAATTGGGGTTGGGGTGTGGGAGGGGATGAGGGGTCTGGTTGGGGGGTGTGGGCTCTGGGGTGGGGCTGGGATGAGAGGTTTGGAGTACAGAAGGGCGCTCCGGGCTGGGATTGAGGGGTTTGGAGAGGGGGAGGGGGAAGGAGATCAGGGCTGGGGCAGGGGGTTGGGGTGTGGGGAGAGGCTCAGGGGGTGCAGGCTCCAAGTGGCTCCCAGAAGCAGTGGCATGTCCCTTCTCTGGCTCCTATGCAGAGGCGCAGCCAGGCAGCTCTGCACGCTGTCCCGTCCGCAGGCACCGCCCCTGCAGCTCCCATTGGAGCGCCGGAGGGGACCATTGGAGCATGTAGGAGTTGGAGCGGGGCCATGCCGCGGCTTCCGGGAGCCAGGTGGTGTGGCCCTTGACCCAGCACCCTGGTGGGAGCACCAGAGCGGGGCCAAGCCGTGTGGTGTGGCCCCTGAACCCGCTCCCCAGTGGGAGCTCGCAGGATGGCTTAAAATGGCTCAGGGGCCATAGTTTGCCCACCCCGATCTAAGGCAGTCCCAGGCCAATGGGGGCTGCGGGAAGTGGCGCGGTGCCAAGGGACGTGCTGGCTGCCCTTCCTGCAGCCCCCATTGGGCTGGAATGGTGAACCGCGGCCAGTGGGAGCCGCGATTGGCTGAACCTGTGGACGCGTCAGGTAAGCAAACTGGCCCGGCCCACCAGGGGCTTTCCCGGAACAAGCGGTGGTCCTAGTTTGAGAACCATTGATCTAAGGGATCGGGTTAATGGAGAAATAACCCTATTCATTTAGCTATGAATGTAGCATTAATAGTTTTAAAAGGTCACTCTCCCCTGTACTCTATTGCCCATTCTCATTACAGCATGGATCAAACACATCACAGTGCATGGCATTTTGTTTAAAGTTGCCATAAGTGTATCGTTACTGGGACGAGAAGCAGTTGAGAGAATATTCATTTTGTTCCCATTCATTACCAAATAGCAGCTAAAAAGATGAACCACTTTTTGCCCAGGGTTCGGTGCTGCTGTGTGTAGTACTAAGTGCAGGTGTCAAACTGATTTACCTGCTGGAGACTCATGGGGCTCAATGTTGCTGACTCTCTAGAGACGTTTGCAAACTGTACGTTTTGAGTGTGTGCTGCAGGCGATCAGAAGAGAATATGGGTTGGCTGGGGTGCGCCATGTGATGCTGCTTGTTTTATAATCTGTACAGTGAATAAATACCCATTGTTAGATCCTATTTTTGTTTGCAGGCAAGCATGAGAGTTGGGGGTTCCTGGGACACCCCACAAAGGGCCTGATCCAAAGTCCATTGAGGTTAATCAGAAAACTTCCCTTGACTTCAAGGGTCTTTGGATCAGGTCAAAAGTGCTCAATATTTGTAATATATTTGGTCCTCATCAGTCCGTGTGATTGGGGCTCCCAGGCTGCCCCGGGCACAGGTTTCCCACATGTTAACATAATGTGTTTGTGTCCTTGGTCAACCTCCCATCCTTCTACTGCAGGACGATTTCTCAGCCTTTTTTTGTACCATGACACCACTTTGTTCACACACAACCGCTTCTTCCTAGATGCCTCATAAATCCTTTTTCCCACCTCTTCCGTCCTGTGGCGTTTCCCCGAAGGAGGGGCTGGCACAAGGAACTGGCACAAGGGTGTTTGGGTGGTTCTGGCCTCTGAGGATGGCTGGGGGCAAGTGACTGGGCAAATCTGCTTCAGTGGACAAATTGGAGGCAGGGAGTGGGACCCGGCTCTTGAGCCCCCATGAATGCTAGCAACCCAGTTAGGGAACTGCTCTAACCAGTAGAACCCTTTGCTACCAAAGAGCCTGCAACTGTCAAAAGTAAGAAACCCAAAATCTACAGCCCAAAATCTTGCAGATGGAAGTGGGAAACTGCAGGCTGAGACTCCTTGAAAGAACATCCAATCATGGCTGCTTAACTGACCTAAAGTGCCACAGCACGAAAGCTATAGGGCACGTGCCATCCAAAACATGTGATGTCAGCCATGGACATGAGTTGCCCAAACCCTGAAGATCTTAGCCTGACTCATGCAGAGCCTCTGGTTTTACACAGTTCCCAGGACTGTCTCCCCACCAGCACAGGCAGCTCAGACTTTGGTCTCCCAGAAGCAACTGCATCCGTGTCACCTCTCTGGCATGGGTGGCAAATAGAATCATTTTTATCATTGGCCTGGACTGATGGGGTGGCAGAAAATCTTGAACCTAGCACAGATTGGCAGTACTTGTTGAGCACAAACAGTGCACTCAGCTCTAATCAAGGGACAGGGGAAAAAACACTCTGAAGTAACAGGGGAGTGGGAGACAGGAATCCTGAGCAATCCCACCTCTGCTTCTTAAGCAAGTAGAAGAAGAAGAAGGAGCTCAGCTCTGAGTGGGAGTCTTGCCCTTCTGCACAGTGATGCAGGTTACTAGGAGAGACTACTGGCTGCAGTAGTGGAGGGCAGTAAGGAGGAGGATCTCTTGGGCAATAATAAGGCTGGGGAGAGTGGGAGCTCGGCCTCTGCTTTCAGCAGAGGTGGGTGAGCTGCCCTCCCAGGGGCTTCCCCTGCAGCTCTCCTGGTTCAGCAGCTAAAATGGCCCAGAATGTGACTATTAAATCACATGGGTGACTGTGGGCTGGGCAGATACGCGCATTCTTGTGATCTTTATGTCTCTTGATCTAAAAATATTGTAAAAAAATGTTCTTGAGCATCAGTATAAACATATAAATATTGAGAGGCCTGGATTTTTCCTGATACCATGGAAATTGTTCCTCTCTGTAATTTAGTTCCTGATACAAGGGAACTATGTAGTTAGAGCAGATCCTACACAAACGGGCATGTAGAAGGAAAGAGGCAGGTGTTCAGCATTTTGAAAGTTAGTGTTTTCATTTATAGCATTCAACAGGCACCAAAGATATTTATAAATCATTTTGATCACCAGTCAACTCGCCTTAGGATCCAGAGTAACAAAATCTGAAATGGGGGGAAAAAATCCAACTTTTGGGATATTATAATAGTTTTGTCTCAGAACATCTGCCAACCTCAGTAAAAAAGTGAATACACAGCACAAATCCTATACGGCTGTGATAAATGAAGGGGAGGGGTAGCTTCCTTTTATGGAAATCCAGCTAGCTATAAAATCTCTCGTGGTAGCTGTTCTCTACTTGCTTTACCTATAAAGGGTTAAAAAGTCTGAGTACATGCATAGGTAAAAGGAAGTGAGTGGGCACCTGGCCAAAAGAGCCAATGGGAAGGCTAGAACTTTTTAAAATTGAAACAAGACTCCCCTTTTGTCTGTGTGGTGTTGTTCTCCCAGAGAGGGAACCCAGAGCAGCAATGCTGTAAGAAGCTTTAAGCCAGGAATGAAAAATCATTAAATCATACCTAGAGACTACTCATTTGAAACCCCAGATATGTAAGTAGATCAGGAAATGTTTAGGAAGACACGATTAGGTTGATCTCTTTTATTTCTTTATGGCTTGCGGATGTCTCTGTGCTAACCCCAAATGTTTTTGTTTTGCTTGTAACCATTAAGTTGGACGTCAAGAAAACCATTCTTGATACGTAATTATTATATTTGCTCTTTTTAAATCTAGCAATAGCCTAAGTTCCAGATGTATTGTCTTTCTTTTTGTTTTTTTAATAAAATTTACCTTTTTTAAGAACAGGATTAAGATTTTTGTGTTCTAAGAGGTTTGTGCATGTTTAATTAGCTGATGGCAATAGATGATTTTCTTTGTGTTCTTTTTCAGCTCTTCCACAGGGGGGTGGGGGTGGTTGGGGGGGCTTGAGGGTATCCCACAGGAAGGAATTCCCAGGTGCTCCATCCTGGGTTTTCAAAGGGGGGATTTTTGCACTTGGGTGGTGGCAGCATCTACCCATCCCAGGAGTTTAATAAAAGCCTGGAGTGGCCAGTATTAATTTTTAGAATCCTTGCGGGCCCCACCTTCTGCACTCAAAGTGCCAGAGTGGGGAATCAGCCTTCACAACAGCTATGTCTACGACTACTAGTGAAGACCCACCAAAGCGACCGCAGATCGCTCTCCAGTCAACCCCCGTACTCCACCCCGAACGAGAAGAGTAAGGTAAGTCAGCGGGAGAGTGCCTCCCGTCGACATAGCGCCGGGTAGACACCGCCGTAAATCGACCTAAGCTACGTTAGTCACATAGCTGGAGTAGCGTAATTTAAGTCAACTTACTGCAGAGGTATTGACATAGCCTCAGAGACATAGCACGTGCATGAAGAACGAAGAGCGGAACACAGCAATTTGACAGTTCACATCCTATGCCATAATCCCAGGAATTGTTAATATTTACAAAATTAACAACTGATTTCACTGGTGACAATCTCACTGCCTCTGATTGCCACAAGAATAGTTAAAGTTGCCCCCTGCTCCAAACCAGCAGAATCATTATCCATCTCTTAAATGCCCCCATGCTGGATGCAAGTAGAAATATGATCTCCCCTTTCGCCCTTCAAACCTGCCTCTCTGTGAAGCAAGCAGCAAGTCCTCTGACAATGTGGAACACCCAGGTTCTGTTGTGCATTATGTTATAGCCACTTGTTTTCCCTCTCTAAAACTTGTTTGTAAGGATGATTCCTCCCTATGTAAATTAAATACACAAGTTCTGTAATGTAGTTTGGGGAAATGGGGGGTAACTTTGAAGGGATCCCTACCCAGGTCTTTCAGGGACTGATGGGTTGAAGGGGAGGATGAGTTTCTGGGTTCCTTGGGGCACCAGGAGTAAGGGTATTGGAAGAAAGAGGGGCAGTTCCAGCCCACGCTGTCCCCTAAGACAATTAATTCCATCTCCCAGCCATACCTCGGTGTAGGGCTCCCTAGCCACCTCCCCTGAGGAAGTCATTGCTCGTGTTGCTACTCTAGCCTCTGCTCTTCTCCCTGCCTCCCCTCTGAGGAGCAGGAAGGGAGCCCTGCCTTCCCAGAACCAACTGTTTCCATGCAGCCTCCCAGCCTGTGAGGAGCCCAGTTGCTCAGAGCCAGCTCCACTTCCTGGCTCTCCTCCCTTGGGAGAACACTAGAGAGGCCTGGCCTCCTTTTGCTGCTGCTCCCTGAAAACTCCTGTAGGTCGCAGCGCTTGCCCTTCCAGCTGTCCAGCCACTCTGTTCCTTGCAAGGGAGCAGCAGGGATCTGGGTCTCAGTCTCTTTCGCCTGCCTCCATCAGCCAGCTACTGCTACTCCCTGACTCAGGTGGTGGCCACCTGATGTGGTACACAGTGTGTCAGGGGGCTTGAAGAAGGTGTACGTGGAGGGTGTACAATGCAATACAGCCTCTAGTGCTCCAAGAGGGGTAGGGCCAGTAGTGCCTTTGTTTAAGCCTAGTGTTGCAGTGGTTAAAAAAAAAAAAGAAGTGGGCAAACTTACCTAAACTAAACTCCATGTTCCCCACATGAGAAGTGGGTAAATTCTGTTAACCCTCAACTACCTCACTCTGTAAGCCACTGACTAATTTGCAGTTTGAGCAAAATGCTTGTGTTGTTGGTGCGACTTGCCAGCTGCAAGATTGGCAGCTAATTGAGGAACAGATGCTACAGCTACATTTCCTTAATATGCAAGACCTGGGAAAAACCAAAATAAAGACTCTTGTGCTTCCAATGAGTGTAAGGGCAACCATATGTTCAAAATCAAAAAAATTGGGACACTTTTATAGGGTCACAAAATACTGATATAAAAAACAAGAGCACACATTTAAAAAGAGGACTGACAACACCAACAAGTGCACAATAACCAACTGCACACATACAAAATGGGAAATGACTGCCTAGGAAGGAGTACTGCAGAAAAGAATCTGGAGGCTACAGTGGATCACGAACTAAAGAGAGGTCAACAATCTGATACTGTTGCAAAAAAAAAAAAAAAAAAAAAAAAAAAAAAGCGCAAACATAATTCTGGGATATATTAGCAGGAGTGTTGGAAGCAAGATACAAGAAATAATTCTCCCACACTACTCAGCGATGATGAGTAAGGCTGTGGGCTTGTTACGGAGGTCATGGAAGTCACGGATTCTGTGACTTTCCATGACCTCTACAGCTCTCATTGGCCACGGTTCCCGACCAATGGGAGCTGCAAAGCCAGCACTCGGGAAGGAACAGCGCGCAGAGCTGCCTGGCTACACCTCTGCTTAGCAGCTGAGCGAGGGGGATGTTGCGGCTTCCGGGGAACCCCCTGGGTAAGCACCGCCCACAGCCCGCCTCACCTCATCCCATGCCCCAACCACCTTCCCCTTTCCCCGCACAACTTCTGCTGCTGCTTGGGGGGAGCCACGGAGCCAGGTAAGGAGCCTGCAAGCCCTGCCAGCTTCCCCCCACCACCAAGCAGCTGGGCCACCCTCCCTCAGCCCCCACACAAGTTTTATTCATTCAAATTTTTAGTAAAAGTCAGGGACAGATCATGGGCCATGAAATTTTGTTTACTGTCCATGACTTTTACTAAAAATACGTGTGACTAAAATATAGCCTTAATGATAAGGCCTCAGCTGGAGCAGTGTGTCCAGTTCTGGATGTGACAGGGTGGAGCCCCCCATGCGGGATGGCACCTGATGTACTGGGGTTTACTCTTGCTCCACCAGCCTGGATTCCCTTTCCCTGTTTTGCTGAATCAGGCTCTCCGGCTTCTTGGGGTGCACGCACACACATACACGCCAGACTGAAATCAGCTGTGTGTGAAAAGGCTTACCCAGCACTCAGCTGCACACCCCTTTTGAGAGATTAAACCCCAAAGTATAGTGTTTTGCACTGTATAGAAAAATCTGCACAGCACAAACTCATAACATTTCATCCTCTTCTTCAATGTGGAGATATGCACTTTTTGTCCCCCAGTTAGAAATTACATAAACTGGGTTTAATAATGAACAAAACAAATTTTATTAACTACAAAAGGCAGATTTTAAGTGGTTTAAGAGATAGTAATCTGCTTTGTTGTTTGCTAAGCAAATACAACAAAACATGCAAACTAAGTTCGATTCACTAAAAGAATTGGCTACAAATAGTAATTTCTTACCCTAAATATTGTCACAGGCAGATTAGAGAGTCTCGAAAGGCAGCTGCACTGGCCTGCAGCTTGAGACTTCAGGTATTACTCACAAGCCAGATGCCCTTCAAGCTCCGGCTCAACCCTCCGCCCCTCAGTTCAGTTCTTGCTTCCAGGTGGTTTTCGGTGTCTCTGTGAGTGGTGAGGCAGAGAACCATGATGATGTCACTCCCCTGCCTTATATAGCTCTTGTGTATGGCATGAACCCTTTGTCTTCCAGTGGAAAAACACTGGCCTTCCCATGGGTGGGTCCAGTACCAGGTCACTGAGACCCATGGCTCTGCAGGGCTGTGGCAGCCATTACTACTCAGCCACATTAAAGTGCTGCCGCAGGAGCGCTTTAACGTTGCTAGTGAAGACGTACCCTTTGAAATAGGAATATTGACCACGTATCTGTAACTTCAGATACAGAAATGTTACATGCGTACAAATTGGATAAGCACATTCAGTAAATCGTAACCTTTCCAATGATATCTTACATGAGTCATCTTGCATAAAGTACATCTCATTCATATACATATCATAAGCATATTTCCATAAAGAATATGGAGTATAACATCACACTGGGTACCACACTATGGGAAAGATGTGGACAAACTGGAGTAAGTCCAGAGGAGGACAACAAAAATGACTAAAGGTCTAGAATACATGACATAAGGAAAGACTGCAAAAATTGGGTTTCTTTAGTTTGGAGAAGAGAAGCTTGAAGAGGGGATATGATAACAGTCTTCACTATGAAAAAAGTTGTTATAAAGAGGAGGGTGATAAATTGTTCTCCTTATCCACTGAGGACAGAACAAGAAGTAATAGGCTTAAATCGCAGCAAAGGAGATTTAAGTTAGACATTGAGAAAAACTTCCTAACTGTTAGGCTAGCGAAGCACTGGAACAAATTAACTAGGGAGATTTGTGGAATGTCCATCACCGGAGGTTTTTGAGAACAGGTTAGACAAACAGCTGTCAGGGATGGTCTAGATAACCTGCCCCAGTGCAGGTGACTGAACTACATGATTTATGATTTTAAAGGCATATCTCTCTGAGGGGAGGATTTTTTTAGTACTTTGATGTCAGAAGGAGTTTATCATGAAACACAGAACAAAGGTGGTTAACGTTCACTTTCAGCAAAATGACACCTTTGATAGTGCCTACCCTCGGCTTGAGTCTTCACTCCAAAACCTATTCATCACACTCACCTCTCGTTCCACTGGCCTGCTCCTGGGAAACCCAGAACAGGTTCTACTCTATCTAAGCAGATGTCTTTGACATTTTGTGGTTATAACACAAGACTGATTGTTTATTCCAAAAATGTGGATTCCAAAGGTCATTTTCGGCATCCTGAAAGCAGTTTCCAGGATATCATATGTAAAACTAGACATAGTCACTTTAAATAACTGTTGCTCTCAAATAGCTCCTGACGGCTGGCCAGTCAACTTGGCCATGATGTACAGGTAAGTGCAAAGGCATAAAGCAGAAATCTTAAAGATGGGTCTTGAACGATAGGGTGGTAAAATAACCTTGAAGCTAAACTCAGATTGCCCGAAACAATGACAAATCTGCCGATGAAAACATTGTTCAGAGGAGGAGGAGGAGGAGAACTATCTTCTTAAAGCTATCATAGTTCCATTTCCACTATGAGCTCCTCAATGGCACAAGAGCCTCTGCCACACGATGAGGTTCAGCCAGCATCCACACTTGGAATTTACATGTATAACAGAATGGTAGAACGAACGTGTGTGGGTGGCAGCAATGGCAAAGTAGGACAAGCATCTGGATAGACCAGTATTGCTATTAAAACAGAAACAGTCATATCTTGGTAGCAAATATTTATATTCTGTTAACTTCCAAAGGACCCATTGTGCTGGGCACTGTACAAACAGAAGAGAGAAACCCTGCCTGACTTTGTAACAAGATGCAGTATTTTCCAATTCTTAGAATGACATGCTGCAATAAATTTAACCTAGTAAAATAAAGCAAACCTTTAATTAGCAACCACTATATAGAACATACACACAATCCAGACATAGTTCAAATTCAAGCTATTGGATATTTTGCTCTAAGATGCTGGCACCGTTTAAAAATCAAAAGAATGACAGTACTATCTCCTCTCTAATTTCTCTTTTCTTCCTGTTTCCCTCCTTTCGCTGTGTATCTCTAGGGATATTTTCATCTTTTTCTGTCTTGTTTCCTGTTTGTAACGCTTTTTATATTTCAGCTTTACTTACTCTCTCAGATCTCTTTTTTCATCTTTCCTTGCTCTTCAAGAAAGCTCTTTTCCCATTCTGCCTCCCTCTTCAGTTTAGTACTTTTCCCATCAGGATTCTCTCTAGCTTTCTAATCTCTACTCCTTTCATTCACTCTTCCCTCCCTTCACGCTTGCAGACTCATTCATCCCTAGACCCTTCACTCCCCCTTTTCCTCACCAAAATCCTCTGCTTCCCCATTTTTCTGCCCCATTAAATTTTTCAGGGTCCTGAAAATCAGGCCACCTTTGTAGATGCCTGAGTAAGGATTTAGGTGCTGAACTTTGGCATCCACCTTTGTAAGACTCTACACTGAAGACTCGATGGAGCTCAGTCTGCTTACCTTAAGAAAGAGAAATTTGATGGGGGTGATGACCACACTCAAGTACTGACGGGGAACAGAAATGTGATAAGAAGGCTCCTCAATCTAGCAGACAAAAGGTTTAACCAGAGCTAATGGCTGAAAGCTGAAGCTAGAAAATTCACGTGGGATAAGATATTTCTTTTTTAAACAGAGAGGTTAGCTAACCACTGGAACAACTTACCACAGTGGGTGGTGGATTTTCCATCACTGGCAATTTTCAAATGAAGATTGGATGTTTCTAAAATATATTGTCTAGTTCAAACAGGAATTAATTTTGGGAAGTCCTATTGTCTGTGTTATCCAGGAGGTCATATTAGACAATTACAATGCTCCCTGTCATCTATGGGGTTCTGGCCTTGTAATCTATGAACATTTGAGCCTAAACTTTTTAACAACTGTCTATGGGAGAAAGGGACAAAAAGGTAAAAGTTCTGTGTACGTACGTATACCCCCCACACATACACCCCAACTTCCTCTTCCCATCCCCCAACAGACCCAAGAACAGGCCTTTATTACAGTGGTGTTGATATACAGTCATCAGACATAGACTGTTTTATATAGCAAATCATTTATAATGTAAGACATTTGAACTATGTACTTTTTAAATTTAATGCGCAAATCCCATCTCTCAGGAGTCTGGGCATGATTTCCTGCTTGCTGTCTGGATGATATCAGAAAGGCTGCAACTGGTTGCTTAGGTCTGAAATTCAGGAGAGAGGAAACGTAGGGGTAAGGAAGGTCCTGACACCAGCGATCCTATTATGAAGATATTATCCTCTCCATGCACCTTCCATTTAGCTTTTGCCCTCCTAATAGTCCGACATTATTTTGAAATCATTGTGTAAGATTTTTTTCCCCTCAATGAGCTCTCATGCTATTTCAGATGTTAAACAATGGGTTGCTTAATCACTGCACAACTGCAGCTTCTGGTCTTGGGTGTGGTGCAGGTTTTGCACAGGTAAATGTAACTCCTCTGACGTATTCAAAAGCGATTTACAACAGTCCTTCAATCCAAGCAATTTCAACGCTGAGATTTAAAAAAAAAAAAAAAAAATCACTTATTTTTTTGAAGAGAAAACTCCAAAAAATGTATTTAAACTAACCACTGGCAGAAACAACAATTTCTTCAAATGAGAATGTTTTCTTCCAAATATAGTGTTTGGCAGCTGGCAGCCCTTCATAGAGATAATGTTTTTTTGTCTCCCCTCTCCCCAATTTAAAAACAATCTTCAGTGGAAAAAAGTGTGACACACCGATATGAGAAAAAAGTGAAACTGATTAAAATATATCACTTCTTAGACAGAAGGCTTTACATTTTAACTAACTTGTATCACAGACAAAATGCCATAGTACAACTAAAAATGACTAACAGGAAACTAGGCTATGTATATTTCCCAAGAACATTACCTTATTTTTTTAAATTCTACTGAAGAATGCAACACAATACAAATAAAGATTTTATTAAAATCACTTGTAATATTATATGATGTATAACTAATTTATGTACTTGTGCAGGAAAACTTATAATAAAACATAGCAGGACATGTGATATATGTGAACAGAAAATATTTCATATTGTTTTTCATATACATATAAATATAAAAGTTAAAAATGGTGTCTGACAGTGATATACTAATTGGCAACATGGTTTTAGTAGTAATTAGGAGAATGTATAATATTGTATTCCTTAAGCAAGGTCTTAAAAGCAGTGCATTTGGCAGATTGGTGTTGATTGAAGAGTCTTTGCTTTCTTATAAAATGAGTAACAGCATTTCTTCAGTAAACATTTAGAAATATTTTAGGCACATGCAGGAAAAAAAGAAGAAAAAAAGCCTTAAAAACGCTGGCACATGCCAGTGACTTATTTGTTCTTTGCTGCCAGAGGTTTACGACTGATCTTCTTTGACTTATCATTGTTCTTCTTTGGAGGTTCGGGGTTTGCCTGCATGTGTCTGCCATAGAGACTGCAAAGAAATGAGACAAACATTTGTGATACCATCATAACATATGGGCTTTCAACCAACTGCACATTACACAATGCATTTAGTTACTGAAGCTCAAGAAAGCAGAGGGTCATTAGTTTATTTTAACTGTATATGCTTGAAATTCATATTAGACTTTAAGCTGCAGTACAGGTGAAAACATTAGTTTTCTTTGACTCATCAGGAGGTTAACACTAGGAAAAACGGAGTTTAAAAACTGTAAAGGCAAAAATCAGTTTTGCCTTCAGAAAACAGCAACCTTTATATAGCACAGTTATGGAATAAAGGCTCAGAGTATGTGTATTTAAGTTAACAGTGACAAAAATTGGGTTGAACTGGAGAGATAGAGTACCCATTTACGGCACAGTGAGCATCACACCTAACCAGAAAACCCAAGGGCTTGATAATGTGACAGAGAGCAATGGTGTCAGAGTCTTCTCTGTCTGTTCACACATGATTGATAGTAGTGGGATAGCTACCAACACATCAATGCCACATTAATAAGTACCACTGATTAAATGTTGACAAAGTATCCAACAATTAAGATGGCTAGCATTCACGGCAAAGCTAAATAGACTAAATGTCAGAGAAGATTTAACTAAACATCAGATAATTAACAGATAATTTATGAATAATCCTGATTAAACTTCATTGAAAGCCTACTCAAAATAACTACAGCTCAAATTTAACTTCCCTTATTGACACAAACTGCTTTTTAGAGACATTTTCTGAAGGGATGTCAGTGTGTCCAGAGGGGAAAGTATCCTGAGCTTTGCTTTCTCTAAGGCTTGGTCACACTACAGAGTTAAGTTGACATAAGGCAGCTTATATCAACCTAAATATGTCAGTATCTACACTACAGCCTTGCTCCTGCCGATGTAAGTGCCCTACTACACTGACATAACTCCACCTCCACGAGAGGCGTAGGGCTTATGTCGATGTAGTTATGGTCATGCAACCTCTCTGTAAATACTGTGTTCCTTACATTGGCTGTCATTCTTGTCAATTTCATGTCTCCACTGGAGCCGTGAAATTGACAAGAAAGTCAGCTTCTGGCTCCCCACCTGGGTCTCTGCTCCAAGCCGGGCTGCCACCTAGGCTCCCTGCTGGGAGCCTTGCTGCCCCCATACCCCCAGGATCCCGCTTCCCGCCTGGAGCACGGCAGCTGGCCGGACTTCGGGTGCAGCTCTCTGGGAGTGGGAAGGTGGGAAGTGCCAGGGGGGCAGTTGTACTTTCAGATGTGGGGGACTGAGACCTGGAGCTCAGCTCTCCCCCCCCCCACACTGCCCCTTTTCAGTTGGTGGAAGTGCTCCTTGTGAGGGAGCGACAGAAGGAGGGTAGTGTGCACAACAGCCACCACAGTAATTAAGTTTGTAGTTTAGACACGACCCATCTAGTTGTACAAACACATGGAACGATGACACTACTGAAATCCCTCTGAAAGGTGACCCTAATAATACCTCAGTATCACTCTGCTGTCTCAGTGGCTATCCCATACTATCAGATTGCCAACCAAGTTTGACACTAACTTTTTGAAATTAACGTGCTCCTTAACTCAAAGTTACCTTCAGTGACATTTCCCATGAACAGAATGAATGGCACTATGGTAAGCGATAGGGTCACATATTCCCAGAATTAAGCTAAGAGCATCCTATTGCAAGATGTTCACTGGTAATGTTAGAGAGTTTCAGCTGGCCTGACCAGTAATATGTACCCTCAATTCATTAATGTCATACAGTGTATCTGATACGTATCATGGAAGGTATCACTAGAAAACTAACACCACACTGATCATTAATATTCTTGTGTGGTGTATGCATGGTAAATGCCTGAGGAATCATAAAAATATGAAGAAAATGTGGAACTGAACTGCGTTTACTAGACAAGTCTGCAGAGTGGGTAAACTGGTTTCTCCCAGTCAAAGGACAGGCTGACACCTCCAGCTAGGTGTCAGAGTCAATTCACAATCACATGTCAAACAGCAGCTCATTTGCATTTCAGCAAACACCACTGGGGGAAATAAAGCAGCATGGAATTTCTTTTACCAGCAGTCTCCATGTCTTACTTCCTCACAGCTTGAATTAACTTTACTTTGGGGCTTGCCTTCAGAAGCATCCACTTCAAAGGTTCACTGGACCATAAAAGAGAGAGGCAAAGAATCCCAAGTTGTCTTTCACCCAAGACGACAAAGGAACTGAGCACGTTGGACTTTGTGGGAGCTTCTGACCAGAGGGTGGCCAGCTTCTTGCTGGAAGGTAGTATGGTAAAAATCTTACCTTGAAGCAAGACTGTAGTTTTGTTAAGTCTTGATCTCTAGAAAGTGATATTCACTTTTATTTGCTTGTAACCATTTCTAATTTTATCCCTCATACTTGAACTCACTTAAAATACTATCTCCTTTTGTTAAGAAACTTGTTTTACTTTTAATCTTAAGCTATCCAGTGCTGTGTGTGAATTGAAATTTGAATGGAAGGAGATACTCTTGTCAGGAGACACTCCAAGATAAAAATGAAAGAGCTGACTCTTTTGTGGCTACATGGAGCTGATCATCTGAAGCACATTAACAACAATTTTATGATGTTGAAAGTTACCAGCTGATAAATGGAAATACATGCTCAAATCTGCAAACACATATACTATGTTATACTATATACTATGTTTACAGCTATATACTGTTTTATTTTTTAAGCTTGATTTCTGACGCTAAAGAAATTTTAACATGACCTTGGAGTGGAATATGAACATTTTTCATACATTACTTTTAATCCCATTTATTATAGTAGTGTCTAAGGACTAACCAAGAAAGGGGCCCAACTGCGCTAGGTGCTGTACAAACCCAAAGAGCATACAATCTGAATATTGAGAAACTCAACACTGAGCCCTCGCAGGGTTGAATTTAAACAGAATCCCTGGATCTGAGCCCCAAAACAACCAGAAAGTGCTTTTCTCACTATAGGCACTAAGAAGCAGAAGGGGATACAGGGGTCTAGGAGCATCACTGCACAGCTTTCTCTTCACCCTATCCTGCCCTCACAGCTTCTTCCATCAACTGACATTGGCTCAAGGTTGGGGGGAGGGGGCCTTTAGAGCTGTGGGGTCAGAAGAAGAGGAAGGAGGACTCTTAGGGCTTGGAGAAGGGAGAGGAAAGCTGGGAGACTGCTGAAGTAAGTTTTCCATGCGTTTCCCAGGCGGGGTTTCTGGAGGGGAAATCAGTGTGGTATTTTCAAGTGTTGCATGTGGATTTTTGCGGGGGTGGATACTGGAGTCCACATTTTCTGTGCTTTGGGAACGTCTGATGTGTATTTTTCTTTTCCGAATGGCACTGCTGGAGTTATTTCACTTTTTTCCTTTTTCTTGTATAGTGGGAAGGCTGTAGTGTTAGGAATCTGTATACACTTTTTGTTAAGTATCTGAACTGGTTTCTGGCATGTTGCACAGAAGAAACTCACTAATAACTGGGGGAGACAGGGCCGGTTCTGGCTTTTTGGCCGCCCCAAACAAACAAACAAAAAAAGGGCGGCGCAGCCGGAGTGCAGGTGCAGGGGGATCGGCTGGGGGGGGGGGAGGGTGGGTGGGAGAGCGGGCAGGAGAGAGAGAGAGAGAGAGAGAGAGAGAGAGAAGGGGGCGGCCAGGGCTACAGCAGGGGCGCTGCCACGCGGCCCCTCCCACTGCACCGCCTCCTGCCGCGAGGGCTCCGCTCCGGTCGGCGGGGAGGGAAGGAAGAGGACTGCCCTGGTTCTCCGCGCCGCCGCCCCCTACAGGGCGGCCGGAGTGGAACAAGAACAAAAAACAAAAACAAACAAACAAACAAACAAGCGGCCGTGCCGCCCTAGGATTGGGCGGAATGCCGCCTCCAACAATCTGCCGCCCCAAGCACCAGCTTGCTCAGCTGGTGCCTGGAGCCGGCCCTGGGGGGAGACACCGCAAATTAATGCATTTGGCAAATCAGAAGTAAATGAACATATATTATTCATATTGTTTATCACGAAATGCATTTTCTCTCTTTTGAGAACTAACAATTGTAGTGTCATTTAATATACATGACAATATCTCATAACACAATGAAATGTCTTGTAGTACAGCTTGTGGGCTATAAACTAGCTGCTGAGAAGTGGGGGAAAGACTGCCTTTTTGGCACAAATTTTGAAGTTTGCAGATTGGCAGAATGTGGATTAGTGGGGGGTTCCCCTGAGGTAAGGGTGTGTGTGTGTGTGTGTGTGTGTGTGTGTGTGTGTGCGCGCGCGCGCTTCATGCATGTTTCTGCTACGGAGAGGCTGGATTCTGACAGTGTTAGTATAAACAATGAAATTTTGTCAAAGGTCTAACTGGGCAACATTCTTTTTGATCGTTTGTCACGAAAACAGAAAAACTTAATTCAGTTGTAACATCTTTCTTCTCCCTTCCGCTATGTGTGGGAGTATTAAATTAGTAGTAGTACCTTAGCTTAACTTGTAAGCTTTCCCTTTCATAAGACATTCCTTGTGCCCTTTCTTGTGTGAACCTAAAGCTTCCTTCGCAGAACCCACTCAGTTGGTGGGTTCCTTGGAGAAATTTCAAGTAAGTTTCAGTTGCACATTGCTATCGCAGCTCAAGATATACTCCTTGAAAACTATCAAACTAACTAATCCTCTATGCACAGGGAGAACCAGGATCAGACATCTTCAGATTGTAGCAACTCTCCAGGGTAGGGACTGTCTCTTTTCTGCGTTTGTACAATACCCAATACAAGGAGGCCCATATCCCTGGTGTAACAACAACAACATGCAAAAAGAATAAATGGGTACACGTACACCTCAACCTAACAATACATTTGGGACACAATTTTGCCTTCTCGTATACTAGGGAAACTTCACTGGAGTCAATGAAGATAGAACTAGGCCCCAGATGTTCATAATTTTCAGTGGGTTTAAGGAATACCACCAGAAGTCACTCATGGCTCCCCACTCAAAGCTACTGAACTGGGCTATTCAGAGGGCCTACCTATATGGATTAAAAGAAAATGAAACTCCATTTGGTTAGAATGGATCTGGGCTCCATTTAATCAATCCATTGTGATTTGGTACCTATTATAATGATACTGTGAGTACCCAGGGTTTGGAATGTTGAGTTTAAAGGTGCCCACTGTCTATGGGAATTGATCAGTAATCTGGCACACAGCTTTACATCTGGTAATCTGTAACATCATATGTTTACATGGATGTTCTATTTCTATGAGGAATTCTACATCCAAATCTCTGTCAACAAGCTAAAACTAAAGCATGAAATTTGGATTGCAAATACACACTTCAGACATCTGTAATTAGCCCATGCAGCAATTGTTATATATATGTAATATATATAATAAACGTTTTAACAATCTCTGGTGAACACAACTGTTTCCACATATACAAATATCACAAAACCCCACTGCATTTCCTATCTGCCCAACTGGAAGTAACAAATAAGAGCACTGTAGCTGCTACAGCAAAACTAACAATATCATGTGAGAAAGATTCTCATTAAACTTCATCATTCTGTCCTCTTTAATGATGCCTTTACTTAATAAAAATTCCCTAAGCAGTTGCAAGGATATTAGGCGAGGTCTTTGGTTATGTATCAGGGGTCTAAGCTGTCACTAGCAAGCATGCAGTTCAGGAGGTGCATTCCCAAGAGGAAAGAGCAAATACAGCTTTCTTGTAATAAATTCAGAGAGAATCAATAACTGCAGCTTGCTACATTACTTAAGCATTTAAGAAAGTAGGTGATCCTTCTAAATTAAACTACAAATTGCCAAATGTTGCAATTTACAGCATTAACTAACAGGCATGAATTAAAAGGCACTAACAGGCATGTAGTGTGAAAACATTGACTCTTATTAACATCTGTAACTTTAAAAAATAATTACTGTTTAAAATTCACAAAGTTGGAAAATACTGTAAAAAAATTTTTTAAAATCACCATCAAAATAATTTCCCCCACGCCCTTTCTAGTCTACGTTACCTCCCTCAATAACTAAAAAGCTACATCTAAAGGCAGAGAGGGGAACAAGAACAAACACAATCATAGCAAAAATGTATTAAACATACAAAGGAAATATCTAAATAGTTTGAGACCAGTCTCAGCTGATTTCAGAGTAAGGGTCAGAGTCTGACTTGCCCCTCCCACCCCCCAAACAATATGTGTAGATCTGTGTTCGTTGCGGATTGTTTTTTTAAAGGCTAAAAACATGTGGCATTAGAGGACAGCACATTCAGGTAAAAGATTTGGGGCCCTAAGCATTTCCAAAGATTCCAAAATACAGCCATGGGAAAATGCATTGCTTTGTCACTGTGTGGTGAAGGAACAACTATAGGGTTTTTTTATGTAGAGTGCTATGAACATGCACAGTCACACACAATCCTGGATGAAATACTATCATCAGGTACCGTATCGTAAAAGGTGAGAAAAACATGAAAGATTCAGAATGCTGCTGCTTGTTGTAAATACACTGCTAGCTTCTCTAGTTCGTATGCAATGATTATTATAATTAATACCTTAGATACTGTAGCTAAATATTTACTTCAAAAGAACACACAACAACATTTCTCTCCCCCAGCCCCCAAGCAGGTTTTAGCCCTGCCTGTCACTGTTTCAGGATCTCCATGCTGCAAATGGGGCTGGCGTTTCCCTCTATGGGAGCTGCTACATTGCCAATGCTACCTCAAGGTAGCCCTTGTACTGGGAAGGAGACAAATCCAGAGAATGCAGTTCACCTTTGCAGTGTGTGAAAGACGGAATTTTTAACTACTTTGAAAATGTCTTAAAATTTGTTAATTTACCAATAACTGTTACATTTATTAATTAGGTGACTGTTAAATTAACAATAAACGAACAAGTAATATGAAAATCTGGTTTCTTCACACATTCCAAAGTGAACTGCATTTCCTGTGTTCTAAGTAGGGAAGTTCAAATAATTAAAAAAGATTCACTTATTCAATTAATTTAGTTCACCCCTGTGTTTGCAAATGCTCTGAGAACAGATGGCAGAATTGTCAGATGTATTCATTATTTGAAATTATTTGTGAATTTCTTCAGCAAATAATTCTTGGTATGCAGCTTGTTAGAGAACAGTTCACTGCGCATAATCAAAGCGCAGGCTGTGCTGGTTAAACAAGTCTTGTGGTGGTGTTTCTGCTTTGAGATTGGTTGGCTAATATCACTAAGCAACAATGAAGTGCTGCCAACATTATAACAAAGGGCTCCCACAAAGATGTTTCATCTCAGTCAGATACACATGATGTTTCCTGGATAAAATAATTTTCCCACCAAAACACGTCCATCAATTCCATACGCTTCCCTTCTCCAAATCCATCAGTCTTTCTACTCCATCACTCTTTCCCATTTCCCAACACCTTAGGTAGCTGCTCCATGTGTCTCCCTCTCCTGGCAGCTGTACTTCACCGCAGCACCAGTGATGGCACGCAGGTATCCTGCAACCTCAACTGCTAGTGGTAGTAGCAGATGCATTGTCCTGCACCTTCGGGCAGTGGCTTGGTTGTCAAGTAAGGAACAGGTAGATTGCCTATAGTGGGGAGCTGTCAAACCATGGTTCTATATGCGGTTTAGAGTACACATGGGCAACTGCTGTAGCTCTTGGAAGTGTCAGATCAATGGTCTTCCTCAAGGCTCAGTTCTTTCACTGATACTCTTCAATGTGCACATCACTGACCTGCCAGCTACATTCTCCCACAAGTTAATCTATGCGGACATCTGCTGCAGCTTCCTAGCTCAGTCCTCAGAAATTGACTAGGTCTTGAATGATGATATGAAGCTCATGGCAGACTACTGTAGTCGATGGCGCCCACAGCTGAGCTTTTCCAAGACGGTTTCTAGTGCATTTCATCTGCATAATGCAAGCCACGAGTTTAAAGTTTTCCTCAACAGCCAATGCCTGCAGCATGCTCTAAACCCACTTTACTGCAATGTGACATTGGATAGGTCATTAATATACTGCAACCGCTTGAGGGAAGATGGCAGCCAAAGTCAGCGCTTGAAACAACGTGCTCAGAAAATTGACTGGTTCGATCTGGGGTGGAGCACCTGGATACTTAGAACATCAGCCCTTGCTATTCAACAGCAGAGTGCTGTGCTCTTGTCTGTTGTCGCTCTTCTCACATGAGGCTGGTCACTGTAGAGCTTAACAAAGCTATGAGTATTGCTACTGGGGCTTTACAGGCAACTCTGTTGCCATGGCTACCAATACTTAGTAACTTAGCACGACCCTGTATTTGCCGTGAGAAGGTCTCTGTCATGCTGCTGGCTAAGAGCCATGAGAACAGCGACCTGCTTTTGTACGCAGGCCCCTTCAACCACCTGCCAGCTCATCTGTCTTCTAGACGACCTTTATGGTCATTTATGCCCCTACAGGACATGACAGTGGAATCTGCTTGGTGCGATGAGTGGTCAGTCATTAATCACTTTCTTGTCACTAACTCAACCATCTGTCCACCAGGATTTGATTTGCAAGTCACCTGTGGTCATCCCTGTACCGGTTTCGAGCAGGACAGACAACTGTGCAGCCAATCTCTCTCTTTAAATGGGGCTTTTCTAATGACCCGCAAAGCAGCTGAGGTCAACTTCAGTCTATGTCGCACATCCTTGCCGAGTGCCCACTGGCTTACAGTAACTCCTCACTTAAAGCTGTCCTGGTTAACGTGGTTACACTGCTGATCAATTAGGGAACATGCTCGTTTAAAGTTGTGCTCCCTTCTGATGTTGTTTGGCAGCCGCCTGCTTTGTCCACTGCTTGCAGGAAGAGCAGCCTGTTGCAGCTAGCTGGTGGGGGCTTGTAACCAGGGTGGACCGACAGCCCCTATCAGCTCCCCACTCCCTTAAGTTCCCTGTGTTGCAGCCACCCAGCAGGCTATCAATTAGCAGTTCAGTTGTCCCTCCCCCCACTGCCATGTGCTGCTCCTGCCCTCAACCTTGGAGCTGCTCCCAGAGACTCCTGCTTGCTGTGCAGGGGGAAGGGGGAGGCTGTCAGGGTGTCCCCCTCCCACCTGCTCCTGCAACCCGCTTACCCCTTCTCCATATAGAGCAGGGAGGGGACATGGACAGAGAGAGATAGAGAGAGCGCTTGGGGCAGCAACTGCTGTCGCAACTTCCTGACCCTCTTAAAAAGACAATGCACTTAAGAGTGGGCCAGCTTACTTAAAGGGGCAGTGTGCATCTCTCTCTCTCCCCCACACACAAGGTGTGTGTCTGTCTCTGTCTGCTATGCTATCTCCCCTGCTTCCTGTTGGTGCTGCCTTGATGAGAGGCTACATTAACAACGTGTTAACCCTTGAGGGCTCAGCCAAGTGCTAGTTTATCATTTAGCAGTAAGGTATTCCCTGGGAAATATCCCACCCTCTTCCACCCTCTAACTTCACCACCTCAACCAAGGTTCACAATCATCATAACTGTGAACAGTGTTCAATTGTTTGTTTAAAACGTATACTGTGTGTATATCTATATAACATATAGTTTTTTGTCTGGTGAAAAAAATTTCCCTGGAACCTAACCCTCCCTATTTACATTAATTCTTATGGGGAAATTGGATTCACTTAACATCATTTCGCTTAAAGTCGCATTTTTCAGGAACATAACTACACCGTTAAGCGAGGAGTTACTGTATTTTGACGGCGAGCTCTCCACCTGGCTTATGATGAGGCCATCACATGGCCGGGCATATTTCACACACACTGATTAGGGTTCTATAAAATGTTGGGTCTCATTTGGGTTTTGAGGTGGGCAAGATTCCTCTGACTCTAGACTACAAACAAAAGTGAAACCGACTAGCCTATTTACACAGTCCAAGCTAAACCAGAAGGCACAAAGTAAATAAAAAGAAGAGTAAACTAGGTTTCTAAAATGTTACTTTTTAATAATACACTTTAAGGCCAGAAGGGACCATTGTGATCCTCTAGTCCAGAGGTCGGCAACCTTTTAGAAATGGTGTGCCGAGTCTTCATTTATTCACTCTACTTTAAGGATTCACGTGCGAGTAATACATTTTAACGTTTTTAGAAGATCTCTTTCTATAAGTCTATAATATATAACTAAACTATTGTTGTATGTAAAGTAAATAAGGTTTTTAAAATGTTTCAAGAAGCTTCATTTAAAATTAAATTAAAATGCAGAGCCCTCTGGGCCAGTGGCCAAGACCCGAGCAGTGTGAGTGCCACTGAAAATCAGCTGGCGTGCCGCCTTCGGCACATGTGCCATAGGTTGCCTACCCCTGCTCTAGTCTGACCTCCTGCCAACTCAGACCATTGGACTTTCCTGAATTAATTTCTGCTTCAAGTTCAATAGCTATGGTTGAACTACAGCATATATTTTAGAAAATGAGCCAAATTGGATCTAAAATTTTCCAGTGATGGAGAATCCACCATAACTGTCGGTAAGTTAATAAGCTGTCATTAGTAAGATAGGGAAGGAAACTTTTACTGGCTTGTGATGTTTAATCTGACTGTGATTTTAAGTAAATTGGAAACAGCAGCTTCGGGAAAGACTGATTTTATCCACAGTTCCTCGAGTTGATCTTTCTGTGTTAATCAATGTTAAACGTTTTTGTTAAAGAATTCCAAGAGGATGCTTTGCAATTCTTTTATAATAAAAAAGCCATCTTTTAATACCCTCTGAGCATAACACCTTTTTCAATTCTATACCTTAGATGGGCACCTTGACAGAGGAGCACTGTTGGAAGCTTATACAAAATCCCTTTAAAGAAAAAGAAACACACCAACAGTTGCAAAAATGAATAGTGATTCTGTGTGTTAAAGAGGCCTGAATTGCAGCAGATGGGTGCTCAGCACACACTGACATTTTCTGAAACTGCTGAGCACCTATGCTTTAAAAAAATCGGGCCTCTAAGGTGTATTGGGTTGGGCACCCAAAAATGGAGTCACTTGAAAATCTTGGCCAGTGTGTACAGCAAAATAGAAGAATGAAGGGGATCTCTATAAAACAATCAAATGAAGAAGCAGGATGCACTTATAAACTTAAAAAATGCTCCTCTTCCTGTTCTGTGAGCAGAAACCTAAATTAAGATTTCATTTATAAAGTCTCTGACACTGACAAGATGTCCCCCAACAAATCCAGAATAGTCAAAAGGATGCCAGAAGGGGTTGTGGGCAGAGGGTTATCTTTCTCCACGTAAGGTAGCCTGACCCAAACTAGCTCAATTTTGAACAAGCATGAATCATAATTAGAAAATATTACTCATTTAGGCCCTACGTTTGCAAGTGGATCCACAATGGTGGCCCTCATTGCTCATACCAAGTCCCATTGACTATCCCATTCTGGCACAAGGGGCTGCTTATGCAATCCTGATTACTGGGCCCAGGATCTTAGATCTTTCTCAAAGCATGGAATATTTGTATAGGAAATTTTGCTTAGATCCTTTAGACATGTGCAACAATGGGCTAGACAGAGACATTGCTCCTATCTCCAAGTGAGGAGTGGCAGGTAACTGCAATAGCCCAAGAAAAGAATTGTGATATTCAGAATCATAACTCACTCCCTGGTTCGCCCCATGCTTCATGAGGGAAGCAATCTGCTACTGGCCAACACCAGGGTACTTCTCAGTCTGTGACAGTGCATCTGCTGGCCAGCCACCATCCTGCTCTGCACAGAAAGAAGAGGGAGTAGAGGCCGTGTGAAGCCTACTCTGCCGTCCATGTATAAGCTGGTGAAGCAGCCTGCCCAAGCAGTGGAGTAAGGAACATCTTACATCTCATTCTGTCTTTGCATGGGGCAAGTGACAGTCTCCCAATCTGTGAATATCTTACTATGGGTACATATCATTTATGTCCTCCACCCCTTCCATCTCTCGCTCTCTTCCCTAGTAGAATGCTTGCATTCATTTTAGAATATTCAAGTAATGGAGAAACTCAATGAGGTTTTTCTCTAAGCCCTTACTCCTGAGAATATGCATTGATGTCAGTGGGAATCTTAAAAGATGCCCCCCTTCCACAGCTTAAAATGTATTTTTCCATCCACATTTGATTAGGAGAAGGGTTTAGGCACCAGATACAGGTTTCACCCCCAAACTCTACAGGCCTGAAGGGGCTGAGATGTCCTTTTGCACAAGTGGCATCCTCCAATCAATGAACAAGAATAGGCGGAGCCAGAGGGGTCAGCTATTCTAGCAAGAGGCAGTGCAGGCCGTGGAGCAAAATGCATCTACAGGAAACAGTGCTTGTGACCGCTCTAGTGTGTGTTTTGTTTACTCAAAGTGATCTGTAGCATCACACCTGTGTTTTGTGTGTGCCTTTTACTGTCTGAGCATGCAGTATATAAAGCTGCACCCTGCACTGATTTATGTGGTTGGGACTATAGTCTGGGCCACTGACTTGAGATCAGAAACACCTGCCTGCTCTCAAACTAACCCTGGACAAACAATGAGCAAAAATACATAAAACATATTCAGACCTTCCCTGACCTAGTAAAAAACAGTCTTCTTTAACCCCCCCTTACATTAATGCTGCTGTTCATGTTAAGCCCTTTCAATTTAAAACCAATAATTATATATATATATATATATATATATTAATGTTTCAGCAACTGATTTCAAGGTTCTTCATATAGTTTTTGGTAAAATGGCTAAGTACTAACTGAGTGGTTTTCTTTAAGTTATTCTATGGAAAGCAGTTATGCATTTCTTTCCCTCTAACTACAATGAGTTTACTGATACAAAGAAGAGACCAGGAACTCCAGGGATTTTCTACTATATGAACACAATTTTTTACAAAAAATAAAATCTCCTGGAATTAAACTGTGGTCGTGATGCTATATGGTGGGGCTGGTGGATCTCATTGCTTGTAGAAGAGGGAAAACTCACAATCCTTGGTGTTGGGACAGCTATGCCACTGGAAGAAAAGAAACTTTGGGTACCATAAAGTTGCCATAGTTGCTCCTATGTAATCCCTCTTCTGGCCACTTCTGGGCCATGGTTTGGATTCTACTACTTCTGAGTGATCCCTAGCTCCTTTTCTTCACTAAGGAGTATGCAAGGGAACAAAATGAAGCAGAAAAGCCCTCAAATCCACAGAAGAGTGCAGCCATGCTGCTAGAACAGGGTTCTAAACAGAACTAGATAAGTTCATGGAGGATAGGTCCCTTAATGGCTATTGGCCAAGATGGGCAGGGATGGTGTCCGTAGCCTCTGTTTGTCAGAAGCTGGGAAAGGGCGACAGGAGATGGATCACTTGATGATTATCTGTTCTGTTCATTCCCTCTGGGTTACCTGGCATTGGTCACTGTTGGAAGACAGGATAGTGGGCTAGATTAACCTTTGGTCTGACCCAGTATGCCCATTCTTATGTAGAAGGTAGTGGCCCGACTAATTCATGTATTTGGAATGAATAGCTGTATGCAAGCAAAGGTCAGGGTAGTGCAGGTTTATATAGGCTTCCTAGAACGCATACTGGTTTTACTAGCCATGAGCCCCATCTCTGCCGAGCTGCTTCAAACTGCTCCCTCCAGGGGAACGTGTGTCTAATGCTATAAGTGCTTCTACCAGGATCATCTAACTGCAACTAAGGGGTTCCATGTTAGTGGGTGGAATTAGGGATCCCACTTTGCCTGTGACCTTGGTAGCAGAGGTGAACGCTGCATAGATTCATAGAGTTTAAGGCCAGAAGGGACTAAGAGATCATCTACTCTGATCCCATTCATGTCACAGGACAATACATTTCACCCAGTTGCCCCTAATTAAGCCCAACAACTTGTGTCTAGCTAAAGCTCATCTTTCAGAAAGGCAACCATTCCCCCCCCCCCATACTCCAGTTCTATGGGAGAAGGAAGAGTGGGGAAACTGGAGGGTTTCCATTTTGGATTGATTTTTTTCCAACCAGGCTGCTTTAGCAATGCAAACATGGACTTTTGTTGTCTCTCATGAAATCCTTTCGTCAGGTTCCCAGCAGTGACCCTTTAACTCCATGCCATTGGTCCAAAACAGCCCAAGTGCATTGATCTCCAGGACACATGGCGAAACCCATCTTTGTGAGCAGGTGCTTGGGGAGAGTGAGGCAGATTAGCGTGGGGATTTTGTTTGTTTGCTTTTAGGGTTTATGGGCTATGTGGAGGAAGAGCATTGGTGAGGTGTTTACTAACTGGGTGCTGCCTGCTGGATGGAATTTTTAAATGTATTCTTAACTGATGGCATGGGGCCTAGATTGTGGAATAGGCTTTTTTTTTTTTAAGATATACTGAAATAAAAGTAAGTATTGTTAAGATTCTGTTTTTAGTCCCTTGGTAATTCTCATCTCAAATTCAAACCTGTTCACTCAAACTTTTCCCACATCACATATTTCCTCACACTGAAAACCCTACAATTCTGCAAGACCGAGGTCAATGACTCCTTGCTCATGGAGAGCTAATTACTAGTCTATGGGCCTTCCAGATGCATATTTGGAGTTGTGGGGCATCAGAGATGGTGACACACATACTGATTACCACTGGATCATGAAACAACTGGCTATAAGGGAAGCGCATCTCCATTTTCCTATCAATAATTTTGACCAGAGCAGTACACCATTAATATATGGAAAATTATTAATAAATTAAGCAGATCTTTAGTGTTTTTTTCCATGGCTAACACTATGCAGACAAAGCTGTTCTATTCAGGAGAGACCCACGTTACACAGCAGCCAATAATCTTTATGGTAACACTGCAGTGAAAATGTCATTTATTGTAATGAACACAGATCATAAGGTAAGCCCCCAGCTACCTCTCCATTATTTTTCATTATACACTTTCTTGCTGTGTTATATTTCAAGAGCACTTGGGGAATTATACCAAACTATACTTACTAGTCAGCTCTTCATTACTGAGATCATACTGTTAAAATGTAATTGAGCAATCAGCAAACTGCACCAGTTATTGAGATAGCACAACACATTGTTCTGATATTTACCTTTTCCTGTTTACATCACCCTTTCTTTAGAGCGTGGTTCTCAAAACAAACTTGGCCACAAATGGGAACAGTATCAGAACACGAGTAGACATACAATATTTATAGATCATAAGCATTTTGAGAAAAGGACTGTGCTCCCTTTGAGCTAACAAATCATAACAAATAATTAATAAGAGGCTTTGCTGGCAGCATTTCACCCGATTTCATTTTCAATAGTCCTAGATGAATTTGAGGAGATGAAGAGCATGACCAGGCAAGATGAGCCCATAGCCATTACAGCTGGTGAAAGCCAGCTGAGAAGACTTTGGTCCATTGATGATCTGAACTGTTAAATATGTCCCACTCCATAAGAACAAGATGCTGACCACCCTCTAACAAGCACTGGTTAAACCTTTGCTCATTTAACATTAAAGACCTTGCCCAATTTTAAAATCTTCACTCTTTGTGGATGGTTATGGAGAAGACTACAGTGGAACAAAACTCTGGCACCATCTGATACTTCGGACTTCCTTGGTCTCTGTCAACCTGGTTTCAAGGCCTAATATCCTCAATGTGCGGCTCTCCTTCCCAAGCTTTCATTTAGATGCAGTGATGGTGAACAACAGGCTTGATTCTGCTTCCAATAAAATCAATAGAAGTTCTGACATTGACTTCAGTGAGTTCAGGACTTGGCATATAATGGAGGAGCAACGCTACACTCGAAGGAAGAAAATGCAGTCTGCACATTATATAAAAAGAAAACATTTTACAGAGATAATATCTCAGTATAATTTTCCTGGAAATCACTGAGAATTTATATTTCACTTAAACTACTGAATAAAATGGCTCAGGAAGTGCACAGATAGTGTTTTCTAGATTGTTCACAGTTAACATACATATTTCATAATAAATTGCTTTGTAATTAGTGTTAACAACTCAGGCATTTTTTGAAAACTAGAAAAACAAGCACCTCTTTATGACACCAACCAAGTACCATGCTCATCATTATTTAATTTGTCTAGGCAAAGTCACTGATATGCAGTTTCCATGCAGCCAGATAGGTATATTGTCTATAAAAGTCCACAAAACATTAAAAAAATATTGTAATATATTGACATCTAGCCAGGGTTTAGTTAAATGTGCTGTGGACTGCAAATCTGAAACATGGATAGAATGCATCCCCTTTTTATAGCCATTACCAGAAACAGTGATACACCAGTAAACTCACTGCATTCATTAACCAAAGCAGTTCCTGTTACAAGGTGGGCTAATGTGTATCAGCACAGTCTGCTCTTGCCGAGCATCTTATCGGCATTAAAGGAAGCAGAGTTCACATCCTACATTGTTGGTACTA